>NC_135325.1:125245786-125547952 GCF_048772815.1 Callospermophilus lateralis
TGGCCACTCTTCAAAACGGTTTTGCAGTTTCTTATAAAACACACACGCGTATCTCTGTGCTGGGGTACGTGGCAGAGAGGCTGCCTAGAGCGTGCTGGCCCTGGGCCGTGTCCAGCGGTGGCAAAAACACAAGCAAAGGTACCATGAGGACCTTTGGGTGATGGAATGGTTCTGTACATTGAATCTATGACAAGTGATGAAACTGAAGAGCCACCTGCATGATGTGTGACACCTGGCGCAGCTCGCTCAGGCTTCTGAGGCTGCAGTGCCACCGGGCAATATGCCCATGTTCGGGGAACTGCAGAGAGGAGCCACCAGCCTCCTGGGGGTTTCTCTGATGAATTCAAAAGAACAAGTTTTTAAAATATTTCAGGGGGAAAAGAAGGGTCTAAAAGAAAAATGTGGACAAATTGTTGAGAACTGTTGACACCGGCCGATCGACCCACTGGACTTCATTAACTATTCTTTACCTTTGTTTGTGTTTGACCTTTTCCGTGATAAACTGTCTTCTTAAGAGTCACTGCTAAACAAATGTCTGTTGAATGAATAAGTGAAGGATTAATGAATAACCGCAGTCTAAACCTGGCCTTCTATAGATAATGGAAGTGGGATCTGGAGGGAGGGCCTGCTCAAGGTCACACGGAATACTCCAGGCTCCTGATAGCTAGTCCAGCTCTTTTTAAATACATGTTTTCAACTTTACACAAGTGAACGTTTTAGAAAAAAAAAAAAAAGAAAAAGAAAAATTGACCCTTAACCTAGAGATCCAACACAAGAAGGGAAAAGGCTTCCCAGGAGAGCATCTAGGGAGACCCAGTTGCTAGCTGCACCCAGGGGTGGGGGCAGGCAGACCACCTGCAGCGGGTCAGAGGCTGTACTCCCAGAGATTTTCCCCAAGATGAAATCACTAGAATGCCTGGTGTGTTTGAACGTCTTAAAAGAACATTTACACACCCGGAGGAGAGTGGAGGGTTGAATTAGTGATAAGTGCGTGGGAAGCTAAGCAAACAGCAACCCGAAGGACAATTATTAACTCCTGGGAAAACAAAATGCTGTGCAGAGAAGGGAAGTCACTGTGGTTTGCATGGCTCACCTGTGAATGGCATTTACGTGGCTGCATAATTTTCAAGGATGGGAACAAGAAGGGGGAGGAAAGCATAACCCTTTTCTTGCAAAGGAAGCCCTGGAGGGGACTGTGAGGCACACCTGGCCTCCCAGGAGGGGCCACTGTGAGCAAAGGTGTGGGGCACATTCTTCTCCTTTCATCCCTCGTGCCCTGGGTTTCCCTGAGGGAACAGGATTACG
The DNA here is from genome assembly GCF_048772815.1 of Callospermophilus lateralis. Lineage (NCBI taxonomy): Eukaryota > Metazoa > Chordata > Mammalia > Rodentia > Sciuridae > Callospermophilus > Callospermophilus lateralis. Next base: position 125,247,092 of record NC_135325.1, read on the forward strand.
GCCCCACTATGCCCCCCAATCCAGCTTCCTCCTGTCCCTCTGGAGGGTCTGTCCTTGATCCCTGTCCTTGCTCCCTTCTAAAGCCAGTCCTTCACAAAAGGCATCAGCCCCACTCCCCTGACCCTTCCACTCAAGCTGAGGATTCGGCTCTTCCATTGTCTAGCCCCTCTCAGTAACTCAAAGGGACACCTCAAACCTCAGACACAAACCTAGGCATGTGCCCAGCCACAGATCCACCCAGGCCACTCTGAGGCAGGTACTGTTGTCCAGCTTGTGCCAGACAATGACTAAGTGGCGGGGAGAAAGATGATACTCAGCTCCTCACAGAGTGGGCAAGGGCTATACATAATGTGGCTTTGGTGGCCCAGCAAAGACAAGGGAGAGGTCCTCAAACTGTTGTCCTCAGAAACAAGTGCCTGGTGGTGTGGCACATAATGTGCATGCCACCATGGTGGTCCACAAAAGATCTGCTCTGTCTTAGAACCTGTGAATGTGACTTTATGAAAGAAAAGGGTCTTTATAGATGTATTTAAATCAAGGAGGTAAGATGAGACCATTCTAGATTATCAAGGTGGGACCTAAATCCAAGGACAGGTGTCCCTATGGAGACAGAAAGAAGGCCACGTGAAGATGGCGACAGGGATTGGGCCACAAGCCAAGGGAAGCCTGGAGCTCCCAGAAGCTGGAAGAGGCAGGAAGAATCCTTTCCTGGAGCCTCTGGAGGAAACAGCCCTGCCCACACCTCGACTTCAGCCTCCAGAACACTTGTCCTAGGGGTCCTGGACAGACAGCCAAGAACATATAGAACCAAACCATAGGGAATAGCCAGGCTGTGGGGGAGGATGCAGGGGAGACACAGCTAATGGTGCCCCTCCAGGTTACCCTCTCTCTCACAAGCCTACTGCCTAGCCAGACTTCTGGAAAGAACTAGCTACCTGTGCTGGCTCCACTGCCTCAGTGTCTACTCAATAGTCACCCAACTCCTCGTTCCTACCCCACTCCCTGTAACTTTGTCTGCTCCTTCTCTCTGTTGTGACCCTCCTCCAGAGCCTGGTACAGGTTCAGCCGCCTGATCCCTGACTTTGATTAGGGGGATATTTAAAAAAAAGAGCTGAAACTCCAACATGCAGCCCATCCTCAGGGGTAAGCACTGTGCACAGGAGCAAAGGCATAGCCAGGAAAGACCAAGTGTACACTGAGTTCAAGGAACAAGGGGAGAGGAAAGCCATGGCAAACATGAGCTGACAGAGCAAGGACCATGGGTTTCCATGAGCCACAGAGGAATACAGGCTAGCCTGAACCCCAGACTCTCCCCTTGGGGACAGGCAGGCACATCACAAACCCCATGGCCAGATTTTCTAGCTGCATGGACACTGCCACCCAGAGCCACTGGCTGTCACTGGGCAGGAAATTGACAAGTTGGGGAATTGCCAGTGCCATGCTGCCTCCAAGGGCTTGGAGGGGACCTGGGCACAGGGACACACTGACTCTAAACAACTTGGTGACTATCTGGCTTCTCTCCTTGAATGTTAGTGCTGTGAGGACATTCACTTGGTTTTGGTCACTTTTCTGTCACCAGCATTTAGCACAGCACATGGCACATCATAGATGCTTCAGTATTTGTTGGATGAATGATGAATGAACAAATGAAGAAGCCCAACACTCCACAGAGCAGGGAGCAAGGGTGTCCTGGGCAGCCCCTGTAATGGGCCGTTGTTATCAACGCATAGTTGGCATGCCCCTTCCTTCTTTGAGGGATGACCTGGGAGCAAGGGGTCTCCTGCTTAAAGTCACGTACCCTGAAACCTGGTTTCCACTGACCAAAGTCCAGCCTAGCTCCACACTGCCCCTAGATTTAAATCTCCTCCTCATGGTCAGACTTCTTGGGCTGTCCCTGGAGCAATGGCCCCTGAGTTAATGCTTACCAGGCATGGAAAACCACGTGCAAGGGAACCACTAAATGATAGCCCAGGCCAGCAGTCCAAGGACAGGGGTGGGAGGAAGGCAGCCCCTGCTGAGTCAAGGGAGGGGGAGCTGGGCTAGGAGGGTGGCTGAGTGGGTGAGGAGGAGCTGGGGAAAAGATGGAGAGAGGGATAAGGGAGGTTGTGCTCCCCTCCCTCCTGGCCATTGCAGCTCCAGCTATCCTACTGCTCCTTGGATTCATTTCCCCCTGTCCTTGCTTACCAGGAATAGAGGGACAGCTGCTGGGGTACAAAGAGTGAAGCTGTCCTGGGCACAAGTGTGGGAGCCACATGGGCTGGGACATGTAGGAGGGTGAATGTCTCAGATCCATTAGCTAGTCAGGCTAGCTATGGGGCAGCTGTAGCAGGGGCCTTTCTCACATGTCCATCTAAGAGAAAGATGAGGTCCAAAGAGTAGAAATGCCCTGGTCTAGGGGACAGGGTCATGGGGACTCTGTAATCACCAGGTGCTGCTGTCCCCATCAGATACTGAGGGTTCAGAGCTCCCATGCCCCAGCCCTTCCTTTCCTGTTGTGGCTTCTAGGAACTGAGACGTAGGTGAGCCCTCTGACTTGTATGTACCCTTCCTTACAAAACTGACCTGGGATTTCTTGTCTTCAGGGGGCCCTGGGCCCCGGCCAGAACAACTTGGCCCATGGCAAGTAGCCCTTGGCAAGCCCATGCTTCCAGGAGGAAACCTGTCAATCGGAGGCTTAAGTGAGGTCTGGGACACCCATATGGGGTACATAGGGACACAACTTCTGGGCCTCTTCCCTGAAGCACAGGCAGGGAGCCGTCCTCATTACCCACTCCCAAGACCCTCAGCTGTGGGCCCTGATCCCCCAGATGCTCCTTGCTGGGACACTGGCTGGGCAGGCCCAGGCTTGGGCTCCTGAGTTGTACTGGGGTGAGTGATGGTTCCCCCAAAGCTGTGCCCACCTCTTCACACCCAGACCCTGTGAATGTGACCTTATGGAAAAGGGGTCTTTACAAATGTTGCTAAATTAAGGATGTAAAGATACAATAAACTAGATTATCCAGGTGGGCCCTAAGTCCAACATCAGATGTGCAGGTGTCCTTATGAGACAGAACAGAGAGAGAAGGCTGTGTGAAGGTGGAGGTGGAGATTGGATTGATGCAGCCATAAGCCAAGGGATGCCTGAAGCCCCCGAAGCTGCTAAAAGAGACAGGAAGAACCCTGCCCTAGAGCTTCCAAAGGGTGCCCACACCTTGGTTTCAGACTCTGACCTCCAGGATGATGAGAATACATTCTTGTTGTTTTGAGCCACCAGGTTTGTGGTCATTTGCTGTGGCCACCTCAGTACACTCATCCAGGAGGGAACAGGCTGAGCCTGGAGCCCTCCTAGGCCAGCTGAGGGGAGGGCTGGGCCTTTGTACTCACATCATCCAGTAACTGAATGGGGGCTGGGGCAACCTAGGCAAGGCTGCTCCCTTTGGCCTTGGGCAGTTCACAAGGAGTGTGGGTGGCAACCATCATAGAAGTCGGGGTTCCTGAGGGTGCACTCACATTCCTGTGTACTGAGCATGCACATCTGACACAACTGTAGAAATGGGAAGGACTGGGGGGCCCATGTGCATGGCTGTCTTCAGCCACTTGGGGTTACCTCTTGGAGGAGGAGGAGGTTTTGCTGTGGTCAGTCTGCAGAGCATGCGACCCCTGAAGCAAAGTGTAGGGGACACTGACAAGCCCACACTTACATGGACAGATGAATTATGTTCTAGAATTTGTTCAATGTTTATTAGGAGGAATTTTCGACACAGGTCTATCTACAGAGAATGAGCATCCAATGACCCCCCCATCAATCAGTACCAATAGTGACCCAGGTGTGGCCATCTTGCTTCATGTCTCCTTATTTATTTTTGGCACCAGGGATTGAACCCAGGGGCACTTAACCACTGAGCCTCAACTTAACCACATCCCCAGCCCTTTTTACATTCTATTTACAGACAGGGTCTCACTGAGTTGCCTATGGCCTCACTAAGTTGCTGCTGAGTCTGGCTTTGAACTTGAAATCATCCTGCCTCAGCCTCCTGAGCCCGCCTCATCTATCCTTTGAGATAGACAGCCTCACACCTGCAAGTGAGAGCAGGCCCTCCACAGCACCAAACACAGATTCAGCACCTTGGTCTTTGTGCCAATGAGGGCAAGAGGCTGGCCCACTCAACCTGGGGACTCCACAGGGGTTCCCCAAGCTCCCCAAATCAGGCCCTAGTGTCCAACCTCTGGATCAGGTCAGAACCAGAGTGGACAGGAGGGGTCTGCAAGGGCCACACAAGAAGCAGGGTCCAGATGGTAATTGCTCCCCGTATTTGCCCTTGCATGGGACGCAGAGTTAAGGGAAACCTAGGTTGAAGTTGGAAAAGGTGGAATGTGTGCCACACCATATGAAGGTCAGGTGAGACTGCTGAAGACAGACACAGCAGCCAAGAGGCCCACAGCACACAGCTGCCACTGAGCCTGGGGTGCTCTCCCCAACTGCCTGCCACTCCTCCCTACTCAGCCTAGCTTCTGCCTGTCCACTTCCCATCCGCACACCTCTTCTGGAGTACACACATGGGCCTCCTGCTCAATGCAGTATGCACCAGGCTGCTGTGGGGACCTGGGTAGTTTTGCCCCTTTCTCCTCCAGCAGCTTCCTGAGGGGCTCACTGAGGTTTGAGACACACACACACTGATACACATTCATATCTCATACACAAATATGCAGACACATATATGCAGACACATGTGCATATACTCAAGCACACACATGCGCACACACACACACACACTCCTCACACATACTCCACGCACATATTTACATGCACATACACATGCCCACATACGCCACACTATTATGCACATGGATGCACACACACCAGCCTCTACCTTTTATATACATATGAAAATCATTGCTCCCCAATGCATATAGGAAGGGCAACTGGATCCTGCAGCCCTGAGACTCTGCACAACTGGGTATTGGCAGAGGACAGCTTCAAGAAGCCTGTCAGCCTCAACTTAGTTGGACTGTACCCTTCCTGTTGCCCAGGGAGGTGGCTGGTCCCAGAGGTGAGCTTCCCAGTGAAGACAAGGCAAGCAGGGCCAGCAACAGGTGCTAGGCACTCACAGCCTGGCTATGTATGGGTGGGAGCCTCCTTTTTACAGCAGGCCACTGCCACCTCCTCAGCCTCCCCTCACTCACCCTTGGAGGACAAGGGGCCAAGCAGCAGTATAAGGGGACAGAGAAGGAATAAGCTTCAGGCAGCAAATTCAAAGGGGGCCCAGGAGGGAGGGACAGGCCATGAAGGGGATGCCAGCAAGGACTATCACAGCAGCTCTCCACTCAGCCCAGGCCCAGAGCTGTGTGTGTGCATGTGAGTACATGTGTGTGCCAGTGTGCATATATGCATGGCAGCAGCAGCACCCAGCAAGGTGGTCTTCCAGCACACACTCTGGGTGCATGAGGGCATGGGGTCATGAAATAACAGGCAGGAGAGTGCAAGAAGCCGTGTGTGTGTGTGTGTGTGTGCGCGCGCGCACGCGTGCACGTGCACGCACACATGTGTGTATGAGCCAACAAACAAGCACCTTCTTTCCGAGGGACTCCAGGAGCCAAGCTGACAGCATTCAAGAAGCATCTTCAAGCCCTGAACAAAACGGATCCTTCCCCATTTCTGTGAGCCCAGGGTCTTTACATCTCCAGCTTCATCTTCACTGCAAATACACACACTTATGCATTCATACACTCATACACACACAATTGCAAATACACATTGGCACAGTATACTCCAGGCACATGGACATGCATTCTAGGTCCTGTGCAGGAGAAACTCTTCTAGGCCTTGACATTCTTGCCCATACCATTCCTCCTGCCTCTTATGTCTTTCTTCCCTGAGTCACCTTATGAACTGCCACCTCAACAGGCAGCTCAGTGACCCACTCTTTTCAGACTTTTCCCTGGTCCTGCCCTACCTGTGAGTTTAGTGAGCTATTTGTTGAGGGTGTTTAACTTCCTCCTGGATCCTCAACTACTATCCCAGTAACTATATCAAGAGCTAGACTTTTGGGCTGGGGATACAGTTCAATGGTAGAGTGCTTGCTTCACACTCTCCCAGCCTCAACTTAGTGAGACACTGTATTCAATTCTCAGCATCACATAAAAATAAATGAATAAATAAAGATATTTTGTCCATCTACAACTAAAAAAATTTTGACGCTATTAACTAAGAATAAACTAAGAACTTTGTTTCAATGTCAATTATGAACTGCTATTTTGTTACTTTAACAAAAACTGGATCTGTCTTAGAGGAAGAACAAGCAACTCACCAAAAACCTCTTCATTTTACAAATTTATTTATTTATTTATTTATGATACTGGGAATTGAACCCAGGAGCACTTAACCACCAAACCATATCCCCAACCCTTTTTCATATTTTATTTAAGGACAAAGTCTAAGTTCCTTAAGGCCTCACTAAGTTGCTGAGGCTAGCTTTGAATTTGTGATTATCCTGCTTCAGCCTCCTGAGTCACTGGGATTACAGGCATGCACCACCACATCCAGCATAAACTTTTTCTTTTCTTTTTTTATTGGAACTGGGGATTGAATCCAGGGCTTTGCGAATGTGAGGCAAGTGCTTTTCCACTGAGCTTCATCCCAGCCCCACAAACTTCTTATCCTTCCTTTTCATGAGTCTGGGTTTAGAATAGCAAAAGAAAGCATAATCATCTCCTCTGAATCAAGTTCCTTTTCCCCCGAGACCCTTTTCTGTTGCCAGACCCTGAACATCATGAAAACTATGACTTGTAAGAAAATAATAATCATCTCTATAAAGATGTTAAAAACTTCATTTCAAAAACAATATGTTATCATGAAAAACGGTCATTCTCCCAAGAGGACATAGTGATCATAAATGTGTATGCACCAAAAAAACAAAGCTGAAAAACATGTGAAGCAAAAATGGAAAAAAGTGAAAGGGAAGAGGAACAAATCAATAATTATAGTTGGAGACTTCAAGATACCTCTCTCAATAATTGACAAAATAACTATATAGAAAATCAGTAAGGATATAAAGAACTCAACAACATTATCAGTAAATTTACAGAACAATCCACCCCACAACAGCATGTTGCCCATTTTTTCTGAGTACCCATGGAACAAATCCAATATAAACTATATCTCAGGCAAACCTCAACAAATTTAAAAGAACTGACATTATACAGAGTTTGTTCTCCAATTAGAATAGAATCAAACCAAAAATCAATAACCAAAATAAAATCTCCACACACTAAGAAATTTAAAAAGCACACTTAAAAAATAATCCAAGGGTCAAAGAGAAAGACTGAAGAAAAAAATCTTAACTACATTGAAATGAAAGAACATAATGCCGCAACATTGCAAAATTTGTGGAATGCAGCTAAAGCAGTTCTGAGAGGGACGTTGATAGCACAGAGAGATTCTTTTTCTCCCTAAAGAGAAGTCAATATCTCAAAGACAGGATGGCACATGAATTAGGGCTGGAAATTTGCCTGACTCACTGAATCAAAACTATCTCTCAGATCCAAAGTTTGAGTGATGTACACTTTAAAATAACATTAAGGGGCTGGGGTTGTGGCTCAGTGGTAGAGCCTTTGCCTAGCACGCATGAGGCACTGGGTTCAATCCTCAGTACCATATAAAAAATAAATAAATGAATAAATAAAGGTATTATGTCTATATGAAACTAAAAACACTTTAAAAAGAACATTAAAACCTGAATATAAGCTGGGTGTGGTGGCACATGTCTGTAAGCCCAGCAACTTGGGAGGGTGAGGTGGGAGGATTTTAAATTCCAGTCCAGCCTCAACAACTTAGTGAGACCCTGTCTCAAAACAAAAAAATATATATATTTAATGAGCTAGGGATGTGGCTTAGTGGTTAAGCACCCCTGGGTTCAATCCCCAGTACAAAAATTAAAAACTGAATATATCAGGAAGCTGAAGAATTTAGACCTCTTAAATTTCACTGAATCTAAAATCAAAAACCTAATTTGAATTGAGCTCTGGATCTACCTCAGACTGATCAAGTTACTTTGAAGAAGCCATTCAAATGTTCTACATCTCAGTTTCCTCATTTATGAAATACTAAGACGTTCTACTTCTTAAGGATATTTTGGAATGAAAGTATATATGAGTTGTATTTCATAAATAGCAAAGCTCTGGATTGGTTTGCTAGAGATGCAATAACCAAATACCACATACAAGGTGGCCTAACAACAGGCATTTATTCTCTCTTGATTCTGGAGGCCAAAAGTCCAAGGTCCAGGTATTCAAAGGGCCATTCTCCTTCTGAAGCTTCGAGGGAATAATGTGTTCCTGGGCTCACCCCTGAGTTCTGCTCATTTGCTGCTGATCTTTGGCATTCTTTGACTAGTAGATCTCTAGTCCGTCTCCATGTGGTGTTGTCCCTGCTTGTGTCTGTGCCCAAATCCTCCACTTTTATAACACCAGTCGTAATGGAGTAGGGGCCCACCCTACTTCAGTGTAATCTCATTCTCCTAATCATATCCCCCAAAGAACTTACTTCCAATAAAGTCACGTTCACAGGCACTGCAAGTTAGAACTTCTACATGAATTTGGTACAGGGGCATGCAATTAAACCCATAGCAAGCTCCCTGCCAATTTTATGCTAGATAACTGTAGTCTTTATTATTGTCCTTTTTGTTGGCTACAGCCATAAAATGTACATATATCTCAACCTTGGCAGCCTCCTTGTCAGTCTGCCTTGATGGTTGATGGCATGGAGATATATTGCTGTCCCTGGGAAGGTGTGTACACACCCACATGTGGACACAGTGTTATTGTCTGGCTCCAGTCCATGTGCAGCCTTTCTGTCCTGGTCTGCAGTGTAAATGCAAGCCCAGGCCCCCAGACAGGGCCAGCCTCCTCACCACATCCAGCCCCGAACCACCCAGGGATCCTGTGGCTCTCAGTGCACATCTGTAGATCTGTCCAGTGGGATTCTGTGGAGTCACCCAGGCACCCCATCCCTCACAGAGGCGTGCTCTGTTTGTCTCCCTCCTCCCTGACAACAAGCATTCACACGAGGCTTTGGTTTCCTCAGTAACCAAGGCCTGCAGCTGACTGGTCACAGAACCCGCAGCAGAGGTATCCCAGGGACCACCAATGACAATATGGCAGCTCGTCCTCCTCCTGCCCTTGCCCACCTTTTCTCCTGCAGCACCTGGAGGATAGCCAGCCGAGGGAGATAGGTGAGGCCAGCCAGGCCTTGGAAAGCACACTCCTGGTGCACCAGGAGGCCATGAGAGGTATCCAGGCACCAGCCAAAGAGGGCAGAAGGTGAGAGTGCTGAAGCTGGGTGCGAGGGAGGCTCGAGGGGTTTCTGGCAGGTCTGGGGGTACATTCTGCGGAGGAGAATGGCAGAAACAGAGGCTAGGACAGGGAACAACAACAGGACCCAGCAGGCAGCCTACATGGAAGTGGGAGTGGGGGGCCTGAGGGTAAATGAGGGGCAGTGGGAGATGATGCTGGGAGGGAACCTGGCAGCAGGGCCACAGAATCTTAGGTGTCAAGACTGCCAGACACCACCCTCAGGCTTTGGGGTACACTAGAGCACAGGAGGCAGGTATTTGAAGGCAGGCTTCTGGACCCACCTGGGAATTCAGAGTCCTTACCTGGAGGAAAGAAAAGGCCACCAAAAGTGTGGAATGGGGAACCTCTACACAGGGAGTCCTCCTGAAAATGGCAGCAGCCATAGAAGCCAGTCAGACGACCAGAAAGATGCCAATTGATGCTGGGACAGCAGGATTTGCCATGAGTGCTGCCCACAGGCAGGGGGCTTCTGGAGGCTGGCCCAGTACTCAATTCTCTCTGGGCCCTGGCAGCCTTGCTCGGGGCCAGATATACACTGGGTGTCATGGAGGTCTATGTGGAGTTACACAGCCACCTCAACTTCACATCCTTCCTACAGGAGACATTTGTAGCATGCCCGCAGTGCTCAGGCCCAATGCCAGCCACACTGGAGCACAAAGGCATCCGTAACATCCATGAATTAGTCAGCTGGCCAAATGCAGAAGGAAGCAGACAACGGAAGCCCCAATAACACAGGGAGGAGGGCAGGGTGACACCTGAGGGTCATGCCTAGCGCTGTGAGGCCAAATTGAAGGTGGGGAGAGCACTGCAGATAGGAGATATACTATGTGCCAGGCACTGAGCCACAAAGTGACCTGGCGAGGGAGGGTAAGAACCATGCCTGGTGCAGGCCCAGAGGCTTTCTGGAGGGAGGGGGCTCATGCTGAGTCTCCCCTTCAGCACGCTTCACAGCCCTGTCAAGAGTCAATCCCACTCCCCTGAGTTTCTCACCCTCTTGTCTTCATGACAGCTGGGGCAGGAAGCAGTGGGCACAGGAAGTCAACTTCAAAACATTTCCCTAGCAGGATGGAGGAACATCATGAGGAGTCGAGGGACCTGGACACCAGAGGGAATTCCAGTGTGCTCACCCCAAGGCTGCCTCTCAGAGGTGAGTGAATCCTGCCCTTATCTCCAATGATTTCCCTATACAGCTGCTTCTTCCTCCAAAGAAGGGTGTCAAAGGCACAGGGCACCAGGTAGTGGCCCAAGAGCTCTGATCTTGCCTGGAGTCACCCACCCACCACCATATCCCACCTACAGACAGCCTCACTATGAGCTGCCGGGACAGAGGTCCCAGACTCTCAGATTCCTTCCTTCCTGGGGTCTCCCCACGTTGCTAGAGCCCCTCTTGGAGCCAGATACCAACATCACAGGGGAAGAAAGGATTCGTGGAGCCACTGCAGGCAGGGCTGGGGTTGAAAAAGTGAGCATGCCCCTGCCAGACAGATGTGAAGGGCCACGTGCACAGCAAGGACAGTAGGTAATGATTTGAGGGGGTGTTGAGAAGGGATGAATGTGTTTTGCACATGAAATGGATGTGAATCTGGGAGGACAACAGGAGGACTGATTAGGCTAAATAGTAGCCCCCAAAATATGTGTCTACCTGGAGCCTCAGAATGCACCTTATTTAGAATAAGACAAAGGGACACCAGTCATCCTGGTACATTCTGGTAACGGCCAGTTAAGAGCTGGGCTTAGAGGAGGTGGATGGGGGAGGCCAGGTGGTGAGCAGGAGCTGGATCATTCAGGATCTGTGAGCTGGACTTTGTCCTCAAGGCCACAAGGGGCCATTGAGGGGCCCTAAGGGGAGGAATAGCTGAGGCATCTGTCTCAGGTCAGTCAAGCTGGCCTTGGTGTGCAGGTGGGGGCAGGGATGGGGGCTGGGCCTGGAAGCAGGACACACCAAGGAGCTGGTACAGTTGTCCAGGCAAGAGAGGACAGGGTCTGGTAAAAAGTACCAGAACCTGGCAATGGGAGGGGGTAATGGGGAAAGAAATTGAGGGTGTCTCAAGCTTGAGGTGTGGAGGGAAGACAGTGAGCTCACTTTTGGATGCACTGTATGTTAAGCACCGTGGACATCCACATGGCAATGGCAGTAAGAGCTGTGAGCAAGGACACTCAGGAAACACTGATGTCACAGTTGTCACCCAGGAGAAGAGCTGAGGTCATCCAGTGGTGGCATGTAGAGGGAGACAAGAAAAAAGTATGAAGCCTGAGAAAGAGACTTGGGATAAATGGCCAGAGAGAGGAAAACAAAAGCAGGAGCATGGGAAGTTGTAGGAGGTGAGGAAGGGGAATATTCCAGAAGGAGGGAGTGGGCCACTGTTGCTGAGGGTTGGAATAAGTGCAAGACTAAAGAAGGCCCTCTGGACTTAGCTGGGGACACCTCAGTAGCTGGGAAAGATCAGCCCTCAAGGCTGCACCTGTAGATAATTTCTTCCAGCTGGGAACCAGCTGAGGCAGCATCCAGGGAGGACTTGGTGAGAACAGGCAGGATGGGCATATTTGCACACTGATGTAAACACGACAGGGTGGCAGGGGAAAGGAGGAGGCCAGTGTGAATGGGGTGGGGGGCATAAGTGGAAGACCAATTCAGGACAGGAATAGGACCCCCTGTCCCCTGCATCTGGCTGCTACTGGTGCTCAATAATTCTGGTGGCAAAGTCCAGCTCCAGCCCGGCGCTCCCTGCTCCTTGGACCTCCTGCCCCTTGCCCATCTGAACTATCAGTCATTGCAGGGATCAGCAGCATTGGGGGAAGGAGGCCATGAATCCAGGGCCAAGGCCTCAGGAGTAGACCTGAAATCCAGGGATAAAAGAGAACACCTTTCAGAGCCCTGCACTTTGACCACAGAGGAACAGGTCACATCTAGAAGCCACCACCTAGGAATCTAAGTCTTTGCTATAGCTTCAGCGGATTACTTGAGGCTCTGGAATGAAGCTGTGAGGGAGACGTTCCAAGTGTATTGCAAGGATGCTGACCTGCCAGCCAGCCCCAGAACATCTGGGGAGCTCACCAGGTTCAATATCTTCCATGTTTGACTTCCAAGTATTGTCTTATATACGTGCAAGCGAAGTGTGTTCCAAGCTCCTGAAGAAACGTCCATCACAGCACAATTTAGAAGGGGGAGAGGGGCAGAAGAACAGATGAAGGCCAACAGCCCTGTGCCTTGTCCATCCACTCTAGGCTGGCCAGGGCACTGAGCGGGGACCCAGGTTCCTGCGCAGATACCAGGAAACAAGCCCTAATGCTGAGCCGTCTGTGACGTCTTCCTCTGGCTGGCCCTCACTGCTCCATCTGACAATTCACACGTCCTCTAGGCTTATAGCCTTGGAGACCCTATCCCTGGCCCCCCAGTCCCACTGGAACTTCAAAAACCTGCAGTTCAGGCCTCAGGTGCCCTGAGAAAGCCATGGTTCCTGTGGCCTTGGCCAGCTCTCTGTGTCCCTAAGACAAACAGGACCCTGTGTTGCCCTCATGGTCCCATCCCATATCAACCACAGCAGCTCTCCTCCCTCCCTCCATTGCTATAATGAGTCTCAGGCCACTTCTGCAGGTGGTAACAGCAGAGTAACCAGTAGATGGAGGCCCTCCTCCATCCCCCAAGCTACTCCTAGAACCACCACGCCCTCTGTTTCTCTCCTTAATGAAATGGCATTTGGGCACAAAGTACACAGGGACAGAAGGGAGGAGTGCTGAAGATAGTTAGTTACCTTGTGACCTGCAGGCAGGACAACAAGGATCCTGGAAGGAGTTCTGTGACTGGAAAAGCCTGTCCCTGAGCAGTGGGCTTCAGCTGTCCCTGCTGAGGGCAGGTCTCTGACCCTGATCTCTCAAGGATGTGACAGATCCCCCTGGTTTCACTGCTACCCCGTCCTGACCTGCCTCTCTCTCCCCACCTTCTCCCTGCCTAGGAGCTGGCCCCAGGGGCAGGCAGGTCATATGGTGGCACATCTGCACTCTCCTCACTCTCCTTGCAGGATGCTCTCGGGATGCAAATCAGTTAGTGATGTGGGAAGCAGGTACTGAGGGGTAATAGCTGCTCTCTAAATTTAGATGGGAAAAATCCCCACAGAGTTGGCAGAAATATCCTGAGCCTTCCTGTGGAGAGGGGGCAGCAGGGCCCAGGGTAACAGAGGAGTAGGCCTGCTGGGTGGGGGTGCACCTACTCCAGGGGCCAGTCCCTGTCCATCTGCAGCTTTAGCCTGGGGCTCCATCCTGTTGGGGAGACTCAGGCCCCCTCAGGCTCTTCTGTCAATCTGGATTGCGCTCACAGCTCTCCAGAGCCCACCTGCAGCCAATAGCAGCCTCCTTCCTTGCTATAGCTGGCTGGGTGGGATGCCAGGGGGCTGAGGTCTGGGCCAGAAGCTCCCTTCCTGCCTGGGCCCACATCTGTGGGAAAGAATGGCCTGAGGCTGCAGGCTGTGCCCCAGCTGGTGGAGGCTGTTGCTCTGATTTCAACTCATTGCCTGCTAATTGTGGGCCTCTGAGTGCCTCACCTCTGTCTGTGCCTCAGTTTCCTCATCCATAAAGTGCATCGGGAGCTTCCTGGGGGATTCAGTGAAAGCGTAGACACCCTGAGCACCACTAGCCAATGGCCACAGCACCACAAATCAGGAAGCTCTCCTCCATCCCCCAAGCTACCTGCTTCCAGCATTATACAAGGGACCTGCAAAAGAGTCTTCCCGGCATGCAAGGAGGGCTCCTCCTGAAGTTTGTGAGCTTCCAGTTGGAAAGTTTGGAGACAGTAGTGCTTCAAAGGGCAGGTGGGCAGCATGCATAACAATGAGGTGGTATCCCCTCACTCCAAGTCTTCTCCCTGGGGACTCCTGGCACCCGAAGCCCTCCTTCTGACCCCTTTGCCACTGCTCGCTGCAAGGTTTTGGGCAAGTTTCAGGATGGGCAGGACTGGAGCTGGGGGATTCCTTGACCCCAGAGCAGCCAGCCTGAGAGCTCAACCTTGGTCTGTGGGCAGGAAACAGTGCTGGGAGGAGAAGGGACAGTGGCAATGAGACAGCCAGACGAGCCAGTAGGCAGAACATTTGCAGGTGCTCAGCACTGTGACAGAAGAGTTCAGAGGCAAAAGTTCTTGAGGACGGAGATGAGACGACCTCCCCAGGAGCCCCTTCCCCACCCACCCCCATAGACATCACAGCCAGGAAGAGAGCTTGCAGTAAGCTCCTGCCTGGCCCACTCACGGCCGCTTGCTTCATGTTATCTTGTTTCCTCAGCTTGACCAGCAAGGCACATTGCTGGCGAGAGTAGAGGGTGGGGGACATGGAGATATGTGGCCAGAGGCCAGCAGGCCACTCACAGAGGCCTACCTCCTGGGCCAGGCAGAGCAATGGGGTATCTCAATAGGGGGACTGGGCACCACGCAGCCCTCAGAGCCCCCAGTCTCTCTAGCCCTGTCCTTCTGCCCTTGGTGGTTCCCCTTTCTCCTGGCCCCATGCAGCCCTCCACTTCTCTTGGATAAGCCAGAAAATCACTGGCTTCCCTGACCTCTCCTTCCACCTTGTGTGGCTGCAAGCTCCTCATCTTCCCTCACCTCCCCTTGCCTGTCCAGCCAATGGGCGTGGGCTGCTGGCTCTCTCCTGGTAAAAGGATTATATCATCTGTAATGTATACCCAGACACATGCGCTGCGTCTCAGGAGGACAAGACAAGGAGAGGGAGCCATGCAGCTGGCCAGAGGGGCTTTATAACCAGGTTATTGAACCTGAACCTGAGCCTCCTGGAATGGGGGTGTTCATGGCTCTTGAGGTCCTGGCCCCCAGAAAGCAATCACTGCACAGCCTGGCTCTCTCTGTCCTGCCCTCCCCTCCTTTCTCTCCTCTTGCCTCCCTGCTGTCCCTGCTTGGTGCTTTCACCCTTGGGGCTCAGCTGCCTGGTTGGCCTGCCTTTGACCCCATCTGCAAGTGCAGCTTTGGGAGCTGCCATGGGGCCATTTTGTTTAAAATGTCTAGGTGTGGTCATTTTGCAAGCCACCAGGGGCAGATGGAGTACTTCTTAAGAGGGCTAGAATATGCTCCTGAAGGCATAGCAACTGATAGCAAGACACATCTAGAAGATTCTAGCTGAAGCACTGCAGACCAGGGAAGTATGCCAAGGGAGGAGTTGAACTGGGCACAATGGTGGAGCAATGGTGGCCAAGAGCAGTTGTCATATTAGCAGATGGATTCAGCTACAGATATTGCTCTCTGTAAGACCCAATGGTTACCCAGAAATAAAGCTTTGGGTGTGTGTGCACCCAAGTGCCAAATTCCCAGATGAGAACAAGGTTCTACAGAGGAAGCAAGAGGACTGGGCCCAGGGTTCAGATCACAGCACCACCTCGCACTGAGGAAACTTTATTGAACCAGGAGGAGGGTAAATTTGTCCCATAGGGAAATGGAATGGGCAGAGCCCCAAGGGCAGACAGAAGCCTTCATGGCTAACCAACATGGGAAATGTGCCAGGCCCAAGACTTTGGTGGCCATTGCCTTTCTCCAAAGTCTCACTTACCAGAAATGTGGCGTAGAGTTGGGACCTAAAGAAGTGTGCCTTAACAGGTTCAGATGCCTCAGCCAAAGGGCCACCACATCAGAGAGTGTCAGAACTGGGCCAGACACCAGTGACACTGCCAGACTGAAGACCTCTTCACTCCAAGCAAGGCCCACCTTCATGACCCTTCAACTTTCCCAGGGCTGGCAGTTCCTGGGTCCACTTTCAGGGCCTTTGGTGAGTATCTGAGAGATTCAGGAGGGCACGGGGTCCGTAAGAAGTGAGATGGCCCCTTTCCAAAGGCCATCCCCAAGGAAGAGAAGGGAAGGGAGTGACCTACTGATATCCCTGAATTAACACTGAGTGCCTGGGGCTTCGGGGTGGAAAGGGGACCATGGAATGGATTGAGGGACAGTGTCACAGAATGGATGAGAGCTGGAGCTGGTGTTGTGGCTCAGTGGTAGAGCTCTTGTCTAGCACATGTGAGGAGCTGGGTTTGCTCCTCCACACCACATAAAAATAAAGTTATAAAAAGTTGAGGAAAAATATTTTTAAAATAGAAAGGATGAGGACTGGAACTGACCAGCCACCTCACTCTCAGGTTTCTTTCAGGAGCATGCAGGACCTGAGCTGTAGACCTGGTTGCTTCAGAGCTGGGGACCCAGCTAGGCCCTTGATTCAGTGATAGGAACCTGCACTCACTCAAGTCTCCTTCAAGTCTCCCAGCGCCCAACAGGGTGAAGGCTTGGGCTTTCTAGCCAAGAAGTTGATGTAGATGAGAAGAGGGGCCCCATTTCCCAAGACTGAGGAGGTCAGTGTCTTTCAAGTTCCCAGGTGTCTTCAGACCAGCCCAGCCCTAGACTTTTTTCTCCTCCAGCAGTAGTGTCTCTTGTTGCTTGGAGAGCAGAGACACTGTGGAAGGACTGCGGGAGGAGCTTTGCAGGGGTAGGGGGTCAGGGCAGCACTATTCAATCCAAATGCCCCGCCTCCCAGCCTTTCTGCCGTGAGTCACTAATGTGCAAGATGGGGAGGGGGTAGCCAAACTACCTAGAAATTCCTCTGAGTCAGCTCACCAAGCCTTCATCAGGGCCCAACTGAGTGTCCAGGTCATACACACAGCTGCCATATGTCCTCTGCATATGGGAGGAGCATGGGATGGGGGTTAGCCAACCCCATCATTTTTGTCTTGGTATACACATATTTATCATATGTCCACAGATAAAAGGGAAGGGTCTGACTGTGGTTGATTTCTTAGAAAAGGTCCCATAACTTTGGAACAACTGGCAGTACAGGCTGTCAAAAGAATACCGAATCCAGTGGCAGGGAGCCTACACAGACAGGATCACACACTTGCCCATGTGATGTCATTTTGGCAGGTGCAAGCCCAAGTCCTGAGCACTTCAGCTGCCTGATGCTGAGGGAGAAGAGTGGAGCAGGCCGTATTCCAGAGAGCAGGCCCAAAGGCCTAGGGCTCCAGAGCAGAAAGAAGTTGTAGGGCTTTGGTCCTCTACCTGGGAGGGCGGAGCTGCTGCTGAAGCTGAAGAAGTGAAGAGGGGCAGTCAGGGCACACAGGCAGAGTGGACATGCCAAGCTGGTGGTGGACAGACTCTGCCTAGACTTGCATATAGTGGCCTGAAACTGGAGCAAAGTCAGGGGGGCCTTTTGAGATCATGGGATTCCATCTCTCCCCAAATGTACAGACCAGGAAACTCAGGCCCAGAGTTGGAACAGGGACTTGAGCACCAAAGGCAAAGCTGCTGCCTTCCTCTCTTTTCCAGGGGTAATGACTCAGGGGAATTCAGCAGTGCTGCAGACAGGAGCCAGGCAGCCAGGCCTCCCTTGGCTGCCCCTCATCCATGGAGATACTGGCATCCCAGCCCTTCCTGTCTCACCCTACTCTGCTATCTCTGGGCAGAGAAGCCATCCCTTGATAGCCCCGAGTCACAGACTGGTTCTCAGCATTTCCCCAGCGCAGGCCTGAGCCCCTGCTGACCCACAACTGGCCTGAAAGCAGAGGAAAGACTGGGCTTATGCCCCTGCCTTCTGCTCCCCCACAGCCAGAGCCAAAGGCTTGGAACCCTGTGGGTCTCCTGTACCCACACTGGGTTGAGGCTCTAGGTTTCTGAACTCAGCCTGAGACCTGTGTGGCTCTGCCATTACATTACTAGACCACGGCATGGAACCACTGCCTCAGTTTCCCTAGCACAGCATGGGAACAGACTGCTCTGAACTCACAGAACTGACCTAAGGATAAAATGAGGTCCTTGACGAGAATGTTTGTGAACATTGGTGCTGAGAAAAGCAATAGGACCTGGTGCCAAGGACCCCTTCCCCACTAGCTCCCATCCCCTCCCCCAACGTTCTGGCTCCACCCCTTCCAGGCACTGAGGTTCACATGGTATTCCTATTAGCCAAAATCTGACATATGAGAATAAGAAAAGATACTGCAGGACTTGGGGTGGGGGCACTTGCAGCGCAGTCGGCCAGAACTTACACCCTCTCCACTGTGAAAGCCAGGGGTGACCCTGGAGACCAACCTATGCCCGGTCTGTCACAGGCCCCTTCACCTCTCCTGCAGGAAGCAGGGATGCCAGTGTAGACTCTGTAGAGCAACCTCCCCTAACCCAGGCCCAGCGTAGGTCAGGGCCACCCCCACCCCACTTTGGTGCCTGAGATCACGGGGCCCCCATGCGGAACCGCTGTTGGGGGCTGGGGGCTAGGAGCTGAGGGCCGCAGGGCGCGTCGGGCAGGACGCGCGGAACCGGCAGAGGCTTGCAGGTGGGAGGAAGGCGGATGGGGGCTTGGGAGGCGGAGGGAGACGCTGGGCAGGCCGCGGCCCCTCCCCGATCCCTCCCTGCGCGCCGGCGGCGACATTGCCCCTCCTGGGCAGGGGGCGGAGAAGACCGCGACGGGAGGGGAGGAGGCGGTGGAGGCGGAGGCGGGATTTGGAGTTTCCCTCCGCAGCAGCGGCGGCGGCGGCCCCTAGGCTCCAGGCGAGGCCGCCGCCCGGGGCTCTGGTGGCGTTCGGCAGTGGCAGTGGCGCTTCCCGCCGCCCGAGCTTCGGAAACTTGCCAGCCGCGACGCACGGAGCGGGTGCAGGGATCCCAGCCCAGAGGAGGTGAGCGGAGCACGCGGCACCCCAGGCCCCCCACCCCACCCCCACATGTCCTGGCTGCCCCCCGACGTGCGTCCCTCCACCCTGCACCCCCAAAGTCCTGTCAGTGCACAGTCCAGCCGGGGCGACGCATTCACCCTTGCAAGACCCATTCGGTTCTGCCACCACATACCCCGTACCCTTCCAGTGCACCTCCCATGTCCCCTGCCAGTTCAACCACCAGATGCACAATCACGCGTGCACAAACCACGCACCATGAACCCAAGTCACTGTAGTGCACACACCAGTAGCCCCTGGCCCACCACTCACCCACTGTCCCCAACTCTCGCCAACACCCATCCCAGACCTTGCCACGCCCCAGTACACACCCAGGCGCGCAGACACTGCCAACACATCCCTGCTATATCTGCACGAACACAGCTCCCCCCACCATGCCCTCACCATCTTAAACTCCCCATATGCCCATTACTGACACCCCACCCACGTTCCCAGCCCAGAAACACTGCAATCCACCCACCCGAGAGCGAAGTCCCAACACAAACCCACACCCCAGTGGCTGACACTCCCCACTCCCCAGGCAGGCACGTCCAGCATCCCCAGCAAGCACTCTCATACACCCCAACATGCACGCACACCTGCTTGATTGCATGCTCTCCAGCATCATGCCCCGCCCCCATCGCAAATAGCCCTCAACACTCCCCCACCACATCGCTGAGTTCCTCCCACCACTCCTCCCCAACACCTGGCAGAGGGCTCTAGAGGCTGCAGCATTTGGTGGCATCTCTGCCAGGCACCTCTGGCTCTCCTTCAGCAACGGCTCACCAGCCTAGGCACTCCTCACCCTGCCAGGTGCCTCCCTAAGCAGATCTTGAGACTCCCTAGTGACTGGCACGACCTCTTCCCTAAAAGATAAAGAAGGCACTTGGGGCCCAAGGTATGGTACTTAGAAGTGGAGGCGAGGGGCTGAGGAGATGGGGGTGTAGAGAGAGGCAGGCACTGAAATGGAGGAGGCCCAGCTGGGCCCAAAGGAGTGCCAATTGCCCGGCCCGCACGTAGTGGGTTGGTTTCACGAGGCTGGAGTCCTCGTGCACTGTTTGTGTCCCTGTCTGCGTGTGTGCTGGGGGGAGGGCTGTGTGTGCACGTGTGCTTGTGCGTGTCAGGGAGGAGTGTGTGATCGGCAGAAGGAAAAAGCAGGAGCAGCACCCTCCTGGGCTCCCCCAGGCAACAATTGGTTTCATTCATTCATGCCTTCTTTGTTAACGAGCATTTCTTCGGTGAGCTCCGGGCGCGTGCCAGGCCCTGCACTGGGGGCTGGGGCCAGCTTGGGGCCGGGCACACACCCGTTCCTGCCTTGGAGGAACTCCCAGTCCCGCGAGGAACCCGACCAGGAAAAGCAGAGAGCCATCCCCAGCGGAAAGTGGATTTGGTGGAAAAGACACTGGATTTGGCAGGAATGCTGTCGCTGGGAGTTGTGCTCCTAGCCATGTGACCCGGCCGCGACAGCCGAAATCCTGCCACTCGGCCCGGCGGGAACGGTGCAATTGGCTGGAGTGGGGGGGGCGGGGGAGGCGGGGCGCTGCTCCTGGGAGGCTACCCGGACCCGAGAGCGCACGCGGCACGCGCTGGGCCTGCGGGCGACGGCGTCCGGGCGGCCTCCAGGGGGCGTTGGCCCGGCCAGGCGAAGGCCAGGGGTACCCAGCGGGGGCGGCGGTGGGCGCAGCGCCCATCCTGCGGCGAGCTGCGAGCGCGCCGCCTGGCTCCGCCCGCCAGAGGGGGCTAGGCGAGGCCCGGGCGCGCGGCTGTCTCCCGTATCACAGCCCGCCAGGGGAGCAGTCGCGGGGCGGGGCTAGCGCCCGGAGCAGGCGCTGCAGGGGGCCTGAGTAGGGGCGGGCCCGGCGAGGGTGGGGGGGAAGGGGGCCGGGGCTTGGCTGCACTCAGCCCTGCAGTGCGGAGGTGGCAACAGGTTCCCATTTGTCCTGTTGCTGGCGTTGCGCGCGCTGCAGGCGCCAGGCACAGAGCACTGCACTGACTTTCGTGATTGAGAGCCCCTCACCCCCTTCACTCCCTCCCGTTTCCCCGGTAGGAGGCCTCACCAGCAGGGATCTGGAACAAGGTGTAGGGCAAACACTCTTCAGGTGTTAGGAGATGCAGGATTGTTGGAGTCTAGACTTTCCTTTCCTTCGCCATTGCAGAGGTTGCTTTCCTCCTTGTCCTCATCTCCCTCCCCCTCCAGCTACAGTCACCTCCTCCAGGAAGCACTCTCCAGACAGCAATGCCTGGGCACCTCAGGAGTACCAATTTCATTCGGGTTGGCGATTCTCTCTCTGAGCACACTGAGCCCATGACAGGGTGGATGGGGCACGTGCCTCTCCAGACCCCCATGCTGCTGCTCCCCCATCCACAATGTGACTAAACCCCAACCCTGCTTGCCAGGTCAGGACATTGCAGAACTTCCGTGGTGCCTTCAACTTCTGTCCATCCCAAGGTCCCACCCACAGCTGCAGTGGGGTCTGGAAGCAGCACATAGGCTGGGTACCCATGGCCAGGTGGCAACTAGTGCCTGCGTCTGTCAGTGGAGCTACAATGTGAGAGATGGAGAAGGTAGAAGGCAGAGTCCCTCTTCCAGGAGTGCACTGTGAAAAGGGGAAATGGGCCATGCCACAGCCTAAAGCCATGAGGTCAAGGAGCACCAAAAAAGAACCCTATAGGCTGGCCCAAGGAAGGGGGCTGGAGAGAATGCAGAATCTGGGCAGGCAGTCTATATTTAGGAGAGAGGCCTGGGCTGGGACCCTTGCCCATAGGACTAGAGGGGCATGGCCCAATCACCCAGATCCCCTGCAGGCAGGTGTTGGTACTGTAGAGGAAGGGACATGGTGGGTGTGGCCAAAGATGAGCCCACCACCTATGGCCTAGGAATCTGAAGCTGACAGCCCAGGGCAGGAAGGGAGGGAGAAGGCAGGCCTAGGTCCCATAGAGGTGACCTAGCTTTCCATAGCCTGCTGCTTCCCTTAGCATCACTTCACATGATGTCTCATCTTACCATGTGGTTCATGAGGGAGGCTTTTCAACAGGCATGGGAATGGCCTGCAGTAATTCTAAGTGTTGGGCTTCTCCTTTGCTTTGCGTTTTTTTACTTCTTAGAAAAATGTTTTGTGGTACCCATCCTGTGTGAGTAGGTCTGCTTGCTTTTATTTAGTTCCTTATGGTAGATTCCCAGAAGTGGCCAAAGGTATGGATTTTTTGTCTAGCTCTTGACGTACATTGCCAGATTAATTTCCAAAAGGACCAAAATCACCCAGCAAGAGAACAGCATGCAGTTTCTCTGCAGCCTTGCCAATGCTGGGTGTTCTCATTTTGAGAACATTCTACTAATGTAGCAAGTGGGAAGTGTTACCTTGTTTTGCTGTTGTTACCTTGTTTTTTGAATTGGCTTTCCTTCCATGACTGAGATTAAATCATCCTCCAAATATTTTTTACCCCATCACATTCCTTCCTTCATGCAGTTTGCAGTCTTTTTAAGTTCCTTATCGATTTATCTACCAGGGTCTTAACCTTTTGATTATTTTGTATGAGCTTTATCTTATCTGTTGTATGTTTTCCTTCAACACTGTTATTTGCTTTTGTTGGGCTTTAAGCAGAGAAAGGACACATAGCCAGATGGGGCATTTTAGAAACCTCTTCCAGCCCTCCTTTCATTGTCTCAGCACTTATCATCCCTGATATTTTGTTCAGTCTCTTAGCTTATCGTTGATCTGTCCTGCTGGTCTGGGAGGGAGCACCAGGCATGCAGGAACCTTGTGTGTCAGGCCTGTTCATCACCTGTGTCCATGGAAAGGATGGAGGCGGACAGCCTTTGTAGAATGAATGGCATTCTGGCACAGGACAAGGCAGGGTGAAGGACAAGTTGATGCAGGAGGCAGGGAGACCATTTTGGAAGCTATGACAGTGACTTGGCCAAGAGATGGTGAATATGAGCCCACAGCCAGTGGTGCAAACAGAGGGATGTGGGTGGATAGAGATTTGGGTAGAAAGTACTTCCCTCCAGATGGATCTGTCCAGGAGGTTAAGGAAAGGAGGCAGGTGGAGGAGCCAGGGGTGACTCCTAGGTTTAGTGTGATATGGGTGTAGTGCCTCAGTTTAAGGCTGGGTGCTCAGAGCTCCTAGGCACCTTTACTCAGGCCTGGGCAAATGAAGGCGGTATGGGGATAGGGTGCTGAGGAGCTTCCCTGTGCCTGCCTACCCCATCAAGGAGTCTTGGGCAGAGCTTTGGACCCAAGATAGCAGCCGGTTTTCTAGTCCTGCTTCTTCCTTTCCTCCATGAATTCAAGGACAACCCCACAGGGGCCCAAGGTGGTGGCTCTGATGAGCCCATTATACGGATGGGGCCACTGAGGTCCCGGTGGGAAATACTGTGGTCCAGGACCACTGAGTGAGTTGTTGGAAGCAGCTTCTGGAGCAGGAGCATGGGGCTTTTGTCCCCACCCCTCCCCCTGCCTCCAGGGGCCAGGCTGGCGCCGGCCAGGGGAGCTGTAACTGGTTCCCTGCTGGGCCCCTGACCTGCCCTTGGCCTCTGCCCTGACCCTGTCCCGCTTCGGTGGAAGCCCCAGCTCAGCCTGCCACTCGCGAGTCCCACCCGACTCCTTTCTCTTGCACCCGTTGGCTCGCCGACCCCTCTGGGCCCGCCCCGCCGCCCCGCCCCGGCCCGCCCCTCTGAGCTGCTACTCCACGTCCCGAGGCCGAGCCTTCCTAGGTGGAAGCTCAGTCTTGCTGCCAGGAAGCTGACGGCGCTCGAGCTGCGCGCGAGGCTTGGCTTCCACGTGCGAGCCTGCTCCGCCACCCCGCCTCCTCCTGGCCGCCGGGCCTGGGGACTCCCTGCTCTGGGACGGCGCCCCGCGCCCTGCCATTGCAGTAACCCTGGCCGGGACATCCACGCGCGGCAGCCTGCCGCCAGATCCAGGTCTCTCTCCTTTTGTTCTCTCCTAGGGGGGAGGACTGGGGCCGGAACAGCTAGCTACTAGAGGGTTTGCCGAAGCCGGTCACCTCGTCGCCCCTTTTCCCTGGGCGCGTCTGGCCGTGGGGGAGATCGAGGCTTTGAACCCCATTCCTTCACACGCACACACCCCCCAAAGTCGTAAGCTCGAACTTGGGGCGTGATAGCGGGCAGGCCCAACGAAGGAGCCAGAAAGGAGGTGTGAAGGAGGTGGCTAGGGCTGGGACGCCTCGGGAGGAGCCTGGAAGGGGCTGTTAGACACCCGCTTGTCTTCTGGGAGACCCTCGCGCCTCCCTAACCCGGGCAGGGAGCAGCGCCCCGGCGCCCGAGTGGCTCCCGCGGTGCTTTTCTAGGGGCGCCTTTTTCTGTGTTCTCGCTGCGGGTGGGGCGCGAGGAGAGGAACGGGAGGTGTACGAGTGTCCCTGCGAGATTCGGCGCCCGCCTTCAGGACTTGGGGCTAGCTTTACATCTCAGCCCCGGAGCGGCGGTCCGCGGGGACCCGAGCTCACACCGCGCGCCTTCCCTCTCTCCGCAGCGCCTGCCCGACGTGCAGAGAACCGCGCGCCCATGGAGAGCCTGGGCCGCTCGTGCCTGTGGCTTCGCCGGGAGCTGTCGCCCTCGCGGCCGCGGCTGCTGCTCCTGGACTGCCGCAGCCGCGAGCTGTACGAGTCCGCGCGCATCGGCGGGGCGCTGAGCGTGGCCCTGCCTGCGCTGCTGCTGCGCCGCCTGCGGAGGGGGAGCCTGTCGGTGCGCGCGCTCCTGCCGGGGCCGCCGCTGCAGCCGCCTCCCCCTGCTCCGGTGCTCCTGTACGACCAAAGTGGGGGCAGGCGACGGCGCGAGGGCGAGGCCGAGGCTGAGGAATGGGAGGCTGAGTCGGTGCTGGGCACCCTGCTCCAGAAGCTGCGGGAGGAAGGCTACCTGGCATACTACCTGCAAGGTAGGTATAGGGTGGACTTAGTGGGCACCTGCCAGGGAAGGACCCCTGCCTAGGGAAGCAAGACCTAGCCTTCCAAGGGGATTCATAATTAATTTGACCTTGGGTAAGCCCCGTCTATTTTGTCTAAAGTGGAGGTGAGACTCCCTCTTCCAACAGCTGCTAGGCTGCTTTCAGGGGAGGGGAGCCTGATCATGACCTTGGGCAGGTCCTTCACCCTTGAGAAGCCCCAGTTCTTAGTCTAGAAAATGGGGAGAACTGGGCCGAGCTGACCTAGTTAACAGGATGCTCAAGAACAAAGTCCTACGTTTGGGATCCCTGTGTCTGGCCAACAGCTTTCCCACCTTCCTGGTGCTCTCTGCTCCTCTGTACCTCAAAGGAGGCAGAGGCCAGACAGCAGGAGGGAAAATCCTAGGCCCTGAGATGGTGGGGGAAAATCCTGGAGCTTTGCAGGCAGGAGAAGGCATGAGGACAAGGGACCAGCCTCCCCTGTAGTCAGGGCAGGGCCCTGGATGGGCAAAGTGGAGGCAAGTTGATACAGGTCTCTTGGCCCTGTGCAAGCCAGATGCCCCCTCCCCAGAGGCCCGGTGCAGGGGCAAGGTTCCTGTGAAGCTATAGAGGCAGCTGTCCCCACCTCCTGATCAGTTGGTCACCAAGAAAGGTCAGTTGGGCTGTAATGAGAATATATAAATATAGAAAGTGTCAGATTTCCAGGTCCCCACCCCCAGCTCAGGGAAATGATCGAATCTGTAGACAAAAGAGT
The DNA here is from genome assembly GCF_048772815.1 of Callospermophilus lateralis. Taxonomy (NCBI): domain Eukaryota; kingdom Metazoa; phylum Chordata; class Mammalia; order Rodentia; family Sciuridae; genus Callospermophilus; species Callospermophilus lateralis. Next base: position 125,272,745 of record NC_135325.1, read on the forward strand.
TGCTGGCTTCTCAGGACTTTGGAATCATTCAGATGGAATGTCATACACTCTCTCCCAAGCTCCCCATTTTTGGGGGTCCCACTTCATCCTGTAGCGTTCTCCTGGCCACACCCGATCAGGAGATGCCCAGGTAGAGAACTGACACCCAAACCTTTCTTCTTCTTTAACTGATGACTGCTGTCCTCAGTTGAGCCCTCACATCTGCCTTGGCTCTCAGCCCTGGAGCTCTAAGATCCTCTTGGGTGGCTCTGTCAGGACCCAGCTTCTTGCATCTCCAGTGGCCACAGTGGGCACTTGTCATCCAGTGCTGCATGAGGATTGCTAGGGCACCCACAGCATACTACACATGCCCCCCCCCAGTGTAAATGAAACGCCCCTTGGCTCTTTTGTTCCATTTGGGGAGATCTGCAAACCCCCTAGGTTGTATAGGGCCAGCTCCCTAACTCCTGCCAGGGGCACTTGGCTGCTCAGGAAGCCAAGTCAGCAGGACCCTTTGCTTCTCCCTCCACAGGTGGCTTCACCAGATTTCAGGCCGAGTGCCCTCACCTGTGTGAGACCAGCCTCAATGGTGGTGCTGGCTCAAGCATGGCCCCAGTGCCCAGCCCAGTGCCCGTGGTGGGACTGGGTGGTCTGTGCCTGAGCTCCGACTGCTCTGATGCGGAATCTGAGGCTGACCGCGACTCCATGAGCTGTGGCCTGGATTCGGAAGGCACCACGCCTCCCCCAGTGGGGCTGCTGCCATCCTTCCCGGTCCAGATCTTGCCCAACCTCTACCTGGGCAGTGCCCGGGATTCAGCCAACTTAGAGAGCCTGGCCAAGTTGGGCATCCGCTACATCCTTAATGTCACCCCCAACCTCCCTAACCTCTTTGAGAAGAATGGTGACTTTCACTACAAGCAGATCCCCATCTCTGACCACTGGAGCCAGAACTTGTCCCAGTTCTTTCCAGAGGCCATTGCATTCATTGGTGAGTCTACCTTGCCCTCTCCTTCCTTCCTCTCCACTGTACCTCACCTCTCCCATTTCTTCTCCCTCTCTTTAAGATAATTCTTCCCAGGCTTACCTGCCATTCCCAGAGCAGAGATAACCCTTCTAGGGTGAGGGTAGACAGGGCTCAAGCCAGCTCCAGAGCCTGCTAGCAAAACCTCCAGGAATCTGAGGGCGGAGGGTGGGCTGCAAGGGTCCCTCTGGAAGGCCACCTGGCTATGGTCTCACACTGGTCCTTGGGTCACCGTGGCTCTGCACTCCCCCACCTAGACGAGGCCTTGTCCCAGAACTGCGGGGTGCTCGTCCACTGCCTGGCAGGGGTCAGCCGCTCTGTCACCGTCACCGTGGCCTACCTCATGCAGAAGCTCCACCTCTCGCTCAACGATGCCTACGACCTGGTCAAGAGGAAGAAGTCTAACATCTCGCCCAACTTCAACTTCATGGGGCAGCTGTTGGACTTTGAACGCAGTCTGCGCTTAGAGGAGAGGCGCTCCCAGGGGCAGGGCAGTGGGGGCCAGGAGTCTGCCACCTCTGACCCCCCCTCCTTTTTTACCACCCCCACCAGCGATGGGGTCTTTGAGCTGGACCCCACATAAGACCATGTGGGGCTGGCAGGGCTGGTCCCCACCCATGACCCCACACCCAGTGGGTGCTGTAACCACCCATATAGTAGGGGAGAAGGGGGGAGGGGACTCAGCCATAAGCAGGGGGGTGGGGGGTGCTGGGGGAGGGAAAGCTCAATACCTCACTCGGGGGCAGTGGAGCAAGGCAGGGGCCAGAGCAAAGACCTGCCCTACCCACTCACAGCCTATTAAACGTGCCTAAGGGCTGGCCCCAGGGCCATCGGCCTTACCCGTGCGCTTTCGGGTGGGACCAAGCTCCAGAATCTGCCTCTTCTGCGACTGTTACTTTACTCTTTTGGGGGTGGGGTGGGGTTCCCTATCTGAAGAACCATTGCAGGTGGCTGCCTGTTCCCTGGGGCCCTGGGTGCTTGCCAGCTCAGCTAGGCCCTGGGCCTCCCTGTTATTTCCCCCTTCAGAAAAGTTGTGTGCCACTTCCTTTGCCACAGGAACCTGCTCCCAGGCCCTTCCCTGTCCCAAATGGCCACTTGTGAGGAGGGACTCACCACCACCACCAGGGTAGTCATCTCCCTGCTTGTCTGTCAAGGGCTTGGGTCTCTTACGGCTGAGAGCCTCCCAGGAGATGTGGACCCAGAGATGCAACAACTGCCCGGCCTCCACGGGGACAGTCTCTCTGGGTGGCTTCTTACTGCGCCTGGGAGCCACTGGGCGGGTTCCCGGCCACACATCTGGCACCCTGACTGTTTCCTTCCTCCTCCCCCAGATGTCTTGACAGGATCACTGGGGCTCTTTGTGACTGAGGGTGGTCAAACTGCCACCAGAGGAGATGGGGTCTCAGAGCAAGAGCTGGGAGGGGAGGGAGGGAAGGATGAAGGCCTTGATTTTGCTGCTGCGGGTCCCACAGCCGCTATTGGGGGGGAAGGGTCCAAGCTGCAGAAACACACGGTCATTCATTGCAGGCCACACCCCTTGTAGGAAGTGTACGTGTGCGCGCATGTGCATGTCCAAGTTCACACATGCACACTAGCCTCCACTTACACGCTCGCCTGGGGCTGGCAGTCCCATCGCCCCCTCAAATCTGGAAGAGGGGCTATGCTTGTTTGTTTTTGTAATCCACATCATGATTGCTTTCTTTAATTGTTCCTCCTGAATAAACAGTTTATTTAAGATACTGAATAGAGAGGAAAGCTTCTTCATGAGCTCCTTAGAGGGTCTGGGGGAAGGTGGGGAAGGACCTTTTTGCCTGCTCATAGGAGGGCATGCTGTGCTTGCCAGGGACTCAAGTGCCACTTCACATCCTCCATGTCATTTCCCAATCTCTGAGCCCCCATCCCCTCACCACACATCTGAGCTCCCACCCTGCCATGCCTGCTAAAGACCGGGACCCATCAGCAAGCCAAACAGAAGAGGTTAGCTGCTTAGAGCTGCCTGGAGGGGAAGACTGGACTCAGTGTGAGTGAGTCACACAGTATGTATCCATTGCCTCAGACAGCAGGGAAGAGAGGACCCAGATTCAGCCATGAAGTTTGGCAACCAATCCCCAAAACACAATGTGAATCAGACCCAAGCCCTGCCTCAAGGCAAGCTCCCAGCAGCCCCGGTTAGACACCATCATGAGGTTGACGGGAGCTGTAGGGTGGCCCAAGCAGTGGGAGGACGGGCACTCTCACTGACATAATGTGGAATTTGGACTTCAAAGGCCTAGACAGGGGGCAGAGAGGGCCCTGCGGGGGTCTTTGGGCCACCTGAAGTGACAGATGGGGCCTGCCTCTCCATTCAGAACACTGCCAATGCCTTCTCCACAGCAGGCTGGAGATGCTGGTAATACTGCAATTCTGCACCACAGAGATGGCAGAGCGGAAGGGCAGCTGGACGGTGGGTGGGGAACAAGTGTAGCTTGAGAAAACAGCTTTATGTCACTACAACAAATACCTGGGCTAATCAACTCAGGAGAGAGAGGGGTTATTTTGGCTCCCAGTTTCTGAGACTCCAGTCTGGGATCACTTGGTGCTGTTGCTTTACACTCATGGTGAGGCCACACATCACAGTGAGAGAATGTGTCAGAGCAAAACTGCTCACTCCATGGACAGGAAGGAAAAGAGCATGTCCCCAGTGGACCTAGGGACTGCGTACCAAGCACCACCTCCCAGAGTTCCCACAACTTCCAAATAGCACCACTCTGGGCCAAGCCGTTTGGAGACATTCAGGGTCCCAACCACAGCCAAAGACTTGTAAGTAACATGGAACAGAAATGTGGGCAGCCCTTCTGCTCCACAGGCCCTGGAATTGGGATGAAATCTAAAACCACGTGACTGTATGGCTGAGCTGTGAGAAAAGAGAAAGGCTCTCAGGTAAGGAACAGTGAGGATCCTGGAGTCCAGTAATGGGGCTGCTCCAGGGGACAACAGGGCATCTCCTAGCCCAGGAGCCAGAAGCCTTCACAAGGAACACAGCCTTGCTGACCTCCAGAACTGTTAGAGGATAAAATTTTGTTGTTTTAAGCTACTGCCTTGTGATAACTTGTGACAGCAGCAATAGAAAACAAACACAATAGATGACCTTGAAAAAATACCCCCACAAAAAGAGGTGAGGATGTGTGTTTATCTTGACCTTGGATTGGGGTGAAAGTAGAATAAAAAAAAAATGACACTCCTGAGAATTCATTGCCACAAGTGGAAATTCTCAGTTAGAGGGGCCTATTCAGAGTAATGGATGTTCCAGAATGTCTCTTGGAGAGACACAGTGATAGAGTCAGTGGGAAGCTGCAGGATTGGTCTTCAAACTGCATTTAACTCTCTTACACCCAGATTTCACTTAGATTGTGATAGCTTAATAAAAATAGGAAAGCTTAAAACATTAATAAAATACACTGTTTAGTAATCCCAGCAGCTCAGGAGGCTGAAGCAGGAGGATGGCAAGTTAAAAGGTAGCCTCAGCAACTCAGTGAGACCCTGTCTCAAAATAAAATATAAAAAGGGCTGGGGATGTGGCTCAGTGGTTAAGTGCCCCTGGGTTCAATCCCTGGTACCCGAAATAAAATAAAATAGATTGGAAGTTCTAGATGAAATGGTCCAGAGGTAGAATGGCTGCAGACTGCCTCTTTGAAGGGATGACCTTTAACCACAGGCCACAAAGAATTCCTATAGGAATTTTATCTTTTATTTTTTTTTAGAAAGAGAGAGAGAGATAATTTTTTAATATTTATTTTTTAGTTCTCGGCGGACACAACATCTTTCTTTGTATGTGGTGCTGAGGATCGAACCCGGGCGGCACGCATGCCAGGCGAGCTCGCTACCGCTTGAGCCACATCCCTAGCCCCAGGAATTTTAAATATATATAATGAAAAAATGTGTAAGGAATCAAGCTACCATGAGTGATAGACACATACAAATATAAAAACTTAACTATCAATTCTAAGATAACAGATTTTAAAATGACCAGGTACTCTTAAAAAAGACCAAATAGAATTTCTAGAAATTGAAGATACAACTATTGATCAGTAAAGGAGAGAATAGAGAGAATAATTTTTTTTTTCTTTTAAAAGATGGATTTTTCCAAAACTGGTAAAGGATCGGTTTTGGGAAATATGCTAGAAGAGATGCTTAGTGTCCCCCAATCTCCATCTTCCCCTTCTCCCTTTTGGAAATTTTATTTCTAAATAAAATCACTGGGCTGGGGATGTGGCTCAAGCGGTAGCACACTTGCCTGGCATGCGTCAGGCCCGGGTTCGATCCTCAGCACCACATATAAACAAAGATGTTGTGTCCACCGAGAACTAAAAAATAAATATTCAAAAATAATTCTCTCTCTCTCTCTCTCCTCTCTCTCTCTCTTTCTTTAAAATAAATAAATAAATAAATAAAATAAATAAAATCACTGCTAATGGTGACTGTTCTTGCACATCGTCTGCTTTTTCCACTAGTACTCTTAGCATTTTAATCACAGTCACTTTAAATTCTCGGCCTGACAATTCAACATTCCTGTCATATCTAACTCTGGTTCTAGCACTTTGTCTCTTCAAACTGTTTTTTGCCATTGAAGTTTGTTGTTGTTTTTGAGAGCTGGATCTGGGTGAAAGGAACTGCTATAAATGGGTCTTTAGAGATGTGGTGGTGACAGGATGGTGAGGGGACACACTGTCCAACTCAATGACTAAGTCTCCATCTTGGATAAGCCTGTGTCCCTGACCCATGACCTTCACCAATGCTTCTCAGACTCTTCCCCTGGTACATAGGATAGGATGGCTACGGCAGGCTGGAGCTGAGCTTGCCCATTCCCCCAGCTCAGTTAGCCTTCAGTAAAAGCCTAGAAGGACAGGCTCCTGTTAACTAGTTTCTCTTGAGGACAGGCCTTCTTAAGAAGAGAATGCTCAGGACATATTTCAAAATGGTTTATTTCTCCCCTTCTCCTGCCAGAAGCATGAGATCCTTCCCTGTGAGAATCTGATGGCAATTCTGGAGAGAAAACTCCCTAAAGCATGGGATGCCCTGAGACTACCCTCCCACAGCAGAATTCTGACTTGTCCTTACTGACTCTCCAGCAACACAGCAATTACAGTGCAGGTTTCTGTGCCCTGGCATTGGTTTGTGCTTGTGGGTTTCTGCTCTGGGTAGCTGGAATCTCTGTGTGCACCTGTGTCACTCCACCTGAGAGGCAGCAGTTTGCTCTGTGACCTCAATTGTCTGCTTCTCATTTGTTTAAGACAGTGTGAGGACTTAGCTTCTTCCACACCAGACTGGAAAGCCAAACTTTTATAGGTTGACTTTTCTTCCCATTATGGGTCACATTTGTTGCTGCTTCTACCTGGGCCAGAAAACCTGGCTGGGAGAGCTCACCTAGTTTGGTTTCACTCCCTTGCAGACCACAGGACTTCACTGACTGCTATTCATTAGCTGAAAACTATTGTTGTTGTTGTTGTTATTGTTGTTGTTGTTGTTGTAATTTCGATACCAGGAATTGAACTTTAACAAAGCTTAAAGTTATTCGATACCAATATGACCATGAGGGAGTAACAGGGTCCAGATTACATCCCGTACCATAAACAACTAGAAAACTGGCAAAATATGAATCAATAGTTTTCAGCCCAGTGTGGTGCTACATGACTGTAATCTCAATGGCTCAGGAGGCTGACGCAGGAGGATCATGAGTTCAAAGCCAGCCTCAGCAACTTAGTGAGGTCCTAAGCAACTCAGTGAGACCCTGTCTCTAAAAAAATATTAAAAAGGGCTGACAGGGCTGGGGCTGTAGCTCAGTGGTGGAACACTTGCCTCACATGTACGAATCACTAGGTTCAATCCGCAGCACCACATAAAAAATAAATAGGGGCTGGGGATGTAGCTCAAGCAGTAGCGCGCTCGCCTGGCATGCGTGCAGCCTGGGTTCGATCCTCAGCACCACATACAAAAAAAAAAAAGATGTTATGTCTGCCGAAAACTAAGAAATAAATATTAATAAATAAATAAATAAAGGTATTGTGTCCATCTACATCTAAAAATATATTTAAATAAATAAATAGATAGATAGATAGATAAAAAGGGCTTGGGATGTGATTCAATGCTTGAGTATCCCGAGTTCAATCCCTGGTACACCTTCTGCAAAAAAAAAAAAAAAAAGAGTCATCCACAGAATGTGTCAAATGAGTCAAATGAAGGTTTAAAGGGAGGATTCCAGCTGTGGGCAAATGCGTGTATTAGCAAATAATCTCCCCCAAAAGCAACTATAAAGTTGTAGGGAATTTACAAAAACAACCTATTGGATCTGGGATTCAATGAAAGAGTGCATATTGGAGCAAGTAGGTGATTACATATCATACCAAGAACAGAGAGAAAGAGAAGGGCCAGGCTTTCCCCCTTATAACAACTTTCTCAAAAGTTCTTGGGTCACCGAAGAACTCCCTTCCAAGAGCATACCCCAGTGACCTATGGACCCCTCGGTAGGCCCTACCTTCTCCTGAGGCCAGAAGGCAGTGGGATAATGTATTCCAAACCAAAAGGAAAACATGCTACCAAACAAAAATTCTATATGTAGCAAAACTATGCTTTAAAAGTTTAAAGCTAAAAAAATCATTCCCAGATAAACAAAGGCTGAGAGAATATTCACTATTAGCATAACTCTTCATAAGAACTACACAAGGAGGATCTTCGAGCTGAAAGGAAATGACATCAGCTAGCAACTTGAATTCACAGTAAGAAATGAAGACCAGGATAGGTGGTTAACATATGAGTTCATATAAAAGTCTCTCTTGAACTGGGATATAGCTCAGTGGGAGAGTGCTTGCCTGGTATGCATGAAGTCCTAGGCTCCATCTCAAGCACTGCACAAAAAAAAATCTTTTATTACATTATTTCTTCACTTCTTGTATTAATTTCTTTTAAAAACACAAGATTGCATAAAGCAATAGCTATAACACTGTATTATCTGACTTATAACCTATAAAAATGTACTATATATGACATTGTTAGCACAGAGTAGAAGGGAAAAATGGTAGCATATATTGTAACAATGGCTGTGTATTTTACCAAAATTAAGTAAATGTTAACCTGAAATACATTGTGATTAGTTAAGATTCATAACATAAACACTAGGGAAAACACTAGGAAAATAACCCTAAAATACAGAACCAACAAAGAAAATAAAATAGTGCAGTAAAAATTTTTAATAAAAAGAAGGTGGTCAAGAACCAAGAGCAAAGAGACAAGGGAAATAAATAGCAAAATGTTGAATGTAAATCCAACCATATCAGTCATTACAATAAGTGTGAGTAGTCTAAATCCTCCAACAAAAAATCAGAGATTCAAAAAAGGAAGATTCAACTAACTGCATACTACAGATTGTTTCCAAGGGTCAGATCTTATGTTCAAAGGAAAAAAAACATCAGAAAAAATCTGGGTGTGCTGGTACATGCCTGTAATACCGGCTACTCAAGAGGCTGAGGCCAGTCTCAACAGCTTTGCGAGACCCTATCTCAAAACTTTAAAAAAAAAAAAAAAAAAAAAAAAACGGAATTGAGAATGTAGCTCAGTGTTTAGTAAAGCACCCTGGGTTTAATCCCCAGTACCACACACACGCACACAAAAAAAAGAAAAAGAAATGCCTTGCAAACTGTAACCATCAAGCTGGAGTAGCTATATAATTAAAGAAAAAATTCATTTCCTAATAATAAAAAGGTCACTTCTTCAGAAAGATATAAACATATATGTCTCTAACAACACAACCCCAAAATACATAATACCTGAAGCAAGAACACATGAAACTGAAGGAAGAAAGAGAAAATTCAACTATGGTAGTTGAATATTTCAATGCTCATTTTCAATAGTCAATAGAACTAGACAGAAAACTAGCAAGGATGTAGAATATTTGAACAAAATTATCAACAAAATTGACCAAACTGATACCTATAGAACACACCATTCAACAACCACAGAATACATATTATTTTCAAATACATGTGGAACATCCTCCAGGATAAAAAATAACTTAGGTCATAAAATAAGTCTCAATACATTTAAAGAGACTGAATAATACAAAATATGCTCACTGACCACAACAGAAATAAATTAGAAGTCAAAAAAGGGAGGAAACTAGAAAACTACAAAAATTTTGAAAAGTAAACAACATACTTTTAAATAACTTACAGGTTTAAAAAAAAACAAGGAAAATTAGAAAAGGCTTTTAACAGAATGGAAACAAAAACATGATATATCAAAACTTATGGAGCACAGCTAAGGTAGGTCTTAGAAGAAAATGGATAACAAGGAAAGGTCTCAAATCAATAACCTAAGTATCTACCTTAAACGAAAAAAAAAAAATGAGCAGACTGAATCCAAAGAAACAGAAGAAAAATTAATATTAGCAAAGAGAGAAATGAAACCCAAACCAGGAAACAATAGAGAAAATCAATTTTGAAAAAATTTGGTTCTTTGCAAAAATCAACAAAGTTGATCTTAGCTAGACTAACCAAGAAAAAAGAGAATCAAATTTCCAAGATCTAGAAAGAAAACAGAACACCACTACTGACCTATAGAAACTGAAAGGATTATGAGAGGATGTTTTGAAGAATTTTATGCAAAAAAATTGGATAAACTCAGATAAAATGGACAATTTCCTGAATGTCTCAGGAATAAGTGCCCCTAGAGTCAATGCCTAGTGCACCCCCCCCCCACACACACACAAAGGCAGTGTGGTACTGGTGTAAGGATAGATATTCAGATAAATGGAACAAAATTGAAAGTGCAGAAAATAAAAACTTAGATTGATGTTCAATCGATTTTCAACAAGGGAGTCAAGATAAATCCACAGGAAAACAATGGGCTTCTCAAATGGTTTTAGGAAAACTGGACAACCATGAAAACAAGAATGAAGTGGAACCCTAACCTCACACCACATACAAAAATCAACTTGAAATGGATCAAAACGTTAAACGAAAGAGTTAAACAATTTAGAAGAAAATACAGATGTAAATCTTTGTAGTCAGGATTAAACCATTGGTTTTTTTTTGTTGTTTTTTGTTTTTTGTTTTTCGTTTTTTTTTTTTTTTTGGCTACAACAGTAAAAGCAGCCAAAGAAACTTATTGCATCTCACAGTTTTATGACTTTTGTGCAGTGGGGATGGCAAGGATGGTAGAAAGAGACAGACACTATCACCCTATATACATGTATGATCACACTACTGGAGTGACTCTGCCCCCCGTACATCCAGAGGAAGGAGAAGTTGTGCTCCATTTGTGTACACTATGTCAAGATACATTCTATTGTCATGTATAACTAATTAGAGCAAATTTTCTTAAAAAAAAAAAAAAAAACTTTTTGTGCAGCCCAGCACAGTGGTGCATGCCTATAATCCCAGCAGCTTGTGAGGCTGAGGCAGGAGGATCACAAGTTCAAAGCTAGCCTCAGAAACTTAGCTAGGCCCTAAGCAACTCAGTGAGACCCTGTCTCTAAATAAGAATAAAAAGGGCTGTGGATGTAGTTCAGCGATAAAGCAACCAACCCTGGGTTTAATCCTTAGTACAAAGACAAAAAAAAAATATCTAGTGCATCAAAGGACACTATGAAAGAACAAAAAGACAACCTGTGGAATGGGAGAAAACATTTACAAATCATACATCTGATAAGGACCTAGTAACCAGAATATATAAAAACTCCAATAGCTAAACAATAAAAAATTAACCAATTAAAACATGAACAAGGACTAGGGATGAAGCTCAGTGGTAGGGCACTTGCCCAGCATGCATAAGGCCCTAGATTTAATCCTCAACAGTACAAAAAAAGTTTTGTACATATGTCTCTCCAAAGAAAATATGCAAATATCTAATAACTATGTGAAAAGATGCTTAACATCATTGGTCATTGGAGCAATGTGAATCAAAACCACAGAATACCCTAGAATGGCTATAAACAAAAATCTGCCAGGTGAGGTGGCACATGCCTGTAATCCCAGCAGCTCAGGATACTGAGATAGGAGAATCACAAGTTCAAAGCCAGCCTCAGCAACTCAGTGAAGTCTGAAGCAACTCAGTGAGACCCTGTCTCTAAATAAAATACAAAATAGAGCTGGGGATGAGGCTCAGTGGTCAAGTGCCCCTGAGTTCAATCCCTGGTACCACCCCCACAAAAAAAAAAGACAATAACAAATGTTATCAAGGAGGGATGTAGCTGAGCAGTAGAGCACTTGCCTAGCATGTATGAGGCCCTGAGTCCCAACTTCAGTACTGCAAAAGAAATGTGTTAACAAGGATGTGGTGAAATAGGAATCCCTATGCAATGCAAAATGGTTTAGTTGCTTTGGAAAACAGCAACTAAATCATTGAAATTTCCTTCAAAAAGTAAACATGGAGTTACAATAAGATCCAGTAATTCCTCTTCTAGGTATATACTCAAGAAAACTGAAAATATATATCCATACAAAAATTTCACAGCACTATTATTCAGGATAGCTAAAAGGTGGAAGCAAGGGCTGGGGATGTGGCTCAAGTGGTAGCGCGCTCACCTAGTATGCGTGAGGCACTGGGTTCAATTCCCAGCACCACATAAAAACAAAATAAAGATAGTGTGTCTACCTAAAACTAAAAAATAAATATTAAAAAAAAATAAATAAAAAAATAAAAGGTGGAAGCAATTCAAATGTCCATAAATGGATAGATAACATGTAGCCTATCAATACCATGGAATACTATTCATCTGCAAAAAGGAATAATTGGTACATTTACCATAGATGCTACAACGTGATGAACCGTAAAAATATATGCTAAGGGTAAGAGGTCAAACACAAAAGTTCCCATATGGTATGATTACATTTATTTGAAATATTAGAATAAACAAATCCACAAAGACAGAAAGTAGATTAGTGGTTGTCAGAGGCTGAGGGAAGAGTTATGGGGTAATGGGATTTCCATTTGGGATAATGAAAAGTTTCTGGAATTATATCATAGGGTTGGTTATGAAACTTTTTAAATATACTAAAATTCATTAAATTATACATTTTAAAGGGTGAAATTTATATTATATGAATTATATATTATTTTTTTAAAGAGAGAGAGAGAAAGAGAGAGAGAGAGAGAGAATTTTAATATTTATTTTTTAGTTTTCAGCGGACACAACATCTTTGCTTGTATGTGGTGCTGAGGATCGAACCCGGGCCGCACGCATGCCAGGCGAGCGATCTACCGCTTGAGCCACATCCCCAGCCCCATGAATTATATATTAATAAGAAAACAAATTTTAGGGCTGGTAGAGCACTTGCCTAGCATGTGTGAGAATCTGGGTTTGATTCTCACCACGATAGATGGATGGATAGATAGATAGATAGATAGATAGATAATAATCCATTGACAACTAAAAAATATTCTTAAAAAAGAAGACAAATTTTAAGCTTGAAAAGTAAAGGATTAAAAAAGACATAGCAGGCTAATATAAATAAAAGGGTTTAGCTGCTATATTAATATCAGATAAAGTAGATTATAATAAAGGCAAAAAGCAATGCTGAAACTAATACACGTGTTAGCTTGTATTCTTCATTAAATTTTGATAAAATGTTTAACTTACTTGAAATAAATAGCAAATGTGAATTCATATGCACTTAATAGCATAACTTCAAAAATTCAGTAAGCAATAAATGAAACAACTACAAGGAGAAATTGGCATAAAGAAGTTGAGACCTACTCAGAGCATCATGTGAGGCAAGACTTGGCTCCCTGGGGCTCGAAGATCTATCAAAATCTCAGTGAGGTGTGAGGGGAAAGAGCTGGAGGAATGGATGTAAGGTTTTTATGATTATCAAGAAGGACCAGATAGGATTGGAAAATGTTGGGAAAACATCTTTAAAACAAAACTTGCATCTTGTCTCTGTCCTGCTTAAACCTTCAGTGGCTCCCTAGTGTCCTCTTCAGAAAGTTCACTTCCCAAGCTGTTCCCTAGCCACTTCCTCTCACAAGTCTCCTCAATCAACCAAATTAGTTTGTTATTTGTTGAACACCCAGTACTTTTTATCTTGCCCACCTGTGGTTAGGGATGGAGACAGGAATGCCTGGAGGAAGCTGGGGTTGGGTGGAGAATGATTGTCATGCACCTAGACAGTGTCTGGCCGGAAGAAATGCGCAGTTTATGGAGCCAAGTCAGTCAGCACCTGATGTGGCTTGGCCCCTTTGTCTTCAGCCTCTCTCTTGTGCTCTCCTTCACAACCCACCGGGCCTGCCCGTGGTCAACCCACCTCAACTGAGCTCCATCCTTCCAGTGTCAGTCCCACTTCAGCTGCTTTGGCAAAGGCCCTCTACATCTCTTGCCTTGTTCCTTTCACAGACCCAGATGTGTCTCCCAGTTACCAACCCTGCTCCACTTCTGGACCACACCTCATACTGAACTCCAAAGAGAACTTCAGAGGGCCCAGATCCCACATCCTATCCCTGCCACTGCGGGGAAAACCTGCCTGGTTGCCATTAAGTGAGATCTGAAGCTGAGGCACAGAGAACAGTAAAGACAACACTAGCCACCTGCAAGGACCAAACTGAAATCCACAGTGGGTTTTCCCATCCCAGAGTTCTCTCTTCCTTAGCACAGTGTTAGCATTCACGAAAAGATGGGTGGAAAGAAGTGCTCTTGCTTACCTCAATTCCCCAGTCATTAAGACCCAAGCAAGACATCACTTATATGGAGGCAAGTAGGAAGACGTAGTAAGAGAGTGTGAGTTCAATGCTCACTGTTACAAGTGACATAGCCTTGGCTCAGTTACTCAGCCTCAGTTTCCCCAAATGGAAAGTAGGGGAGATGATAACAATGTCAGCTACCTCATTCACATGTGAGATTCAAGTCAATATATGTGAAATTCTCCAGAACAGTCTCTGGCACAGACTAAGTGTGCAATCAAGAGTCAGCATTAGCATCCTTTTTATTAGAAAGAAGAAACATTCCGAGTGGCTGGGGATATAGCTCAGTTGGTAGAGTGCTTGCCTTGCATGCACAAGGCCCTAGGTTCAATCCCCAGCACTACCAAAAAAAAAAAAAAAAAAAAAAAAAAGTAAACAAAATAAAACAATTAGAAAGAAGAAACCTTCATTAATAATAAGTATAGGGGTTTGGGGTTGTCTCTCGGCGGTAGAGCACTCTAGGTACCTAGCAAGTGCAAGTCCCTGGGTTTGATCCTCAGCACCACATAAAAATAAATAAATAAAATAAATGCATTATGTCCAACTACAACTAAGAAATAAATATTTCTTAAAAATAATAAGTATAAAGCTACACACATATTTGCAAAGAGATATTTGCAAAGAGAAGTATGAGGAATAAGTCAATTTTTCTCTACTTTTATGTCGCTCAGGCCCCTCAAACTCACCATATCCCAAACCAATGTCATTATGTCTCCCCCAAAGGCACCCCAGTTGAACCCTTCTTTATAATGGTTCCATGTCCACCCAGAGACACACAGGCTATTCACCCTACCTCCTTCATTCCCCACCCCAAATCCACCATCAACTCCTAAAGAGCTTCTAAGATAACCTCTGGGTCTCCCTGTCCCCAATGACAGTTGAGCCTCCTTGAAACCTCTGCCACCCACACGTTTGCTCCAAGACACAGCATGTCATTTACCCTGTTTGGCCCAGATCTGGGGAGACAGTTTCTTCTTGTATCCTCCACAAGGGTTCCCCTGCTCAATTCTGGTCAGATCTGCTGACACCCAGGAAGATCAACCTGCTCTGAGGGGCTGCACTCCACCAGCTTCACAGCACCTGAGCTTCACAGCCAGTTCAAGCTTCTCCCAAACTGGACAAAGGCATACTTTGGTCCAAACCCCTTCAATAACTCCCCAGTGCTCATAGACTAAGGCCTGAACCCCTTACCTTGCCAGGATTGCTAGGGCCCTTTCCTCCAGATACAAGCTGGAATGTTCCCCAGTACCCCCACCCAGCTCCCTCTCCACCCACCTCACACCACCCTTTGCCTTCTAGTAAAGGAGCCCTTCCTCTCTCCTTCTGCCCAAGTGACCTGAAACTTTCCTCTCAGGAACTGGACTCAGATGAGAAAGTCTGGGAGAGATGAAGTAGGGGTGCCACTCTATCTAACTTAGGAGTCTCCCCTCTCACCCCGCCCCCAGATTGACTGGACCTCTTTGTTGAATGAGGACTTCTCCAGGGCAGGATTTTGGGAGATGTGGAGGGGAACACAGATTTGAGCCACTGCTCCAGGTACTGAAGGAACCAGAGGTGGCTACTGGATGTCTAAAGACGTAACTGTGGCGCCCCCTGCTGTCAGGAGGCCAAATTGCACCATATGACGGGGCTGCTGGGCTGGGACCCAACTCTGCAGAAGGGATCTGGCCCCACGCCTGACTTGGAAGAGCTGGCCACTCTGAACGAGCGTTTATTCTTTCTGGAAAGTTGGCTCTAGTACTCATGCTCAGGGCTCCTGGAGTGACCAGCACGGTGCTTTCCCCACACAGATCATTAGTAGCATCCCAGTAAAACTATTCCCTGAACTAGTCTGAGGAGCCCAGTGCATTTCAGCATCTGGCATACAGTACAGGCCCAACCAATACTTTGCAAACCAAAGGAGAACAAATAAGTATCCTGTATGAGTGAGTGATGAGATGGGAAGCACAGCAAGCCAGCCAGCAAGATGCTGGTAAAGATGTCCAAATAATGACAAGGCCCCAGGTAAGGGCAGAGGGGTGGCAGGAGAGGCCTTTGGAGGGAAGGAGGCCAAGGTGCTGAGACCTGGCTGTGATACTGGTTAGCTGAAGTTCCCCTCTGAGTTGTGTGACTCAAAGCCTGAAGTGTAGGATGGCATGTGGGTAGATGTGAGGAGGGAGGAGCTGCCCACCAGCTTCCAGAATTCCCCCTGGTCTTGGGAGGGGATGGCAGAATGTTAGGACAGAAGAGCAGCTGTCTGCATTACCTTATACCCAGAGCACAGGTGCCATGACTGCTCTCCTTCCTGGAAACAACGCCAAACCCCATCATATCCAAGACCAGTCCAGCCTCGGATTGGGCCTCATGGCCTCCTTTTGATCCCAAACTTTGAAAAGGAGAGGAATCTTCTTTAACATGCACCCTGGCCATTTAGCTCATCTTCTGGGGGCTGGCAGGGGAAGGAGTTTCCAAGGGGAAGGGGTGGCCTGCTAGCCTGGAATTCTGGCTGAGGCCAAGGAGTAGCCCTGGGGGTCTTCCCTTGATGGAACCAGCAAGGCCAGCCATTGAAGCCCTGATCCATCATAGGTGGCGATGGAAGACCTGGGAGCTGCTACACCAGAACAAAGACCACAGTTCTTCATGCCATCCGTCACAGCTCCTTGTGTTCCAGCTGCTAGCCTGGGTCCGCCCAGCACAGTACAGGGGGTAGAGGCCCCTGTGGCACCCTCTTCTGGTTGAGGGGCTCCTTCTCATCCTCTGACACTGAGGTTCCTAGGATTTCACACAAGCTGCCCACTGGAAGGGGAAGGAGGTAGGAAGAGGTAGGAGAAGGCCCGGGCATATGCATGGCATGGACACTGCAGCCCTGCACTGCAGGCCCAGAGACAGTGCTGTTCTTTGCATTGGGGATAGGAATTTGGCTTCCCGCCATTGCCCCCTGCTGGCAACCCAGCATGCCTCCACTGCTGCCCAGAGACCCAGGGTCACAGGCAGTCAGATCTGTAGGGTGGCAGAGCTGGCTGCCAGGTGGCCTCTTGCTGGTACTTAGAGGGTAGGAACAGGAAATTCTTGGGCGATTGGGACCTTGTCTGCCATAATCCCAGAGAGCAGGGGTTCAGGCAGCAATGGGGTCCATTCTTCCTTCTTCATTTCCTTCCCCCAGGTGACCCCCAACCCCACACATGTCCACACCCAGCTCACCACTGGCCCATTGCTCTATCTTTATTGGTTTGGAGAAAACAAGGGGGCTGGAGGGCCACAACACAAGCAGAACCACCCACAGTCAGCAAAGCACAGAACAGTGCAGGAAGGACAGCCCCTGGAGCCCACCTGTCAAGAACACCTCCCAGGCTTCTGGACAGTGACAAGGAGTGCCCCATCCCTGCCCCAGCCATGCGCCACGTGCACAACTCACACACTCCAGCAGAGACCAGCCAGGGGAATAAGGGGTGGGGGAAGGGGACTGAAAAGACTCAAAGGAAGGAAATCGGGGTCTGTCCACTTGGCCTCAGCATCTGCCTGGGGTGGAGGGGAGGAGAGAGAGGCAGAGGAGGAGGGCAGTCAGGAGCCAGCCTGGCCTCCCTGTGCCCCTACCCATCTCCTCCTCCTGCACTTTGTGCCCTCAGCCCTCAGGGGCCAAGGAGTGGTTCTGGGGGTCTTTCCCTGATGAATCCAGGAGGAAGGCTGAGAGGGACCAGGGGAGACTGGGGACCAGTGAGGCAGGACCCCGGAGCCCTAGGCCATGCAGAATGGGGACAGGAAGGGCCAGGCAAACCCTGTAGGGTCCACTCCTTTAGCTCTTGGCCAAATGGAACATCACCAGTCTATAAGCTCTGGGGATGAAAGGCACACACACCTGGGCGTCACCACTTGGGGGGCTGGCCAGTTGGGAGGCCTGGGTGGCTGTGTCGGGCCATACTCTGCCTGGAGGCCTCCTCCCCCTCTGGACTCTGCCCCAGTTTCCGGATATGGCGCAGGAAGGAGGTAGCATTGAAAGCTCTCTGTGGGAAGAAGTGGGGGTGGTGTGTGTCAGGCCATGCCTGGGCCCCAGCCCCAAGACTGCAAGGACTATAGTGACCTGTAGGCAGTGGAGGCTATGCCCTGAAGCAGGAGAATAGTGCTGACCTTCCAGTGGGTCCGGGCAAAATTCTTTTGAATCTGCTCACTGACTGAGCCAGGATATCCTTGTCCAAAGCCACATCCCCAGAGATCCTGAAGGAAGCCTGAGGTCAGTGGTGTATGGAAGATTGTCTCTCTGGCCTGGGACAACTTGCAAGGGGTCCCACTCACCAAAGATGTTGTAAGGCCTGCTGGCAGGTGAACCTCTTCTGGGGATCTCGCTCCAGAAGGTGCCGGATGAAGTCTTTGGCTGGAGCAGGGGGGACCAGGTCAGCCTGCCCAGTCCCTACTACCCCTGGTCACTACCAAGCAGAGGGTCAGCATCAAGCTCACCTGATTCCGAGATGTCATCCCAAAAGGGAGAGTCAAACTCGTAGCTGGCTCTCAGTATCTGGCTGAAGAGTTCAGGGTCGCTCTCGTCGTAGAAGGGCGGGTACCCACACAGCCTGGCACCCACAGATGAATCACCCAGCTGTTTTCCCATCCCCAACCCAGCAGGGGGCAGGCAGGCAGGAGTTGATGCTTCCCACTGGTCACTCACAAGATGTAGGAGATGACACCCAGGGCCCACACATCTACAGCTTTCCCATACGGTTTCTGCTCCAAAAGTTCTGGAGCTGGAGGTCACAAACAGACACATTGTACTGTGCACGCACACAACACGCATATGTGATTCAGCCCCAGGAATAGCCCAGCTGCAGCAACAGTCACCCCAGATCCTAGCACCTTGGCTCCCCCAGGGTCCCCGCCCCCTGCTACCAGCCAGCAAGTCCCGGAGTTTCCCCCCTCTTACCAACATATCCCGGGGTTCCACAAGCAGTGCCTAACATGTTGCCAGCCTGGATTTTGGAGAGGCCAAAGTCAGAGACCATGATCTTGGAGTCCTCAAAGGGCGTGGCATAGAGGAGGTTTTCAGGCTGTGACACATGGGGCCAGGTCAGGCTCGGCATGGCACCGGCACTGGAACAGGGTGGGCCTCAGCACTCTCAAATTCCCCAGACCCTCAGTGCAGAGGGATGCTGGGAAAGGCCCCAGTCATGCGCCTGGGGAAACACACGAAGGGCCAGGTGGGCAAGGTGTGAGGGCTCCCAGCCAGCACCTTGAGGTCCCGGTGCACAATGCCCAGGCTGTGCAGGTAGGAAACAGCGCCGAGGACCTGAGCCACCAGGTGGCTGGCATCCTTCTCCGTGTAGGAGCCTCGCTCCATGATGCGGTCAAACAATTCGCCACCCGTCACCCTGAGGGGAGTCCGGAGTTCAGCCAACCCAGGCCCCTGAGCCCAAGCTTCAGCCCCCACGCCTATCCAGCCCCACTGGCCCTCCTCACAGCTCCATAGCGAGGTACAGGTGGGAAGGGCTCTCGTGGACATCCCTCCAGCGCCACAATGTTGGGGTGGCTGACCCTGGAACAGGAAGAAGTAGCCCTTGTAGGAAAGCACAAGTTCAGGCTGCAGCAGCCCCCTTGGGGAGTACAGCAGGGTCTGGGAGAGCTTTGTCCTGAGCCACCTTCTTCTCTCTTGCTCCCGCATGGACTCCCCATTCCTAACCACAGGCCACCCCTGGCCTACCCCAGCCCAGGCCTTCCTAGGACACACAATTCTAAATCCTGTCTGGAAAACACAGATCAATATTGACCCTTTCTTGTTGGGACATTCAGGCCCAGGCAGGGAAGAGAACTGCCCCAGGCCCTCCAGCAGGTTAGCAACAAAGCTCAGGCTAGACCAGCAGGGGTTTCAGAACAAGGGGCTCTGACCATCCCCACTAACTTCTAGGTCCCTGGCCAGGAATGGGCGTACCTGCGGAGTACCGCAATCTCATTCTCCACCAGGGCTTCCTTGCCCCGCAGCGCCTTCTTGGGGATGCACTTGAGGGCCACAAGGTGTGCAGAGCCCCGCTCCTGGGCCAGCACTACCTCAGAGAAGGCACCCCTGCCACAGAGCCAGACGGTGGGAGACCAGTGAGGGGGAAGGGAGGGGAAGGAGAGGGCTGAGGGAGATGGGGAGGCCCTTGCCCCCCTCCCCAGCACTTATGCGCACACGCACATGTATTCACACACTCAGATGTGCAAACGCATCACAATTTACCTACACAGTCACACACATCTGTGCTGCATCACATGCTTACATGTCCCCACATACTCCTCCCCGACACTCACATGTTCATGCACACATGCACACGCATTTCCACACACATATTCACACTGCATCACACTCACGAGCCAAGCTTCTCCCGGATGTCATAGACGCTGCTGATGTCCTCCGTCTGTTTCTTGAGCAGCAGCATGTCTGCAGTGGGAGGTGGAGAAGGACCCTGGGCATGGGCAGCTCCCTCCTCCCGCCATCAGTGTCCTCGTAGATAGCCACCTTCATCCCACTGCCAATCCATCATCGCTGCCCCCCCCCGCCCCCACCTCCGTCAGGGCCACCCCGCAGCCAAGGTACATCCTGCCCCTCCCCCCCGCCCACTCCCACAAGGACAATTCCCCATCCCGGGTCCGCTGCTGACATCCCGTGCTTCCCCACCTCAACATCCCTAGGCAACCAACACCTGGGCATCCCCTCTCTGCTTCCACGTATTGGAACCTACATGAGCAGCTGCTTTCTAGAAGGCTCTGTGCACCCCTACACTGGCCCCTCTAGCCCACCTCCATCTACAGGGCCCAGACCCCTCCCCCACCAGACCTACCACCAAGACACAGCGCCCACATGCACGCGCCACCTAGACCACCCACCCACCCACCCAAATGCATCTGCGACCCCGCTCACAACCACCTGTCACGACCACGGCCACCCACACGGCCGCCTTCCACAACTCAGCCCTTGGTGCCACGGAGTAAGGGGACTTCGCAGCGTGGGCCCTCAGAGTCCCGAGCTGCGTGGGCCGCGTGTGCGGGCAGGGGGCGCGCCGGGCGTGACAGGTGTGTGCGAGGGTTTTTAGAGTCCTCGGCGGCTGCCGGCTGGGACCCTGTGTGCCCCTGGCCCGAACGGACCTGGCAGGTGCGGACCTGGAGCGGATGCAGCAGCGTCACCTCGCGCAGTGGCCGCTGCGCCGAGCCCCCCGCCCGCGCCCCGCCGGCCCCGCCCCCTCTGCGCGCGCCCCCGCGGGCCGCTGCCAGCCAAGCACTGGGTGGATGAGTACGGCCGGCTGCAACGCGGCAGGGCGCCTTGTAAGGCAATCCCCTGAGCTCCACAGCTGCCACTGTCCTGATTCTTGTTCCTCAGTTGTGCTCGCCAGTATCCTGAAGCTCTGGTCTGAATAGGTGGCCACAGGGCCTTTGCACCATCGGTGTCTTCTGTCCAGAAATTTCTTCACCCACATAGTGGCATGGCTCTCTGCGTTGCCATCTCTGCTTTTATGGCCTCTCCTCAGACAGGCCCTCCAGGCCATTTGGTCTATAACAAGCTTCTTCCCTACTGACCTGCCACCACCACTCTGCTGCCCTGGCCTGAAGCCCCATCAGCACTCACTGGGTTCTTTCTACCTCCACCCTTAACCTTTCACCCTCCTTCTTTTCTTAACCAGCAGCCTGAGCATTCTCTTCTTTAAGATCACCTCATCCTGGTGCTGGGAACTCTCCCGGCCCCAGCATGTCACTGCTAGTCAAAGCATGAGCCCTTGAATGGCCTGAGGTCTGCTTTGGAGGTTCTTCCTCTGCCTCCTAAAAAGGCCTCCCTCCCCCAACCCTGCCAGTACTGGAACAGAACTCTGCGGGCTCTTTAGAAAATTCATCACTGCAAAAATCATCTTCTTTGTCTACTCTTCCTCACCAAAAGGTGGGGGTCCACCCTTCATCTTAGTAGATTACCATCACACCTCCCCATTCCTCACCCCAATCCCAGTGTTACCACTGTTTACCCGAGAAGCACACAGAGGCAAGTGTAGAGTGCAAAGTGGAAGCTTTTATTAAAGGAGAGCAGAAAAGACTTCTCCCGAGGAAGAAGGGGACCCTAAAGGCAAAGTTGGAATCCATGGAAGAAGAGGTCTTCCCTTTTTTACAGCTAAGGTCTTCTTTCAGCTTTCCCACACTCATTTCCTTTGTTTCCCTTCATCTTTCAGTGCTAGAATGCAGATGGGAAGGCCAAAAGGAGGGCTAGGTGGGCTGAAGGAGTAATCTGAGCAGGAAGGGCCTGGGGTGGTTTTTGATTAGCACCTCCCTCTTTACTGGGAGCTACTTCATTAACAGTTCCTCAGGATGGGTTCTGGGCCTTGGGGACATTAACATTTCAATTTCCCCAAGTGCAGCTCTGGTTTCCTGGACTCCCATGGTCTCCATTTTCTTCATACTCAATATTAGACCCAATTCACCTAACTACACTAACTACCTATCTGTAAATCTGGCTTCACTGGGATCTGTGCCCCACCAGGGATGGGGGATGGGTGCCCTGGTTGTATCAGGAGCACATATACAGTGGCCTGTGTCACAAGGACCCTACCAAGTCACAGGGGCCAGGGAGTGGTTTACTTAATCCAGTCTTAATAGCAGTCCATGGGTTTATAGCATAACACAAAGTCTTCAACAGTGTCCTCAGAGTGGGAAAAGTTTTTTAAAACATCATCTTTCCAAACCTCACCTTCCAAACGTATTTTGTAGAAAAAAATGAGAAACCTAGCTGGTGTGGGGGCATACACCTGTAATTCCAGTGACTTGGGATGCTGAGGCAGGAAGATCGTGAGTTCAAAGCAAGGCCCTAAGCACCTCAGTGAGACCTTGTCTCTAAATAAAATACAAAAGGGCTGGGGATGTGGCTCAGAGGTTGAGTGCCTCTGGATTCAATCCCTTGTACAAAAAAAAAAAAAAAAAAAAAAAGAGGAAAGAAAGAGAGACAGAAAGGGCTGCAGTGTAGCTCAGATCAAGCCTCTGGGTTCAATCCCCAGTATAAGAAAGGAAGGGAGAGAAAGAAAGAGGGAGGGAGGGAGGGAAAAGCAAAGCAAAGATAAGACAAGACAGGGGAATGTAACTCAGTGATGGAGCACTTCCGGGTTCAATCCCCAGTACAGAAAAAGAAATCTGAGAAGGCTCTGCCAGCTTCTGACCCTGACCTTTCGCAAGAGCTCCCTCCCAGCTCACCTCAGAAGGCTCCAGAAGCTTCCCAATCAGGAGTATGGGCCCTAATCCCAATTGCTCAACTATGCCAATGGAGTCTTCAGGGTTTACACCCTGTATAAAAAATGATATCACAAGCCAGGCACAGTGGTGTACACCTGTAATCCCAGTAACTCAGGAGGCTGACACAGGGGGATCATGAGTTTGAGGCCAACCTCAGCAACTTAGTGAGACCCTGTCTCCAAACAAATTTAAAAGGATTGGAGATGTAGCTCAGTGTTACAGCACCCCTAGATTCAATCCCTGGTATCAGACACACACACAAAATGCTTCCACATGCAAGGTGACATGCACCTGTAATCCCAGTCAGTGGGGAGGATGATGCAGGAAGATCACTTGAGCCCAAGGGTTTGAGGTCAGCTGGCCAACATTACAAGCGTCCATCCAAAAAAAAAAGTTTGTTTTACATCAGTATTCATGATGGAACAGAAAGTACACTGTTTGCAACTGTTTACACAATTGTTGAAATACTATAGATGTCAATTTCAACATGCATGTGTGTGATGGATAAACAGCTTTTCTAAACGCTTTCAGGAGGTTTATACAAAACTTAACTCAAAAATGGGTCATAAACCCAAATGTAAGTTGCCAAACTATAAACTTCTACAAGAAAACATAGAAGGGGCTGGGGATGTGGCTCAAGTGGTAGCGCGCTCACCTGGCATGCGTGCGGCCCGGGTTCGATTCTCAGCACCACATACAAAGATGTTGTGTCCGCCGATAACTAAAAAATAAATTAAAAAAATTCTCTCTCTCTCTCTCCTCTCTCACTCTCTCTTAAAAAAAAAAGAAAAAAAAGAAAACATAGAAGACAATCTAGGTTACTTCAGGGTTGTCGATGATTCTTTAACTACAATATGAAAAACATGGGGCTGGGGATGTGGCTCAAGTGGTAGCACGCTCACCTGGCATGCGTGCGGCCCAGGTTCGATTCTCAGCACCACGTACAAACAAGGATGTTGTGTCTGCCGATAACTAAAAAATAAATATTAAAAAAATTCTCTCTCTCACTCTCTCTCTCTCTCCTCTCTCACTCTCTCTTAAAAAAAAATTTTCTTTAAAAAAAAAAAGAAAAACATGACCCATGAAAGAAAAAGGATAAATCCCATTGTAAAAAAAACTAAACACATGTATCCTGCAAATAACACCATTGAAAGAATAAGGGAACAAATTATAGGCTGGGGAAAAAATCTTTGCAATGTGATTATCTGACAAAAGACTGGTTATCCAAAATGTACAAAGAACACTTTGAACTCAACAATAAGAAAACAAACAACCCGATTTTAAATATGAGCAAAAGATCTGAAAGATACCTCATGAAAGAAGAAAATACAAAATGCAAATAAGCATATGGAAAGATACTTAGTGGGCTGGGGCTGGGGCTCAGTGGTACAAGCTCGCCTAGCATGTGTGAGGCACTGGGTTCAATCCTGAGAACCCATTAAAATAAGTAAATAAAGGTCCATCAACACCAAAAAAAAAAAAAAAAAAGAAGATACTTAGCATCAAAGTTTACCCAAGTGATGCATGACTCAGCAAGCAGGCCCGCACAAGGCCAGGTGCTTGGTGCATTCCTGTAATCCCAGCAATTCTGGAGGCTAAGGCAGGAGGATCATAAGTTCAAAGCCAGCCTCAGCAACTTAATGAGACCCTGTCTCCAAACATAAAAAGGACCGGGGATGTGGAAGAGTGCCTCTGGCTTCAGTTCCCTTCTGGCTTCAGTTCCCTGTACTGCAAAATAATAGTTCAGCCATAAATGTGTGGAATTGCTGTCATAGAAACTTTTATGGGGCTGAGGTTGGGGCTCAGTAGTAGAGCACTCGCCTCACATGTGGAAGGCACTGGGTTGGATCCTCAGCACCACATAAAAGTAAAAGAAAGATATTGTATCCATTTATAACTAAAAAAAAAAAAATTTTTAAAAAAAGAAATTTTTATGGCTTGGATCTGGAATGTCCCCCAAAGGCTCATATGTTAAAAGTTTGGTCTGCAATGTAGCAATGATCAGAAGTGGGATCACAAGGGCTCTGATCTTACCAATGGTTAGATAAGAGTAGTATTACATTGTAACCAAAAGTAGAGGAGAAAAGACTGATTTTGGCTCATGGATTCAGAGGTTTTAGCCCATGGTTGGCTGGTTCTATTCTTTCTGGGCCTCAGGTAAGACAAAACATTATGGTGGAAGGGCATAGTGGAAGAAAGTTGCTCACTCACCTCATGGTGGCCAGAAAGCAGAGAAAGCTAGAGAGGAAATATCCATGAGTCCATAAATGACTAATAAATCAGTAAATATAGAAGAATAAACTCCTGTGCAGAAAAATTCCAAATAAATTATGTGGCTGTCCCCCCATGGTTTGTATGCTAGGTGACCCCCAAAGACCCATGTATTAGAGGGTTATTCTCCAGCCTGTGACACTATTGGGAGGTGATGGAACCTTCAAGCAGTGGGGTCTGATGGAAGGAAGTTAAATCATTGGGGGCTTCCCTTGAAGAGGATCTTGAGACCCCCAGCACCTTCCTTGTTTTTTGCTTCCCAATTCCCCCTCCTCCACTTGTGGCCAAGCTGACCTGTCTCCAGGGATTGTTAATGAATGAATGTCTCCTGAGCCACTCCCTTCCTTTCCAGCCCAGGATCACTCCACCTTTGGCCCACCTTTTGGTCACAAGTCACTTTGGTCACTTTGGTCACGAGTCAGAGTCACATCACAAGTCAAAGTCACATCACGTAGGCAGGATGGGGGAGGAGAGAACATGAGAACTTAAGGAAACTTAAGAAGTATAAAAGGGGCAGGACACCCCCACTTCCTCTGCCATCCTGCTCGGGGGCTCCTTCTCTGCACAGAAGTCTGTCTCTGTTCTATCATTTAAATAAAACTTGCTTTCTATGCTTGTCTCAAAACAGAACTCGGCGCTGATTGACTTTCATTATCAGTATCAACTGGGGGCAGCCCTTTAAGAGGATCCTGGGACCCCCAGCCCCTTCCTTTCTTTTTGCTTCCCAGTCACAATAAGGTGAGAGGTGTTCTGCCTTGCCACAGGCCCAAAGATAACAGGGCCAAGCAACTATGGACTGAAATTGCAAGCCAAAATAAACCTTTCCTTCTTATAAGCTGATTATTCCAGATATTTGTTACAATAACAGTTGCCTAACACATCCTCAAAGGTGGGACATCACCCGTACCCCTTAACTGTGGGCTGCTCATAGTGACTTCCTTCCAAATAGTACAGTATGGAAAGTGAAACAAAGAGTCAGTTTACAGTAGAGAGACACCTGAAACACACACCTCATGCAGGTGATCAAGGTCAACATCAATAGTCATCAGTCACGTGGAAAGCATAGACCCCCTGATAGGACTGATAAGCTTGGTAGTTTACTTCAGTGATCTTTCTCTGAATAAGCCTAGTCTAATCATAAGGGAAATCAGTATTCCCAGCAGAGAGGCATTCTACACAAGATCAGCTCTCCTCAAAATAGCCAGGGTCACTGGACATGGTGGTGCACACCTGTAATTCCAGTAATTTGGGAGGCTAACGCAGGAGAATTGAAAATTGGAGGCCAGCTTCAGCAATTTAGCCAGACCCTGTCTCAAAATAAAAAAAATAAAATAATAAAAAGGGTTGGGGATATAGCTCAGAGGTCAAATGCCCCTCAGGCTCAATCCCCAGGAAACAAAAAAAAGTCAGTGTTTTGGTCATCAAGAACAAACAATAGTTGGGCATGGTGGCACACACCTGTAATCTGAGAAACAGTCACAGTCAAGAGATATGACAAGGAAGTGCAATGTGGGATTCCTGGATGGGATTCTGGGACACCCAGGCTTTACTTAATAATAATGGACCACGATTGATTCATTAACTGCAACAAACCACTATGCTTGTGTTAAGAGATCAATAACAGGCAAGTTGACTGTGGGTGCTGTGGGAACTCTTGCTGCAATCTCTGCGATTTTTCTGTACATCCAAAGTAATCTCATATGAAACATTTACATAAAACATTTTTAAAAATCCTTTCAGAAGGTTTCCTGAATGATCACAGCTTGTGGACAGAGGGTGCTGTGCTGGAGAGGGGCCAGGCCTCTCAGGTTGCACCCTCAGCCCCAGGGCCCAAGACCCCAGCCCCATTGGTCTCCCTCACCCGCTGGGCTCAGGAACTGGAAGTATAAAGCCCCACCAGGTGGATCCCAGCTTCTTCTTTGTTCCCAGCTCATTGTAATTCCAAAGCTCATTGTGCCACTGCCTCCAGAAGAGGAGGCGCCCCTACCCAGTCTCCAGCTGCCAAGATCCTGCCTCTGGGATAAACAGTTACCCCAGGGCAGGACTGCCTCCACCCAGCTCACTCCCAGTCCAAGGCTGCCTTAGGCCTGGGTGGGCACTGAATCCAACTTCCAGCCCCACTTCTCAGGCTTTCCCATAGGGCCTTCCTCCACCTCACCCCTCTGGGCCCCTCCCCATCATCAGCTCCTACCCTACCTCCAGCCCTAGCTGGGGTCTAAACAGGGCCCAGTTCCCTGCAACTCTACAGGGGGAGGACACAGCTGGAATCCTGGAGAGTCCACCCTGCTCCTTCCTAGCAAAGCGCTGAAAGTCCCTGGAGACAATCCACCAACGAATTGAAATCCCTGTGCCTTTGTTCCTCAGGCAGTCAGCACCTCAGGGAGCTGTACTCTCCCCACCCCTCCAAGGTACACTCACACCCCCTCCCCAGACCGCTCACATCGGAGCACCACCTTGGCTCCTCTTGGGAAATTGCCTAGCCAGTCCCCTGGGAGGGAGGAGGCAGAGCGCCGGTATAGGAAACTCACAGGTGGCTGATGGGAGTGGGGGAGGGCTCCCAAGTCCTCCAGGAGCCCAGTCTTGAGCATCAGCAGGAGGTCAGCAAAGAAAGACAATTGGGAGCTGGGGACCCAGGCCCAGCCCGGAGGGAAGCTTAAGTGCTCCTCTGCCACTGACCCCAGACTGGGGAAGCCATGGTTTGGGTCATACTTGATCTTGAATGCCTTAGAGAATAATTTAGTTGTTTGTGTATTTTTTTCAATGTTTTCAATATTTTTTAGTTGTTGATGGGCCTTTATTTTATTTATTTATATGTGGTGCTGAGAATAGAACCCAGTGCCTCACACATGCTAGGCAAGTGCTCTACCACTAACCAACAACTCCCACCCAAATTTAGTTCTTTTGTGTGTGCACTTGGTTGGCTTTTGGGGAGCATGTTTGTTTTGTTTTTGCTTTGCAACACTGGGAATGGAACTCAGGACCTTGCCCAGGCTAGGCAAACACACCACTGAGCTGCACCCCCAATCTGGAATTTAGTTTTATTTCCAGAAAAGCCTAGAGAAGGAGATCAGACTGAGGAGGGACTGGTTGGATTCATGCTTCCACAGGGTCCCTCTGGCTGCTGAGAGAAGAATGTAGTGTGGGGCTGTACCAGGCCATGAGGAGGGGGGCCACTGCAGGGTTCCAGAGAGCCATGGGGCTTCTAGTCATTGGCTGCCAGTGGGGTCCACAGAAGTGAGTGTAGTGCAGAAGGGTTTGGAGAGGGCTCTGCAGGCCCTATTGACAATGGGGGGTTGGCGATGAATGTGGGAGGGGCTGGCTATAGCAGGCCCACAAGGAGGCCTGGGTGTCTCTTAGGTTGGTAGGGAGCTGGGAGGGTGTGTCCCTGTTGAGTCGGGTCTGGGGGGCCTGTTGGACATGCCACCCCCATGAAGGTGGAGGTCTCAGGAGTCACAAAAATCATTCTTCTGTTTCCAGCAACCTTCAGCCAAGTCCCCCACAGAGACAATGGCAGTCCCAAGTGGCAGCTCCCTCATGTTCCTGCCACTGGCCTTAGCACATGCCTCCCTAGCCAGCTGGCTGTCATAGGGCAAAGGAATGAGCCCACCTTTGGCTCCTGGCCTTGCTCTCTTCACCTTCTGCCCTCCCTACAGCAGTGGTCATTTCCCAAAAGTGTCACCAGCTCACCATGTTCTCTCCCTCCCACCCCTGCTCTCTGAACAAGCAGTTTTTGAGAGTTGCACACACCCCTCCACTTCTTACTTCTTCACTTGGTTCTCCTGGCACTGCCCACAGTGCTTCCTTCAAGCAGCTTCACCCAGGTCATTGCTGCAGCCACTGTCCTCCTTTGTGGACATCACACCCCCAATCTGTCCTCTTGCTGTCTACTTGATGGGATCCTCTTTTTGTGTCTCTGAAACGTTCTCTGTCCTGGATCTCTGGATGGCCTCAGCTTTTTTTGGGGGGCGGGGGGATACCAGGAATCGAACTCAGGGGCACTCCGCCACTGAGCCACATCCCCAGCCCATTCTGTATTTTTTTTAGAGACTGGGTCTTACTGAGTTGCTTAGTGCCTCAATTTTACTGAGCCTGGCTTTAAACTCGTGATCCTCTTGCCTCAGCCTCCCAAGTCGCTGGGATTACAGGCAGGTGTCACCACACCCAGCTGGCCACAACTCTTTCATCCCATCTGTGGGTCACTTCCTTAAAATCTTTTTGTCTCCAGACAGGATTTAGTTCCAGGCTGAGCCAAAGAAGACCCAAGTTAGAGTCCTCTGATGAGCAATGTGACCCTGCTATCTCTACCCTCCCCCTAGCCTAAGCACAAGGGAGGAGGCACACCTCTTGAGGCTCCTCCTGCTAGAGGGGTGGAGATGCTGCCCCTCCCTCACCTACAGGCACAATCTGGCTCAGGCCAGAATTACATTTCTTCCTAAAGCTGACCGGATGACTGCAGGCTTAGCTTAACCGGATGAGCCATCTGGGGACTCCAGTGTCTGAGATCAAATCAGGGAGCCTGGGATTGAGCATGGCACACCTTATTTTCCCAGACAGGACAATAACCACTCCTTCCTTCCCCACCCACTCTCAGTGTAGTCTTGGCCCTAGGAAAATTCACAACAACCTTGCCTTTACTGGGGAGGCCTGCAGGTCCCTGTGGACAGGAGCACAGGCATGGGGAGCTGGTTCCTCCAAGCAGAAGCCTTTGGGGGAGGGTCTGTGCACCGGCCAGGCACCAGAGGGCAGCCTTATCCTATTCCTGCCCCAGTCTGGCAGGTCACACGCCCTTAGCGGCCCACTCCAGGGAGGGGTGGGGTGGCAGGGATCATCATGTAGTCCACCTATCTTGGAGACAAAGTGTACCCTTACTTGTCAAACAGGTTCCTCTTTGCCCACTTTGGAGACTCACAAAAATCGGTTAGCCCAAGTTCAGATCCCACGTCCAGCTTCCAGGGCTATACCCTTGGGGAGGACTGACCGCCCAGCAGCTCACGTGGATGTAGATACACCTCCAACCCTATCCCTCCAGGCAGCTGGGAGCTCAGCCCTTCGGAAGTTCAAAGCACCCTGGACCCCTTTTCGGGCAGGGAGTTGGCGAGCTTTAGACTTGGGTATCCAACACTGTCCAAATCCCAGCTGGGAGCCAGAAAAGGGCTCGAGATGGGGCGATCAGGACCGATCTCGAGCAGGAGGGAAAGATTCCAGTCTGGAAGGAACAGAGAGAGGGGAGAGGGAGAGCCAAGGATGGCTGGAAGCGGGCCAGGGGAGCCGTCTTCCCAGAGCTGGGAAGGGCCAGTAAGAAGACAGAGGGGAGAAGTGGGCCCGGCCGGGGCCAGGTGAGCCCAGGGAGAGGGGCGGTTCAGCCCCAGGGAAGGGCGGTGCTGGACGGCACCCCAGGTAGCAGCCATCCTGCCCGTGGTTGGAACCGCGTCTTCTTCTCCGGAGGAGGGCGGGAGGAGGTGGGCGGAGTGACGGGGAGGGCGGGAGCGAGGGATGGAGGGGGGAGGGGGACCAGCCCGGTCGTGGGGGTGGGGCGACAGTGACATCACCCGGGAGTCGGTTCTTAAGCAGCGGCCGGTCGCATCGGGGAAGAGAGGGACGGTGGGAGTGCGGTGGCGAGTCCCTGAGCCCGCCGCGGCCCCGAGAGCGGCTTGAGCCGCTGCCGGGAAGGAGGGGGCGAGGCGCGCCCGGGCCGCTGGAGCCGCCAGAGCCGCGGGAGCCGCGGACGAGGAGTGCAGCCGCTGCCGGCCAGGGCCGGGGCGGGGGGCGCGGGCCACAGGCCCCTGCTCCGGCCGCCACTTGCAAACAGTGGGCGCCCGATGCCGCCCGCGCCCCGCTAGGCTGAGCCTCACGCCGGGCGAGCAGCCGCCGCCGCCGCCGCCGCCGCCGCCGCCGCCGCCGGAGCGGCGGGCAGGAGCCTCGGGAGCCGCCGCCGCCGCCCGGCCGAGCCCCGCCGCCGCCCGCGCGCCCCCGGGCCCCCGACACACATGAGATTCTTCAGGCTCACTTTCAAGTGCTTCGTGGACTGCTTCTGACTGCGCCGCCCCCGCCGTCCCGCACCCCGCCCGCCCGCCCGCCGCCCCGTCCCCCGGCCCGGCCGCTCCCGAGGCCCCCGGGCGGGCCCGCGCCTTCGGGGCCCTTCCCCCGGGTGCCGCCGGCGCCCCTTGCCCGCCCGCCCCCGCGAGGCGCCGCGACCCCCGGCCCGGCCGCGCGGCCCTCCTGGGCCATGGCGAAGAAGAGTGCCGAGAACGGCATCTACAGCGTGTCCGGCGACGAGAAGAAGGGCCCCCTCATCGCGCCCGGGCCCGACGGGGCCCCGGCCAAGGGCGATGGCCCCGCCGGCCTGGGGGCGCCTGGCGGCCGCCTGGCTGTACCACCACGAGAGACTTGGACGCGCCAGATGGACTTCATCATGTCGTGCGTGGGCTTCGCCGTGGGCCTGGGCAACGTGTGGCGCTTCCCCTACCTGTGCTACAAGAACGGCGGAGGTAAGCGCCCCCGCCCCGCTGCATCCCGGCTCCTCGCCGTGGCCCCTCCCCCAGCCTGCCGCCGGCCCATCGGAGCGGAGGGGCGAAGTCCAGGGGGTGGGGAGGCCCCCCAGGGTGCACTGAGGCCGAGGTGCCCCTCGCCGGCTGGGCCGCTGGGTGGCACAGCTCGGTGGCCTCCACCCCCCTCGCCAGTCATGTGCCTGGCACTGTGGGGGGAGGCGGCCGGCAAGCCTCCTGCCGAACTGAGGAGCTGCCCCCCAGACTCCCAGCTGAGGCCCAGAGCGATTGGTCACTGAGATGGGAAGGGGAAGCCTGCCCACTAGAGGGGTTCCAAGAGGTGAGGAGTCCTGGCTGCCCCCACGGATCAGACACAAATGGCACATTGTGTGGGCCCCCCACGTGTGCACACACGAACACACACACACAATGGGCCACTCTGTCCCTCCCCCATGTCCTCCCCTCCCCTCCCTTCTCTTCTCTTCCATTCCCTCCCCTCCCCTCTGGCCTGGGCCTGGAACACTGGGTGCCTGAGCCAGGCTTGGGAAGCCTGCGGCCTGGCCCGCCTGGCGCCTCCGCTGGACACACCGGCATGCACACCCCATGCCCATCCGCTGAAGCCCAGCTTAGCAACAGTGATGGACACCATGTGTCCTGTGACTGCAAAGCAGCACTGGGTCGCTGGGAAGTAGAGCAACTATGTGATGGGTGGGAAACTGAGGCCCAGAGGGAAGGCCTTTGCCCAAGGTCACACACAAGAAGGATGCTGGGACTGGGAGCCTGGCAGGCTGCAGTTAACTTGGCCAGTGAATAGTGGAGAAAGCTGAGCCAGGAGCAAGTGTAGTAGAGAGAAGTGGGGGGAGTGGGCAGGGACTTCTGGTACCCAGCTCCCCTTCTGCTACCTACCCAGCCTACTGATAGCCTATCTCTGACTATACTCTGCCTGCCTCCTCCACAGCCTGGCTCACTGGAGCTTGCTGTGCTTAACTTGGTCCCTTTCCTCCACCTGTCCTCCTCTGTCCTTGTACACAGACACCCCCAACAGCAAAGGACCGCCACCCACTCACCCCCTCCTTGTCTTTGGACAAGCCCCCAGGCCTGACCATGTGTCTTCGCCATTCCTCCAGCTGCTGCCCAGCAAGCAAAACTAGCACAAGGGATGGCCTGCATGCATGAGTGCATGTCCTCCATGCCCATTAGGTCACTCTAGGTGTCCAGGGGGATGGAACCTCCATGGACATGGCCCACACAGGGACTGGCCTGTAATGGCCAGGGGAAGCTATAGTCCCTCCTCTCAACAGATCCAGAACCCACCCCCAAAGACTGTTCACCTTGGGCTTCTGAGTCAGCGACCATCCGTGCACTGATTCACCCAGCGGGAAGTTGTGGGACCAGAGTAGAGGCCAGAGCTGGGGCTCCACCTGGATCTCTTAGGGCTTCTGAAGTCTGGGTTAGCCAGCTGGGCCTGGACAGGCTGGCTGACAAATTTCAATCTGCTTCTGGCTTGGGGCTACCCTGTGCCAGTGCCCATGGTCTTCGTGGGGTACTGAGAGGTGTTGTTGTGGTCTGTCTTCTGAACCCCCTCCCATGGCTCTTTCCCCAGGTGTGTTCCTTATTCCCTATGTCCTCATTGCCCTGGTTGGAGGAATCCCCATTTTCTTCCTGGAGATCTCACTGGGCCAGTTCATGAAGGCCGGCAGCATCAACGTCTGGAATATCTGTCCTTTATTCAAAGGTGAGCAGCCCTCGGCCAGTTCCTATCCTCCCCCCAGAGACTCCTCCCCTTTCCCAGTATTAGGGTGAGGGCTAGGGAACAGAACATGTTGGCACCCACTTGAGATCTTGTTCTGTCCTGGTCTGGGGACAGGTGATGGCCCCCAGTCTCAAGGGACAATATGAAGGATGTGCAGACCATATAGCAAACTTGGGGAGACTGGGGACAGGACCTGCTGTACATGCTTGGTTTATTAGGGAGGTCTTACTATTGTTATTGAGGAAGCAGGGCATGGAGAGGGGAAGTAACTTGCCCAGTTGTCCACTGAGGGAGGATGACTATCTCCCATGTTGCCTCAGGTTACTAAAAATCTCCCGCAGCTGCTATGTACTGGAGGCTGCTGGGAGGCCAGGTGGAGGCTTGCCTCCAGCGACCACAGTGGTGGCAGTGGGACCTAGGAGAGGGGCCAGGTACCCGAAGCTGGAGAATTGACAGACTAGTGACCAGATGGGGCAGGAGGGGAGGGTTCCACCTTGGCTCTGGAGTGGATGGAGGAGATGAAGAACAGAAGGTGGACAAGGAGCAGGGGGAGTGTTGATGGGGGACAGATTGGGGAGGTGGCACACTGTTGGGACACACAGGGGGCCTCCAGGGGCTTGGAGAAGTCTATGGAGCACAATAGCACAGGCCCTGGGAGGATAGGGGAGGGGGGGAGGATGTGGGCACAGGGAGCGGTTCTTAGGAGCTCAGCAGCCCTGGAAGGGTAGCACAGCGAATGGGGGTGCCAGGAGGTAGCCAGAAAAGAACCCACATGTAAAGGAAGCCCTGGCTCACCCTCAGGCTTGGGCTATGCCTCCATGGTGATCGTCTTCTACTGCAACACCTACTACATCATGGTGCTGGCCTGGGGCTTCTATTACCTGGTAAAGTCCTTCACCACCACTCTGCCCTGGGCCACGTGTGGCCACACCTGGAACACTCCTGACTGTGTGGAGATATTTCGCCACGAAGACTGTGCCAATGCCAGCCTGGCCAATCTCACATGTGACCAGCTTGCTGATCGTCGGTCCCCTGTCATCGAGTTCTGGGAGTGAGTCTGGTGCCCCATCCCATCCCTATAGTCCCCCACAGGTAGTCCAGTCCTGGGGAAACATAGCCAGGGATGCAGGAATAGCCACTCCAGGTCCTGCCTCTCCCTGTTCTAGAGGAGTATCCAGGCCTGCTACTGGGGATGGTGGGGCTTGCTCCTTCAATGACACTTGTCACTGTTCTTGCACCAGACCCACTTGGTGAGGGAGCTGGGGTTGCGTATATGCAGGGGATGTGGGTGGCGTCAGCTGGCAGCACACAAGCCGGGTTCTGCCAAGCTCCAGGCACATTACAAGACCTGGACCAGGGTCTGTAGGTGGGACAGAGGAGCCACCATTCCTGGGGGCATATCCCATCCACTATACCCTCTGCTGGCAGGGCCCACAGGTGTCCTTCTCTTCCCCTAGGAACAAAGTCTTGAGGCTCTCTGCAGGGCTGGAGGTGCCAGGGGCCCTCAACTGGGAGGTGACCCTATGTCTGCTGGCCTGCTGGGTCCTGGTCTACTTCTGTGTGTGGAAGGGAGTCAAGTCAACAGGAAAGGTACAGCTGGATGTGGGCAGGGTGGGGCCAGCATTGCCCTGGGAGAGGTGTGTCCCTGCAAGGACATTACAAAATGGGGTGTCCAGCCAGGCACAGTGGTGCATACCTGTAATCCCAGTGGCTCAGGAGGCTGAGACAGGAGGGTCGTGAGTTCACAACCAGCCTCAGCAACTTAACAAGGCACTAAGTAACTCAGTGAGACGCTGTCTCAAAATAAAATACAAAATAGGGCTGGGGGTGTGGCTCAGTGGTTGAGTGCCCCAGTTCAATTCCCAGTACCAAAAAAAAAGGGGGTGTCCAGACTGGAACTAAGGACTAAGGAAGGGAGAGGTCCTTAAATCCAGACCACTTTATCACACCCCATCACAGGATATTCCATCCTACTCTCCCAATCCAGGGAGCAGCAGCCTTCACTCCGGAGGGGAAAGGCCCATGCAGTAGCTGCTCCTTCCTTCCCTGTGCCCATCTTCTGTCCCCACCCTCACACTCTTTCCCTCTTTAGTTCCTTTATTCCTTCCTCACTGCCTCAGCCTGTTTCTATGGTCTGGGTGGACCTGGTCTATGGTTTCCAGTGCTGAGGGCCCGGAGGGAAATCTTCACACACTTCCTCCTTCAGGGGTTGTCAGGTCATGGAGACCAATGCATGAATAGATACATAATAGGACAGTGTGTCACTGTGGGAAATGGCCAGGTCAGTCCCTGGAGGGTAGGACTGGATGCATTCACAGTAGGGTCCCCAGAGCTTGGATACTGGGCAAGGAAGCAGAGGCCTTTGCTGTCCCTTTCTCTAAAAGTACAGGAGATGAAACCCAGGTTCTTTATATTTAATAGGTAAGTGCTTTACCTCTGAGCCACACCTTTTCCCCTTTCCCTTTCCTTTTCTGTGTGGCCCAGTTAGAATCCTCAACTAGTAAGGACCCTACTTCTGTACAGAGGATGACCTGGAGTTTGAGGCCCCACAGGGCTCTGAGAGGGACATGGCTTGTCACCCCATGCTACACTGCCAGCATTAGACTCCTTGCTCATTCATCTCTACACCCCAACACCTTCCTAATCTTGCATGGTCAAACCCCAGAAGCTGCCTCAATTCTGATCCTCAGGACTGAGTGCACATGGGCTCACTCACTCCCTGTGAGCGCCCTTCCCTGCAAGACATTAGATGTGCCTAGGGATCCTCCTCTGTAAGAGCCACGGTCTAGTCTCTCCCCTCCCTCTGCAGCTGGCCTGTGCTTGCTGTAGAGCTGCTCAGGCCTCTGTCTTCCCTCAGGGGAGCCCTAGCTCTGAGAAGAATGGGGCACCAGTGCTTGCCCTCCCTCTGAGCACAAGGGCACACCATGGCTCCCCTGGTCAGATGCCAGGCTCAGGGGGAGGTAGGGGCACAGGCCCTTCTGAACATCCCACCCCTTCAGATCGTGTACTTCACTGCTACATTCCCCTATGTGGTCCTTGTCGTGCTGCTGGTGCGTGGAGTGCTACTGCCTGGGGCCTTGGATGGCATCATCTACTATCTCAAGCCTGATTGGTCAAAGCTGGGGTCACCTCAGGTGAGGGGAGGACCTCTGAAGCAATAGGAGTGGGAGATGGTGCTACTGGGCTGGGGCCCTCATGCCCATTCTTTCCTGACCCATCTCCAGGTATGGATAGATGCTGGGACCCAGATTTTCTTCTCTTACGCCATCGGCCTGGGGGCCCTCACAGCCCTGGGCAGCTATAACCGCTTCAACAACAACTGTTACAAGTAAGCACCACAGCCCAGGCCCACCTCTGTCCTCCCTTGCCTGGGAGCACCAGGAGATCTAACCAGTCTACTCCGTCCCCCTCTCCACCACCCAGGGATGCCATCATCCTGGCACTCATCAACAGCGGGACCAGCTTCTTTGCTGGCTTTGTGGTCTTCTCCATCCTGGGCTTTATGGCCACAGAGCAGGGCGTGCATATCTCCAAAGTGGCTGAATCAGGTAAAGCCTCAGCTTCTGCCCTCCTCCAGAGCGGCAACACTGTCCTGATGTATGACATGCAAACACATGCAAACCAGTTCTGAAAAGTGACAGACAAGTTCAGCTGAGCTTGTCAGATTGCTCTGTGCTAGAGGGCAGCAGGCAGAGCCACTGTGAGGCACAGCTGTTTTGGCAGCTCAAGGAACCCCCTTCCACCCTTCAAAAAGGGCCACAGGGTGTGTCTTTGTAGTTGTCCCAGGGCTTCAGGAGGGAAAAAGGGTCTCCTGCAGCCCTGCTGGTTCACCTAGGGGAACCAGAGACCTGTGACAGTGATGGCTGCTGGAACCCAGGGAAAAGCCTGAGCCAGATGCCCCACTTACATGGTGGTGGGGTCCTGCTGAGCCTTCAGACAGTGTGAGTTGCCTGCAGGGGCCTGAGTGTGCCTGGCCATGCCTAGAAACAAATGGAATTGGAGGGTGTCGCTCTTGGCCCCTAGGTGCCCAGGCTTTGCCTGTGCCTCTGGTGTCTCTGAAGGCCATGTAAGCAAGAACATCAAGATAGGTTCAGGGTATGCACAGCTCAGGGGGTGCCAGCTCACCCTGAACCTTTACTCCTCAGGGCCAGGCCTGGCCTTCATCGCCTACCCCCGGGCTGTCACGCTGATGCCTGTGGCCCCACTCTGGGCTGCTCTGTTCTTCTTCATGCTGCTGCTGCTCGGACTGGACAGCCAGGTTTGCGGGGTGCTCCGGGACAGGAGCTGGGGCTGGTGGGCAGGGGCCTGGCAAACTGGGCGAGAAGTGTTGGTAGGGAGAGGGCTGGGCCTGAGCTGCCCTGGCCACAGTTTGTAGGTGTGGAGGGCTTCATCACCGGCCTCCTCGACCTCCTCCCGGCTTCCTACTACTTCCGTTTCCAAAGGGAGATCTCCGTGGCCCTCTGCTGCGCCCTCTGCTTTGTCATCGACCTCTCCATGGTGACAGATGTGAGTGGGGGCCAGGTGGGGCTGCCAGTGGTCTTCAGCCAATGGCCACCATCTTCCCTAACCTGTCTCCATCCCCCAGGGTGGGATGTATGTCTTCCAGCTATTTGACTACTACTCAGCCAGTGGCACCACCCTGCTCTGGCAGGCCTTCTGGGAGTGTGTGGTGGTAGCCTGGGTGTATGGTAAGTCTGGGCCAAGGGCCGGGCTGGGATATGAGGTAAGGTGGGGGCAGGTGGTCTCCAGCTCTGGGCCCTGTTGCTTTGCCCAACCCCAGGAGCTGATCGCTTCATGGATGACATTGCCTGTATGATTGGGTACCGACCTTGCCCCTGGATGAAATGGTGCTGGTCCTTCTTTACCCCGCTGGTCTGCATGGTAAGGGCTGGGAAAGGCTGGGCAGGTAAGGCAGTGTGGAGAGCCACGCTGACTGCAGGTGTCCATGTCCACAGGGTATCTTCATCTTCAATGTTGTGTACTATGAGCCGCTGGTCTACAACAATACCTACGTGTACCCGTGGTGGGGCGAGGCCATGGGCTGGGCCTTTGCACTCTCCTCCATGCTGTGTGTGCCCCTCTACCTGCTGGGCTGCCTCCTCAGGGCCAAGGGAACCATGGCAGAGGTAAGACCCATTCCAACCCTCCCTCCAGGTGATCAACCTGAAGACTGGCCACCTTGGGCTAGGGGTAGTGGCAGGGGAACAGGGCCCACATCTAGCTTCCTTCCCTCTGAGGAAAATACCTACCCATCCCTGTTTTCTGGTGCAGGGACTGAAGCTTTGAAGGGTACCCTTGGAGGAGCAGCCCTAATTTAGTGGCAGGTGGTAGAAATTAGAGAGAGGCAGAAACCATTGCCATGGGGAGTAGTGACCCTTGCGGGTGCTCAATATGTCTTCCTCTCCACAGCGCTGGCAGCACCTGACCCAGCCAATCTGGGGCCTCCACCATTTGGAGTACAGAGCTCAGGATGCAGATGTCAGGGGCCTGACCACCCTGACTCCAGTGTCCGAGAGCAGCAAAGTTGTCGTGGTGGAGAGTGTCATGTGACGGGCAAACCCAGCTCACATCACCAGCTCATCCTCTGGTAGCCATAGCAGCCCCTGCTTTAGCCCCCACCCCACCCCTCCAGGGGGCTTGCCTTTCCCTGACAAGTTTTGGGGTCTGCCTGGGGGGAGGGGAGGAAGCACCTTGAGTGCTAAAATAACTTTTTTCCATTTTTAATAAAACGCCAAAAATAATCACAACCCACCAAAAATAGATGCCTCTCCCCCCAACCTCTGGGCCCTAGCCAAGCTGGTCCATGCGTTGCTCCCAGGCCCTGCCTCCCAACTCTCCTCTCAGTGTCCAGGACCCATCTCCTACCCCTGCTAGGCCCATCCTGCCCCCATCCCTAGGCTCTGCTCTGTTAAACATCCTTGGGTGGCCCCTCACCCCCAGAAGCAGAAGTGGTAGCTTGGGGAACAGGAGGGAAGGGGGAGGCAGGATGGGGGGGAGGGGTGTGCAGGGGATCCTAGGTGAATGTTTAAGCTGGACTGCACCCCTCTCCACCCCTATCCCTGTTCTAGAAGCTGAGAGAGCCAGCCAGCAACGGAACTTTCTGGTTCCTGCGCCAATTGCCACCAATATCAATTGTGTGAGCTTGGGTCTGAGTGCACGTGTGAGTGTAGAGGATGTGTAGATCTCTCTTAGCGAAGGCAAATACCAGATGTTAACTGTGCCTCTGGGCAACGGAGGCTTGTATTTTGCACATTTTATAAAAACTTGAGGAGTGAGATTTCTGCTTGTATATTTCTAAAAAGAGAGCCCTAACAGTCCCCTCTCCTTACCACTCCCTTCCCTCTCAGCCCATTTTTCCTCTTGCCCCTAGCCAAGGAGTGTGAATTTATAGATCTAATTTTCATAGGCAAAACAAAAGCTTCAAGCTGTTTAAGCGTGTGAGTCTGTTGAGCGGATGTGCGTGTGTGGCCCCCAGCCCCACACTGGGGTGGGAAAGTGCATGGTGGGGGCCTCAAAGGTGTCCCCACACTGCTCCTTTGTCCCCAAGTCTGTGGGAGGGGGAGGCTGCAGCACCCTGTCCCAGGATCTGGGGCTGCTCACCTGGCATGCTCAGGCTTGCCCACACCCTGCTCCCTGGGCTGGGCTCCATTGCAGGGATCATCCATGGGCACAGCCCAGGGAAGGGATCCGGGGCACAGCTCCCACCTCCAAGCTTAAGGCTGATGCACTTTCCACATCTTGAGTCTTCCGTGTAGCAGCTTTAACCCACCTCTGTGTCCTGCCTAGCCCAAAATGGCTTAGTGGCCCCTAGAAAGGCTTATCCCACCCAGAGACCTAGGCTGGAGGAGTGGGGCTGAGTGAGGGCACAGGGCTGCAGGGACGTTCTTACTGTGCTAAAAAGCCACTGCAAACATAGCAATAAAAACACGTCATTTTCCAAAACTGGCTCCTGCTTCTGCCTCTGCTTCTCTGAAAGGGGGTATGGCTTGGGATGCAAGAGATCTAGGGGGCTTCCCTCCAGCTCTAGCTGCTGCCTTCCGCAAGGACCTGTTCTGAAGGTTTTGCACCCAGCACCGTTCCAGGAGCTGGGAATAGAGCAAGAAAGGAAGCTGCAGAAAGCCTCAGCCCCCTGGATCCAGCGTACACAAGGGAAGAGGGTAATGGTCATCTCAGGAGCATATCCAGTAGAGGATGGGTGTATAACCATGCCACTGGAATTTTGAATTTAAGAGGTTGCCCAAGAATGTGTCACAGAGCAGGTGACCTAAGATCCGAAGAAAGTGAGGGGTGGTACTTGGATCCAAGTGGTAGTAGTCATGGAGGGATATAACATCTTCAGATTAGTGTCTACTTTGAGGGCAGGGCCGGCAATTCTGGGATGCAGAATTGAATAGTCAAGGAGGACACCAGATATTCTGAGCCACAGGAAGACTGGCATTGCCAGGTCCTGCAATGGGGATGATTGGGAGTTGGCTTTGGGTGTGTCATCCAGAAGGTGTCATCCAAGTGGAGATGTCTAGTTGGCAGCTGGACACCAGAATGTGCAGTTATGAAAAGTCTGGCCTGAGTATCCATGGGTTCACAGTAGGGAGGTGAGGTGGATAGGTATAGAGGGAGATAGGGCCCAAGCACAGGGTCCTAGGCCACCCTGCAAGGGTCATAGAGGAGAAAATGGCCTGCTCTGCTGGCTACTGCTCCTGGTCAAGGAATACAGTGCTAAAGCACTTGCTGGTTCTGGCAATGAGATCATGGAGACCTGGACAAGAGGTTTGGGGGAGGAGCCTGACTGCAGTGGGATTAACAAGGGGGTGGAAGGAACCAAAGTGTCCGGAGACACATGAATGGATAAAGTTTGGCATGTCCATAAAATAGAATATTATTTCACCTCAGAGTAAGAAAATTCTGGCTGGGTGCTATGGTATGCACCTGTAATCTCAGCAGCTCGGGAGGCTGAGGCAGGAGGATCCTGAGTTCAAAGCCAGCCTCAGCAATGGTGAGGCGCTAAGCTACTCAGCAAGACCCTGTCTCTAAATACAATAAAAAATAGGGCTGGGGATGTGGCTCAGAGGTCAAGTGGCCCTGAGTTCACTCCCCAGTACCCACCCCCCTACCCCCCCAAAAAGAAAATTCTGACACATGCTTCAACATGGATGACCCTTGAGAACATGATGCTCAGTGAAATGAGCCAGTCACAAAAGGGCAAACACTGCATGATTCCTCTCACAGGAGGTCCCTACAGCAGCCAAATCCATAGAGAGAGAGTAGAATGGTAGGTGCCAGAGACTGGGGGGAGGGTAATGGGGCCTTAGTGTCCAACAGGG
The DNA here is from genome assembly GCF_048772815.1 of Callospermophilus lateralis. Taxonomy (NCBI): domain Eukaryota; kingdom Metazoa; phylum Chordata; class Mammalia; order Rodentia; family Sciuridae; genus Callospermophilus; species Callospermophilus lateralis. The sequence goes on from NC_135325.1 coordinate 125,314,487, forward strand.
ACAAGGTTTCAATGCAGGAAGATGAGCAATTCTGGAGACAGATGGTGGCAATAGAAGCAGAATGTGGATGTGTTTAATACCTCTGGACTATGTGTGCAATTAAAAATGGAGATGACAGTGGAACCAACCTAGATGCCCTTCAATAGATGAATGGATAAAAAAAATGTGGCATTTATACACAATGGAGTATTACTCAGCACTAAAAAATGACAAAATCATGGCATTTGCAGGGAAATGGATGGCATTAGAGCAGATTATGCTAAGTGAAGCTAGCCAATCCCTAAAAAACAAATGCCAAATGTCTTCTTTGATATAAGGAGGGCAACTAACAGAGCAGGGAGGAAGAGCATGAGAAGATGATTACCATTAAACAGGGACGAGAGGTGGGAGGGAAAGGGAAAGAGAAGGGAAATTGCATGGAAATGGAAGGAGACCCTCATTGTTATACAAAATTACATATAAGAGGAAGTGAGGGAAAAGGGAAAAAAATGAGAGAGAAATGAGTTATGATAGATGGGGTAGAGAGAGGGGAGGGAAGGGGAGGGGAGGGGAGGGGGGATAGGAAGGGGATAGGAAAGGCAGCAGAATACAACAGACACTAATATGACAGTATGTAAAAACATGGATGTGTAACCGATGTGATTCTGCAATCTGTATACACTTGAATCAAATGTATGAAATATGATGTCAAGAACTATGTAATGTTTTGAACAACTAACAATAAAAAACAAAACAAAAAAAACGGAGATGATAATGTTTTCTGTTATATATGAATAACATTCCACTGGGCACAGTGGCACACACCTATAATCCTAGTGACTCAGGAGGCTGAGGCAGGAGAATCACAAGTTCAGGGGACAGCCTGGGCAACTTGGTGACTCTGTATCAAATATAAAATTTAAAAATGGATAGGGGTGTAGCTCAGTGGCACAGTACTTTCCTAGTATGCATGAGGCTGTGGGTTTACTCTCCAGTACAACGCCCGCCGCGACCCTCTGCCCAAAAAAAAAAAAAAAAAAAAAAAGCAAAGGGAGGCAGAGAATAATCAGTTCAGAGGTCCTCAGAGGGATGGGACATTCAACACATGCAGAAGGCAGCCTTCAATAAGCATGTGGCACAATGGGCAGGAGGGAAGCCAGGAAGCCCCAGTTTTGTCATGTGCAGAATGGGAAGCACAGTCTTCAGGTAGGCAAGTGGGAGCCTGCACAGCCTCCCTGCCATCTTTCTATTCAGCAGTTTCCCAGTTTCCCTCTTCACAGAACCCCTGCCTGCTCACTGCTCCCCAATTGCCACCTTTTCTTCCACAGCTGCAAAGGCCCTAAGTGTGCGTTAGATCTCTCCCAGGGTGTCCTAGGTCCTATATACTGTGCCTAACCAACTCCACCCATCAGAAGGAGCCAACAGCCAGTGTCACCCTCAGGGCCCCACCCAACCCCTGCCAGGCTTACATCAACTTCTGAACAGCTCTCAGCCAAGTTTTTTGCCTGGGTAGAATCCTGGTCTGCTGTTCTCGCCTTCAGGCCAAATGCCCTCCAAGCCACATGCCACAATGCCAAAGACACAGAAAACAGTGACATCACAAAAAGGCAATTTCACAGAGGTGTGCCATTTAAACTGGATTCTGCAGTAGCAGACAGGTGCCATTTACTCAGGAATCTGCTCCCTCCCTAGGGGTCAGGACATGGAAATCAACAAGAGCTCTTAGTTCTCAAGTCTCTTGAAGTATAGTGGGAGACACGGGTGGGAAAATGGAGTGCTACAGCACCTTCTGTCCCATTAGATGACATGCCTCAGAAGCTAGGGCAGAGAAGGGCTGTGCCAGGGCCAGGGTGGAATAGCAGGAGAAGCTGTCTGGACTTCAGCCTGTTGAAACATAGACAGGCAAGCTTGGGGAGGCCCAAAGGAGTCCAGGAACACTTCCTGGAAAAGTGGACTAGCCCTAAGCCTTGGCATATCAATCAGAGGGTGTCACTTGAATGCCCCCTCTCCCCATGGCTACCACCTCTTAGACTGCTGAGAAAGGGCTGGGGCCCTTCCCAAGGCAGCCACACTCTGAGCATAGGGAAGGGTGAGAGGGTGAGGGAAAAGATAGTCACTGGCCTGGGCCCAAACTGGGCAGGCAGGAGTGGGAACACACAGCTGGCCATCAGCCATCCTGCCAGTGTCAACATCTATAGGGATCACCCTGATTCCAAGACACATACCTCCAACCTGCACACCGACCCCTCCACCCAATCCTCATAGATATCAGGCATACCAGGTACCCTGCAAAGGGAGGGGGTTGGGGACAGAGGACAAGCATCTCATTGGACATAGGCTCTTTCTTGTGCCCTCCTGGAGAGAAGTTCAGCTGCAGGCTGACCCTGCACTAGGGTCTGTTCTGGGAAAGCCATGGGGGAACCACCAGCAAGCCAATGCACAGTGTCAAGCCTGTGCCCAGCGTGTCTTCAAGGCTGGGGTCAGCAGAGAGGCCCCAACCCATTCACAGCCCATCTCTACTGCCTCACTCTGCCCTGGGCCAGCTCTAGGTCACTACCAAGGACAAGTCTCCTCTCCCAGTCTGCATTAGTCAGAGGTCATGCTGCAAAACTTCAGGAGGGGGTAGGGCAGGGAGTGACTGGTGGCATTCTGCCACGTTGTATCTGTCCCAACTGCGATGAACAGGAACCCAGAGAAGGCAGGCAAGTTTGCCATCAGGAAGTCCTGCCGGTTTACCGAGCTTCCCAAGCTCCTAGGATGGCTGCCAACCCCCAGGGAGACTGGCAGGACAGACACTCCCCAAGAGCCATAAAGTGAGGCCTGTCTAGGCCTGGGGGAGAAGGGGGAAGGGCAGAGAGGGGAGGATCTTTAAGGGCAAGTGTGAGCCTGGCCTTCGGGGCTGGAAGCAACTGAAGGAAATGAAGGGTGCTGCACAGAGACCATGTCATGCCTTCCTGGCTGCTCTGGAGTGGTAAGGGGAGGTAGCAGTCCTCCTGGCAGCCCCAGTTACACACAAGTACCACACACACATGATAATAACCTTTATTGCCTCAGGAGAACTAGATGGCCTGCTTCACAGAACTCCTGCAGGACTATAGAGCACACAAACATGGCAAAACAAAGGGGTTCAACTGGGCTGGTCATAAGTGCCCTCTACACTCCTAAAAGTGGAAACAGCCCAGCAGGGCAGGACAACAGCAAACTCAATCTTGAATGAGCGACAATCAAGGCCCCTGTGATATGCTGGCAAGGTGAAAGGGGCCTAAATGAGCTATTGGTTGTGGAAGGCAATGAGGCAAGCAGAGGGAGAGAACCGAAGTACCAGAGGAGAGGCTGGGCTCCCAGGAAGCAGCACACAGGCCAGGTGGAAGCCAGCTGCAGGCAGAGAAGGAGGCAGGCCCTCACTCCTCCTTCTTATCCGTGGGACCATCTACTGAAGCCTGAAAAGAAACAGAAACCCCAAAGCAGTAGGTTGGCAGTGCCCATTCCTCCCCTTCAGCCTCTAACCCTACATGTGCCCAGAGGCTCAGCCTGGTTCCCTTCTCCCATAAATGACAGGTATCCAGGCAAGCAAGGTGCCCCACCCTTGACAGCACCCAAAGGCTTGCCAGGGTGGAGGACTGCCAGGACTACTGAGGTTCTCCAGCTGGGGGAGCAGCTGGAGGCCTCCATTATGGTTTTTACAGCAGCTGGACCAGAACCAGGATCTCCTCTCTCTCAGACAAACAGAAAACTGTTTGTTTCAAGTCCTGATTCAGGCTGTTCCCAACTCTGCATACCTTCCACAGATCCTCTCAAAACCCAAGTCCTTCCCAGAGAGCCTGTCCTACACTGAGGGTATGGATCCCCGCTATGGAGCTGAGCCCCTTTTCCTTGCCCACTGTGGTGCCTAAGCTTGGACTGCCAAGCACCAAGGCAAGCTGTTTGAACACTAGGGTGTTTACCTGGCCCTATAGTCCAACTTCCAAACCATCTAAGATCCAGCTGCACCTGGAGTTCCCAGGCTAGCCTGAGGACTTAGCCCAGACCTGCAGTGGCAGACAATGGCAGCAACTAGTACCTAATTAGTGGCCTTCAAGACTTTCTCCCCAACCTTAAGGGAAAGGTAGCCAGCAGCAGGTCCCAATGTTTGATCTGCATTATCTATTCTTGATGGGGCCCCATACCATGGGCTGGGGTGGTCTGAAAGGTAAGGAGTAGCCCCTCTTGAGAGCCCTGAGGTTGGGCTCAAGAGGAAGGCCCAGAGCAGAGAGCCAGCCTACCACGGAGGGCCACCTCAGCAGGTGTCCACGATTCACTGCCAGACCACACCCCACCATGAAGGGTTCTAGCTGCTGGGTCTGCTCTGGGCCCAGACTTAGCAGCAAAGGAAGCAGGAAGAGGAAGCATACCACTGGCTGGTCACCTAGACTTCTAGCAGGACCTTTTGGGCAGAGGCAACAGACTCCTCCATACATAGAGAGACTCTGCTACAAGGCCCTAACTCTAACACATATCTGGCAGGCATAGGCACAGACACTGACCTGCAGCTTGGCATGCTCCTCCAGCAGGCGGTCATACTCCTTGGTAAGGCCCTCAGACTGCTTGCGCATGGCCAGAGCCTCATTTTCAGCTTTCTCTAGTTCTGAAAATGATAGAAATGAGGAAGACAGAAAGAAATTAAAGGACTGGGACCAGGGAGGAAAAACCTACTTGCTGAAGACAGAGGACACTGCCGGCAGTCTCTTGGGCAATTACTTCTGTTTCTAAATAAAACCCCTCTCTCTGCCTTTACAGCCCCCAGAGCATAGATGAAGAAAACAGCTAGATGAAGGAAAAAAAATACAAAGAAACTCCTTGGTTCTTTTAAAGAAGAGAACCCCAGAGCCTCTCAGCAGGGGTGACCTTCAGGGACACCTGAGAGTGAGAAAAATCCTGACTCAAAGAAAGAACCCCTAATGATGACGACACCTTAGCATGAAGACACAGCCAAAGCATGTGAAGTACAGGCACTCTGGACTGTTGGAGTGTATGAAGGGGGAGATGCCAGTTAAGAGCTGACTTAGTCTAAATCATGTACAACCACACGAATGAGATCTAAATTAGAATTAGTTATACTCCATGTATGCATAATACATCAAAATACACTCTACCGTCAAGCATATCTAAAAAGAATAAAGAAAAAAAAGCCAGTTTAGATTATTAAAAAAAAAAAAAAAAAACCCACCATGAATTCCTGTCCGTTCCCTGACATTCCTTTCGTTCTCAGCTCCAAAACAACTTTGGGTTCCCCCTGCCTGTCTTTCTTGATGGGAAAACCCCCAGCAGACACTGCTATGGCATGTGGGGTAGCTGCCAGAGCTTCTCCAGGGCCAGCTCAAATCATTGAGCCCCACCTAGCTGGGGGCCAAGCTCGGCTGCATTTGGTTTGGCAGACATAAGGGTGCTATGTGTGTTTCCACCCAGATCTTGAGGTTGCATGTGAGGTTTGTTATGAATACTTTGGTATAAAACAGGCAGCAGAGGACAACACAGCTTCCAGGCCTCTAAGGGGTAGAGAACACAGAAGACAACCCTTACTTTGCTTGGTGCTGGCCAACTCATCCTTCAGCTTCTTCAGGTCAGCCTTCAGGTTCTTGTTTTCTTCCTTTAGCTTTGCCTCAGCATCCTCAAGATCCAACTTGCCTACATCCATAGCAGCTCCCTGGAAAAAGTATGGAGGGCCCAGGTTACTGGGAGGAAGGGAGGGTGAGGTTCCAGCTCCATCCTCCCCACCAAGCCACAGTTCCTCAAGCTGCCCTGGGCACTTGTCCCTTCAGAAATGTCAACACAGAACTGGGCCACCACTTGCTCCCAGCTTCCAGGCAAAGGCCAGGGTGTGGCTGGCTGCCAAGGAACAGAGAAGGGTCAGTGGAGCCACCTGCTACAGGCTCACAGGCCACATGCCCTGCCTGCCCTGGCCCCTGGCCCCGCTTCCTTCCTCACCAGCAAGACTCAGCAGCTTCACTCGGTTAACTGGTCCCTCCAATGTCTCAACTTGCTGTCATCTGGAGCTCTCTGCTAGTCACCCCCAACTAACCACTTATCATCCCTTCCTTTCTCCAGGCTCCAGCAGCTCACTGTAGCCAATGACCCCAAATTCACCCCTGCCCATCCAGCTACATCCCACTGGTGACTCCTGAGCTTGGCTCACACCTCACCTCCTAACAAGCCTTCGAGGACTTGGCCAACAACCCTGTCCCTGCCTCTTCCCTAGCACTCAAGAATGTTATTGGTCCCTGAGTTCCTGAAGGGTCATGGCTGATAGCCATCTTGTGGAGAATGGAAAGGAGACAGTGGCAGCAATGCCCCGTTCTCTACCTCATCCCTGGGAGCTAGAGGAGGATGTCAGAGTCACCCCAGGTCCTTCTAGCAGGCACACCCACCCCACTGACAACTTCTCCTTTGTGCTTCTGCCCAACTCTTCAGCTTCTCAGGTAGCAGCAGTCTCACAGAATTCCCAGCCTACTAACAGTGGAAATGTGGCCATGACCCCAGGCATCCCACAGTGGGTGGCAAAGGCAGGACTCACCTTCTTGAGCTGGTCATTTTCTTCCATATACTTCTTTGCTGCCTCACTTGCACTCTCTGCCTGTTTTTTAAAGGCTTCATTGGAGGCCAACAGTGTGGCCTGCTGGGAGATGAGTGTCACCAAGCGCCTAAGCAGGCTGCAATTGTTTACAAAAAGGGAGAAGTGAGAAAAAATAAGAGAGCAAATTGGCTGGCAAGGATTCCTCTTGGCTGCCCGCCGCCCCAGCCTGCTTCCAGGCTGGACCTGGCTGGCCTCTTATAGGTGTCTCAGGGAGATTCAAAGTAGGAGCCTGGGGACATCCAGGGCACAGTCTATCTACAGCACAAGGTCCCAGGTCAGGGCTTGGACATGCCAGACAAGCCTCAGCACAGTTCTCCTCCCCACAAGGCCGGGCTTGCCTCTGTAAAAGAACAACAGCCGACACACCACACCCAATCCTCTATCTACCTTATAAGGTAGTTACTACGACTGCTCCTACTTTACAGAAGAGGAAACTGAGGTACAGCAGAGTAATGTGCACAGGGTCAAGAGTGAGAAATGGACATGGCTGGAATTTCAGCTTATATCTGTGTTACTCCAAAGCCTGCAATCGAAACCACCACACTTTCTTTATTCTTAGGTCCTGACATGAGGCAGAAAGGACTTTTCTCCCCTCAACCCCTTTTGCAAACCCACCATCCAGGCATCTGTTACATAAAAGATGGGCATAGGTGCCCACTGCCTATCTAAAGCAGAGAGGAAAACAGGTGGCAACTAGTGGCAGACCCCTTTCCAAGTAGTAGGAATGGGCTGGCAGGGAAAGGAAGAAAAAAGATGGGGGTAGGGGTGCTTTCCCCATGTCATACAAAGGGGTCAAGTCCAGACACAGGCAAGGCGCGTAGAGAGGCCCAGGGAAAAAGGAAGAAAAGTTGTTTCCCTCAGGGCACTCCAACGAAATGCTCTTGCTCAAAACCTCAGCAGTCTGCTCCTATGCTGTCCTTTCTGGCCCTGCCAGGTCTTGGCATGCTCTGTCAATCCCCACCTGCAGCACAGGTGGGCAAAAACAGGAAAGCAGAGCAGGTGAGCTCTCTCTCTGGCCTAATCCAGGGTTCTCCAGGGCCCTGGCAGAGCCCCTTTCAGGAATGCACAAATGGGATGGAGAGGCCCATGGTTCCTGGTTTGGGGAGAGGCTCCCAGGGGCCCCTGGCAGCACAGGGAGAGCCAGGCCATTGATTCCTGGCAGGAGAGGAGAGTTTCCAGTGACATGTGCTCTCTAAAATTAGCATCTGGACCTCGTGGCTTAGGACTCAGGTTTCCCTGCCTCAGCCCCCAGCTGCCCACCAGCCTGCCCCCCACTGGGTTGGAGCCCTGAAGGTGGAGGGAGCTACTGAGTGCCCGGGGAGCCAGGGAGAAGCCACGCATCTGACTCACAGCAGCATGGCCAGAAATTATGGAGAGGCCAGAAAGAAAGGCAAGTGTGACTAGCCCCAACCCCCAGCACAGATCTCACTGGCTCCTGAGCAGGTCCCTGTGCTAATGAGGAAGAGGCCCCTCCTCCCAGCTGGAAATGGGGGGAGGGGGCATGTGTGCCACCTGGTGGTAGAGATGGAGCCTGTGGGGACCCAGCATAGACAGGCAGGCAGGACTAAGGGTTACCTCCCCAACCGCCATTCAGGCAGTGCAGGTGGCCACTGGGAATGCCCACGGCTGTTGCCTCAGTTACCCAGGGAAGCCAGCAGACTGTGATGACAGCAGCAGTGCAGCAGGGGCCCAGGCTCTTCTCTGTGCTGTCTCAGGCCTTCTCTAGCTATTGAGAAAGTTTCCTGGTTGGGCTACAGCACCCACAGAATCCAGCACAAGACCTGTGCAGTATTCACTCATAATCCCAGTTCTACTGAGCCCCAACAAGGCCTTCGGCTTGCAGCAGTAAACAGTGAATGTTCCCACCACAGGCCCTGGTTCCCTTTCCTCTGGGAGACTATCACAGACGTTCCCCACATGCTGAGCACCCTGGTTCACCTCAGGGCAGACACCCCCATTGTCCACTCCAGCCTGGACAGTTCTCTTCCATAACATCCATTGATTCAACTGTGATTCTGGATAATTCTCCCTGCTGTGATCTGTCTTCCTCCTGGAAACCTACCCCTCAATCTCCTTCCTGCAGTTATCAAGCTCAAGCCCATCTCCTCCCTCTCTCCTACCAGTCCCCACTCCAGTCAAGGACACCAGCAGGGCCACCAGTGTTCCCCTAACTGCCAGATCCTGTGACCACCCTGAAGACCTCACAGCACTCACATTCTGCAGCATATAGCACTGCTGACAAGTCACCCTCATGATGTCCCCCCAATTTCCATAGCTCCTCTCCTGCCACCCAGTACTCTGCTCCTTGGGGGTCTGCTCTGTACCTCAAACTTCCTTCTTACCAATCTTATACCTGAAAGGTTTTATGCACCACTCAAGACTCATATTCAGCTGCCCATTAAACATCAGATCTTGGATGTCCCTAGAGACCTCCAAACTCAGTCTTTCCAAAATAATCCTTTCCTTACCTAATCTGAGCCAATCATTTCACGCATCCATGCCATGGTGGTGGACACATAAGCCATCTTAGGATCCACCCTCCTTGTTCCTCAGCCCAGGCCACCATCCAGGGCCTTCCCTGTCGACTCTTAGGTCACCTACCAGTCATCCCTACCACCAGTACTATCTCCCTATCAACAGCAGTCCAGCATTCCCATCTACCCCAGATCACCCACTACTCCTCCTGTCAAGCCATTGCTTGGGTAATATGGAGCCTTCATCACCCCCAGAACACATCTGGTTCTGCAGGTGAGTCCTCCAGGCTGCAGTGTCTCCTACCCAGCTCAACTAGAGAAGGCCTTTCTCAGCCCACTGCCTGCCCTTTAGGTGTTCCCACAGTGGCCCCCTACATATCCACAGGGCTGCATGGTTCTTTCTCAATCTTCTGCACCCTTCTCACTTCATGTGGCTACCTTACCAGGCTATGAACACCTTCTAGCCAGCACTGTACCTTTCATCTCTATGCCCCTGTAGCTGGCACAATGAAAAGGGGCCTTCCAGGTACCTTACCTCACTCCTGTAATAGGAAATACTCCCTGATGAGTGAGGGGACATGTTTGAGGCTGCTCATCAGGCCTAAGCCTGCCCTTTCTCCTTGCTACACCCATGTCCACCTACAGGCCTGGCACTAAGGAAGGCACAAACAGAGAGTGCTCACCAATCTGTCCCACAAGAGAAGAGACAGTAGTGGGAAAGTATCAGCTCAGACCCTGTTGGTGAGCAAATCAGGCTTGGAGCCTCGGTGGCAGCAGAGAAAGCACATAAGACAAGCAATTTGCCATGAGCTGGGGCAGACCTGAGCTCTGGCTTCTGTCCCGAGTTTGTTCCTTTGAGGACTCAGCAAGGCATGTCAGGCCCTTCCCAGCGGGCTCATCAGCATTTGCCAGCTTGGGAGTCGGCCTTCTAGAACATTTTGCTGCTCCTTCGTCCACTGGGTCATTCATCCAGATCCCACTCAACACTCCCCTCAATGACCCTCCACCTCCCACATCCTCTCCCTGGCACTCCTCCACACTGTTCTCTATGAGATTTGCCAGGGCCCTGGGACTAAGCACAGCACAGTGAGCAGGGGTAACCTTCAGAATTTCCAGGCTTCAAAGGCCCCAAGACACACCAGCCTGCTGACCACCACACTGCCTCTCTATCCTGCCACATTCTCTTCCATCGCTTTCTACTTTATCTCCTGAGAGCTGTCACTCAGATAGCTGTTCTTCGCTATTCATTTAAGGAGAATAGGTGAGAACCTGAGAGCCGAAGAAATTTCCTAAAGGAATAGTCACCGACAAAACAACCCAGGATCCGGATTAACTGCATCTAATGACAGTAGGAAAAGCCAGTGAACTTAATAGAATCCAGATGTGTCCTTGGCAAACAAATGTCAACCCAAAATACCTGAACTCGGCTTGGCTTTCTTGGTAAAATGTTCTTGGATGCTGAGCAGGGCTATCATGCTTTTATAAAAGGTTGAGTAAACAAGAGAAGGCAGGAGAAATACAATCTCTCTCTGGACTCTAGAGAAACAGGGCCAAGCATATCAAGTGGGGAGAGACATGGCTCATAGGCACTTTTCACCAATCCTGTCTCCCCTGTGAACAAACAGGAGGAGGAAGATAGGGGCTTAACAGGAAGTGGGAAAGGAGCAAGCCTCCATGAAAGGTCCTTCAGTGAGGCCCCAGGGGCGTCAGGTGAGACAACACCCCTGCAGGCATAGGCTATGCACACAAGCTCTGCTCTGCTCCGCACAAGTGTGGCCCCAGTGTCACAGCACCACCTGCTGACTCCAAGCTGTCATAGCCCATTAGAGCCTGGCAGTGTGGCCAGAAGACATTGGGTGAAACATAGCTTAGCTGTTATGAGAAAAAAATGAGGCAGTCTTCCTGGCAAGGAACCAAAACCAGGTGACGCCCAGGAAAGGCTTCGGTGCAGCAGTGATAATACCAGGGCTTCTGCTGCTCCAGGACTCTCTCTCAAGAGCCTGCAGTCTTGAAACTAAGGAAGCTTCGAACAGGAGGGTCAATTAAGACTAGGAAAGCTTTGGAATCCCAGCTACTTGGGAGGCCGAGGCAGGAGGATGGCAAGTTTGAGGCCAGCATGAGAAACTTCATGAGACTGTCTCAAAATAAAAAGTAAATAAAAGGGCTGGGGGGCGGGTGTAGCTCAGAGGTAGAGCATCCCTGGGTTCAATTCACCAGTACCAAAAAAAGAAACAGAATTTCCCTAGGAAAGATCCAAGGAAGGTCACCCCAAAGGGCTGCCAAGTCCCTTCTGGCCTCAGCTACTTAGCGAGGCCATGTCTCAAAATTAAAAACAGGCTGAGGATGTGGCTCAGTAGTTGACTGCCCCCAAGTTCAATCCCCATTATCAAAAAAAAAAGGTAAAGAGAACAAATGATGTGAATGAGCTACTTCAGAGGTTTTCTCATGCTTCTTTCTTGAAACCAGTTGAGGACTTTGGGGTGACATGGGAGGAGGCAGAAAGCAACAGGAGGCCAGACAACTTTTTTGATAAAGACATTCTGTAATTAGTTCACTCAAACTAAAAGATGCTGGTGGCCTGCCTTGTTTCTGGAGAAGTAATCTCCATGATGGTATGAGTCAGGAAGTTGTCACCCCCCCAGATGTGTCTGGCACTGGTGCCTGTCTCAGCTAAGGGCCTCCAGTAGGTTGAAGATGGTGCTCAGAGCCCAGGGAGAACCACCACAGTGGACAAGTATGAGCTCGACTGTATGGTACTCTGTTGAAACGCTCTGTACACAAGGAACATACGAAGCTCAAGTTTCCTGCCAATGAGCAGTGAACCACACATGTGTCTACAAACACTGCTGAAAGGAACCCTGAGTCTTGTCCTCCCCCCACACACCCTGCTTGTGTGACCAGACCACAGAGGTACTCAAAGGGGATCTCCTAGGAAAATAAATTTCCAAGGACCTTCAAACAGAGAAGGGCCCCTGCTTGTTCAGCATCCTGCCCCACAGGAGTTCATTCACAATTTTTTGGTGGGAGGGAATACTGGGGATTGAACTTGGGAACTCAACCACCGAGCCACTTCCCCAGCCCTATTCTGTATTTTATTTAGAGACAGGGTCTCACTGAGTTGCTTAGCACCTTGCTTTTTACTAAAGCTGGCTTTTAACTCATGATCTTCCTGCCTTAGCCTCCCAAGCCACTGGGATTATAGGCATGTGCCATGGCACCTGGTTCCACCCTTTTAAAAAAAATTTTTTTAGTTGCAGATGGACCTTTATTTTACTTATTTTTATGTAATGCTGAGAATTAAATCCAGTGCCTCACACACACTAGGTAAGCACTCTACCACTGAGCTACCACCCCAGTCCCCCACCATTTGCTTTTAAGAATGTGTGAGAGAAAGACTACTTTGGCCTAAATTTAAGAGACTAAACAGTATTTATTATTTTGAAAGCAGGTAGTGGTTGTTCAGTTGGATGCTTGTCAAGCAGTCACTTCCAGGCCATTCACAGGGAACCTCTTTGTAAGAATCCCCAAGACCCAGCACCAAAGGACACAGCACAGTTAGATGATTTTGACTTGAGGGGAGGCACAAGGAATCAAGGGGTTCTCAAAAAGGCTCTTCCATATTATCTAGGGAAGTGCTATTCCAGTGTTTGTACTCTTAACCCATTTTGTCCCATCATTCCAGATGTGCAACACCTATAAAAACTTAAACTGAGCAAGAATTACACCACTTATGCTAACTTACAATATTTGAATACTAAATATGTTCACAGAATTGAAAACTTAGAAGTTAGTGGGTTAAGAAAAGGTGGCAACCAGTGGATGGATTGATGGAGGGCGGGACAGACAAACAGATGGACAAAGGGAGAGAGAGAAAGAACATCAAGTGGAACTTAAGTTAAAAAAAATTCCTCTGCTGGCCTTCAATAGCAGTGGCCCTCAGTTCTGGCTGCACTGGCAGAAGTCACCAATTTAATCACCATCTTAGGGTGGGCCTAGCACCTGTATTTTTTTTTTAATTCCTAGTTACCTTATCTAGATATGGATTTAGATACCCAAATTGTAAAGACAATCAAGGGAATGTGGATAGACACGAAAGACTTCATGTAAAAAAACTATTACAAACATCTTGTACATAAGGTGTCAGCAACATATTGTCTGGGATTTGCTTCAAAATAATCCAGAATAGGGAATCATTTGGGAGATGTGAGATCCCCAGTGCTAAAAGTGGACCTGTGCTTACTATTCTGATTATATACACACCTGCTTTTCCAAGTCAATAAAGTGGAGCTCACCCTGCGTGGTTCTAATGTGACCAGGACATTACCCATGTAGATGTCTGGAGCTCCCTGAAGATATGTAGACTGGTTCATCTTCAACTTCTGTTTAGACTACTGCAAGGAGGTCCTTTCCCTAAACCTCTGCTCTTTGAGTAGGCAGAACAACATTAGCCCTTGCTTTGGCTACAGTACCTGTCTTAATGGTTCTGCTGGACTCTGCCTCCTACCGAAGGTCAAAAATGAACTTTCTCGGGCTGGGGTTGTGGCTCAATGGTAGAGCATTCGCCTAGCATGTGTGAGGCCCTGGATTCAATCCTCAGCATCACATAAAAATAAATAAAATAAAGGTATGGTGTCCAACTACAAATAAAAAATAAATATTAAAAAAAAAGAATGAACTTTCTCTTTAACTCTCTCTAGACCTGCCAATCTACCAATCATGAGAAAAAACATCCCCCCAAACTCTATCACCAGCAGGAATGAGACTGATAACAGCTATCAGGCATCAAACACCTCCTACCTGCAGGCATCCCTGAGAATGTTAACACGAATCACCTATATCCTCATCTCTGCTTTAGGGTTTAGGAAAAAGGCTCAGGGAGGGGAAGTAACTGGCCTGAATTCATACAGCTAGCCAGTAACAACCAGAATTCAAACCCAGATATGATTTTAAGCTCTACTCTCATCATGTCAACCTGCCTAACAGAGCCACCAGGGGCCACTATGGTCCCTGGGCAAACAGGAAGTACCCCATGGCCAAGGCACATCAGCAGGCAAAGGCCAGAATGAATATTGGCCTTCTACCCTCGTGGCTGGCACATGCTGTGCCAGCTTACATGGCAGCTCTACCTCCTCTCACCACTGAGCACAAGCCCTGGTAATCATAGGAGTGCTAACTATCTGCATGGACAAAATGCTATTGATGAGCAGGACTGACCCAAAGGAAAGCAGAGCAGCTCACCCAAGGGTCTGAGTGAACTACATCCTGTGGGTTAAAAAGACTCCACTGCCTTCCAACAAATAAATAACCCAGGCTTCCACAGGGGAACTCTTCAGTCTCACAGTTAAGATCCACAGCTCCAGCTGGAGCTGCTGAGAGGAGCCTGCAAATAAGTGTGCCAGTTCCATCCCAGGTGAATTCTTTCTCAGATTCACACCACTCAGCCTGAGCCCCTCCCTCAACAGCCACATTCACTCCCTAGTTCCTGGAGCTGGCAGGGGCTATAGCCTTGCCTGGATCAGATGCCAGTGACAAGCAGTGAGAGAGGATGAAGGATTGTCATCTCCTGTGAGAGGAAGCAGCCAAAGACAGACAGATTTAGGAATAGCCACTAGCTTTGGTACTCCCTGCACTGACACCCCATGTCCCATATTGAGGACGAGGTCCAGTTCCATCCTGTCCTGCAACTCGGGCATGGCTTAGCACATCAATATGTGCCAAGCAAATGCTTAGTAAATGCCTGTTACTTGCCTGATGGGGGCAAGGGCTTAAGGAGTTTCCTGAGGCGTTCTGGGCCCCTCTGTCTTGTGACCAATCCCAGTTCCTGGCCTATGCTGGAGGTCTGCTAAGTCATAGGGCAGGTACTAGATGGTTAAGCCCAGGAGTTTTCAACCTTGGCAGTATTGACATCTGGGGACAGAATATTCTTTGCTCTGGGAACTGTCCTGTGTATTAGTTTGTTTAGCAACATCTGTCTACTAGATGCCAACAGACCCCCTTTCAATTGTGATGACCAAAAAATGTCCCCAGATACAAATGTCCCTTATGGGAGCAAAATCACCCCTGAGAACCACCGGTTTAGACTTGCACTGTTCAATACATTAGTCAACAGATGCATGTGGCGAAACTGAAACTAAGATTAAAAAGTCTTGTTTCTTGATCAAACAGTCACATTTCAAGTGCTCAAACAATCACATAGGGAGACACTTGTAAGGAGTCTGGAACAAGGTTTAAGAGGAAAAGCTTGCATTGGCTGGGAATCGAACCCAGGCCTCCTGCGTGGCGATGAGAATTCTACCACAGAACCACCAATGCCTATGACACTGCAGCTCTAGGAGTTTTCCATCATCAAAGTTCTGTTGGCAGTACTGTTCTATTTCTATGAAACAGATCTGTTTCACAGGAAAGCACAGAAATTGGAATAAATCAGATCCTCTCACAAAAAAGGACCCCTGCCACCTGTGTTCCCAAGGTACCAAAGCAGGCAGCAAGGTAACAGGAACAATGATATAAAAGACAGAACCTGGGGCTGGGGATACAGCTCAGTTGGTAGAGTGCTTGCCTTGCATGCACAAGGCCCTGGGTTCAATCCCCAGCACCACACACACACACACACACACAAAGACCGAATCTAAAGCCAGTGGCTCCCCCAGTGTGGTCCCCTGGAGGGGCCCAGATGTGCACATCTTCACACAGTCATCACTCCTAAGACATGAAAGACTGGGCTTCCAATCGAAAACGCCTGGCCTGGCAGTCTGACAAGTTCAAATCAGACATGCACCTACAGCTGTTACCATCAACTCATAACAACCCAGTCAGTCAACAATGTTCTGGCTGCTCTTCTTGGGTGCCAGGCCCTTGGCACAAGCTAACCAGTCCAAAGGGGAAAAGTCTAGGTTCCCTGTGTGGGACCAATGTGCCAAGCACTACTCCCACAGTCCAATGTGTCAGCTACCCTGGGACCTGAGGACAGTTCTACAGGCCAGCAAGCATGGGCGGGCCTCAGAGTAGCCTCCAGAGGGAAACCTCAAAGCATCCTGAACTGATAGCACTGGCTGTGCAAGCGCTCACAGAGCATGTGCAAGGCAAATGTGCCAGAAATGCTCAGAGAAAGGTATGTATCACTTAAGGTTCTCCAAGGACACCCATGTTGCTGGCTCCAAACAGGAAAAAGCCTCCAAAGCAGAGAATGTTAGGGTCACCAAGGATCTGTGTGTTGAGCCTTGAGGCCACTGGAAGGAAGGTCACTTGGCTGGGGCACGGTGGACAGGTTAGACACGGGACAAGGCTGGTAGCAGGAAGCCTAGTATGGAGGGTCCTATTGGGATCTACAAAAAGTACTGGTGGTCCTGCTATGGCAATCGTTCTGAGGGTACAGAGGAAGAGAAACTTGGGCAAGGCAAGAACCACAGGCTATGTAACAGATACAAAGTTTTGGTTTTGCAGGAGAAGAGTTCTGGAGGCCACTGCACAGGAATAGAAGGTCTGTAATGCTGTTGAACTGTACCCTTAAGAGATGGTGACCATGAGAAGTCTTTGGTTGTGTATTTCCCATTAAAAACCCCCACAGGACCAGGGGGGTAATGTAGGACAGGGAGATGGGACAGAGCACTCCTAGTTCCTGAATCTAGGGATAGGCTGAAGCAGTGGTTCTCAAACTTTGTGGCAGGAAAAGGAACCCAAGAACTTAAGAGGTAACAAGGTACTTTCCCCAAGCCTCATGTGAACAGGCAGCTGAGCCAGGTAAAATTTCAGAATACCTTGGTTCTGAAGTCCAAACTTCCCACTCCCCCCCTACCCCCAGCAATAGCAGCTAATCCCCACATGTCCTGACCCTGGCCTGCTAGGAGCCAGTGGCCACCCAGGCTTTCTCCTCTACCATGGGCACTCCAACTTGCATCTTTCTTCTCCGTTTCCCTTTTGTGACTCCTGGTCCTTTCACCCATTCCTCAACATACCCTTTCCTGTTGATCTATTTGACCTGCCTGTGTTCAACCTTTCTTTCCCTGTTCTCCCCAGCATGTCCTCTTAGTGGGCTCTGCTGGCCTCCTTCCCTTGTCATCTGTGGGTCTGTGGGCAGCTCCCTCTCAGTGGCTTCATCTCATCATGTACTTATGAAGCTACCAGTGGAGAGTTCCCTTTCCAGAAGGTGACAGACCTTTCACATTCAACGTGCTGAGAAAAGAACCTCCTAGCCACCAGTGCCTCTTAGACCTGTTCCCTCCTTCCTCTAGCTACAAGTGCCCTGACTGAGGACAACAGAATCTTTCATAATGACCTCCTGTTCCATTCTATCCCACACATCCTTACAAATTTTAATCCAGGACACTGATCAGGCCACATCACTAGTGGAAAACCCACTTTGCTCTCTATCACCCATAGAAGTTTCAAACAAATTCACTCTGAAACCCTCTGCCCTGTCCCCCACCTCTTCTGACCCATCTACCCTGCTCTACAGGCTGGGGCCTGCATATGTTCAAATCCTGAGCCAGCTATTCCCAGTGAGGTGGCACACAAAGAAAGAATAGAGATAAACTGGACAGGATGCCCAAAGGAGGCGGGACTAGCCAAAGTGCAGGAAAAAATGACAATTGACGGTTGTTTTCAACTGTTTGTATGTTGGGGAAAAAAAAACCCATTGAGCAACAGGCTCAATGTCCACCAATGAGGAATTGGGAGGCAGCAAACAAGAATGCTAGAGACAGATCAGTAGTCCAGGAAAAAAATATTCATGCTAAACTCAGCGGCAAATGCAAGTCACTACATGTGACAGTTAAACCTTGATCTTGTGTTTAAGAAGCATGTGGATTCTATAGGGAAAAATCCAGGTGCTCAGGTCAGAGCACTGAAACCTCAGTGCTAACTGAGGAACTAACTAACTAACTCCAGGAACTCATAGAAGTTTCTGAACTTCTCTGATACCGAGTTTCTTTGTAGAAGAATTATATAAATTTAATATATGCTTGGTAAATAAAATGCTTTAAAAGTACTAGCTGCTATTATGTGTACAAAGGTCTGGAAAGGTACATAGCAAAGGTATATATCCAGAGCAGTTATAGTTGCAACTTAGAAGAACTTACTTTCCTATTTTTGCTTATTTAGAGCTTCATGTAGACTGGGGATGTAGTCTAGTGGTACAGCACTTGTTTAGCATATTCAAAATCCTAGGATCTGAGCTCGGGTTGTGGCACAGGAGTAGAGCACTCGCCTAGCACATGCGGGGCCCAGAGTTCAATCCTCAGCACCACATAAAAATAAATAAGTGAAATAAAGGTAGTGTGTCCTACAACAACAACAAAAATAAATAAATAAATATATAAAAAAAATCCTGGGTTCTACCCTCAGCACAACAAAAAAAGAAAAAAAAATTTAAGTCTCATGTTTCTCCAATGAATAGGTACTACCAGATGACCTCTTGATCATCTAATATACGAAAGGCACTGTCATTAACATTCTTAAAACCAAGACTAAAAAGGAAGACATTCAGAGAGGTCAAATTTAGCACAGATTGTGCAGACAGACATCTCCCTACCAAAAGTCAGGCCAGGAAAAAGAGCAGCCCACTATGTGATCTAGCCAGAAGTGAGCTGAAAACACCCATTCAGAACTAAAGCATCCACCAATGCAAAGAACCTGGCATCTGAACCCTGGCTGAGATCCAGTCTTGGGCACAATGTTTGGCCATCTCTCCTGGATGCCCTCCTCTGTTCACAAAGTTCCATCTAGCCAGGTGTGGTGGCTCACATCTCTAATCCCAGTGACTCAGGAGGCTGAGGCAGGAAGATCAAGTTCAAGGCCAGCCTCAGCAACTTAGATACTATCTTAAAACAAAAAATAAAAACTACAAGAGCTAGGGATGTGGCTGGTGGTAGAAGGCCTCTGGTTTCAATCAAAACACGCACGGGCTGGGCACAGTGGCACACATCTATAATCCCAGTGGCTCGGGAGGCCAAGGCAGGAAGATTGTGAGTTCAAAGCAAACTTCAGCAAAATCAAGGCACTAAGCAACTCAGTGAGAGCCTGTCTCCAAATAAAATACAAAACAGGGCTGGGGATGTGGCTCAGTAGTCTTGAGTGCCCCTGAGTTCAATCCCCAGTACCCCCCACACACACACACACACACAGAGTGGGCACAGTGGCATATGCCTACAATCCCAGCAACTCAGGAGGCTGAAGCAAGAGAATCACAAGTTCAAATCTAGCCTCAACAATTTAGCAAGTCCCTCCCTCTTAGGGAGGCCCTGTCTCAAAATATAAAAAGGCCTAGGGATGTGGTTCAATGGTTAAGCACCCTTGGGTTCAATCCCTAGTATAAAACAAACAAAAATACACACACAATCCTACCTAATACAAAGGGTTATTAAAGTCCTCCTTATTAGTTTCAACCAGACCCAAAACATACCATGTAAGAGCTCACACACACAGTGAAGCCTTGTGGTAGGCCAGTGCTAGAAAAGCCCTTGTTTTTGAGGAGTAAGTTGCTTACCTAAGGCCACACAGCTGCTGAAGGGGTACCATTTATACAGGAACATAAGCTTCCTGACTTCTGATTCCCATGGCAATGACCTACCAAGTGCACACACCTGGACAGTATGAAGTGTGTGCTATCCAGCTGTGCTCCCAAAGCAGCTGGGTATCCCTCTGCCTTGACTCCAACACAATGTGCTAAAAGCTAATCAAGCGCTGGTCTCCCAACTATACTACCTTACCCACCTTTCTGTGAGAACCAGCCATGTCTTATACATTATAATGCTCCAAGGTTTGCTCCCCAAACAATTCTCATAATACAACCAAACTAGCCCCAACAAAGACAGAGAACATTCTCCATCTTCCACATGGGCACGCAGATGGCCAACAGTGGGTCTTTTTTTTTGGACCAGGAATTGAACCCAGAGGCACTCAACCACTGAGTCACATCCCTAGCCCTGTTTTGTATTTTATTTAGAGACAGGGTCATTGAGTTGTTCAGCAACTCACTGTTGCTGAGACTGGCTTTGAACTCGTGATCCTCCTGCCTGGGCCTGGGACTTCAGGTGTGTGCCACTACACCCAGGTAACAGTGGACCACTTTTAAAAGAATGAGTATAAAATCTGGAGAGGCATGCGCGTGCACACACACACACACACACACACACACACACACACGGACACAAAACAAAAACAAAGGATTAGCCTATAAGAGGGATTAGCCTATTTATTTACTATTTACCCAGGGCTGACAGCATATGTTAACAGATGTGAGAGGCATGCTTCAAACACATAAATAGTAGCCAGTAACTGGGTTTCTGAAAGGAGCAGCCCAGGTGTGTGAGGAGGTAAGTATTGTGATAAATCTGAAGGAGTCCAGGCCTAGATAAAGTGTACCTCAGACAGTGAAACTTCATAATGCAGCCAGGAAGCTCTGAGGTGGCCTACCAGTCACAGACACACAAGGTACAGGACAGCACCATACAAGCTGTGAAGTGCTCTGGTTAACCAGGAAACTCATCCACTCATAGGTGCTCACCAGCAGGCTCAAGATGCTGCACTTCCAGCAAGTTCAGGTCCTCCCAAGGCTACTGGGCTCCACGCCACACTTACAGTAGCAAGGTGCTAAGGCACCAAGTGGCAGTGGCCCATTTCCAATGATTAGAAAAAAAGGAAAGTGGGAACCCAACATGCAGAGGGTAACCTGGAAACCACAGAATGGAATGCTGGATTTTCAGTAGTAAAAATGTTGGCAGGATACAGTGGCACATACCTGTAGTCCATGCTACTTGGCCACAACTTTATTGTTGTTTGCAGTACTGGGGATCGAACCTAGGGCCTCATGCATTCCAGGAAAACACTTTACTACTGTGCTACATCCCCAGCCCTAGTCCCAACTACTCAGAAAGATAAAGCTTAGAATACTTGAGCCCAGAAGTTCAACCAGTCTGGACAACATCATGACACTGCATGTGAATTTTTTTTCCCTAAATTTCAAGCTAGCTCACATATCTGAGCAGGGAATTCATTAAACCAATGATGCTCCTCTCACAAACAGAACACTACACAGCTGTCAAGAATGAGGGAGGTCTGTGTGAGTCATCTGGAAAAAAACGCTAAGAAACATGGTTGAGTTAAAAAACATGGCACTTATAAGGAAAGTGTTGCACATGTGTAAAAATGATTTAAAAGTCCAGAAACATCCCTATTACTACCTGTAGTTTTAAAGTTTTGCATTATTTGTAGTATATTTGAAGAGAGCTTCATTTATTTATACCTGTTTATGACCAGGTACAATGTTTGTAATTGGAACAAAATAACAGAGGATGGCTTTGTATCTTTAGGTGTTTCCTGCAAATCACATATAGGTTGCAGAGATATAAGATGTGGACAAGAATATTTCTGAGGCTAAAATCACACAAAAACAGGAATTCCAGCTGGGTAAAATGGCATACACCTATAGTCCCAGCTACCAGGATGCTGAAAGAGGAGGACCACTTAAGGCCTTGAAACACTCTCTTTTTTATTCTTATTTTTTGTTTGTTTCCAGGTATTGAGCCCAGGGGCACATCCTCATTTAGTCACCTTCCCAGCCCTTTTTATTTTAAGACAGAGTCTCACCAAGCTGCTTAGGGCCTTACTAAGTTGCTAAGGCTGGTCTTGAACTTGTGATCCTCCTGCCTCAGCCTCCAGAGTCACTGGGATTACAGGCATGTGCTACCATGTCCAGCTCTTTTTAAAAAAGAATTGAAAATTAAAAACGATGAGTTCCTTATGCACGATAGCCATCATCATAGGCTCTGACCCTTAGCCTAGGGAGTATGTATTTCTGGAAAAATTCTAGAAATGACTAAATAGATCATTTGTGTGCAACTGGTGAACCCACAATGATTCCTGAGATCACTGTGCCTTTTTCTAAGCAGATGTACCACAAGACCCACCTTGTGACTGGATGGAGCCACAGAAGGGTGCTGCAGGAACAACAAGATAGCTGATATGAGTTTCCACAGCTAAGATAGAGAGGTAAGGGCTGGGGCTGGGGCTCAGTGGTAGAGCGCTTGCCTAGCATGTGTGAGGCACTGGGTTTGATTCTTAGCACCACATATAAATAATTAAAGCCCATTGACAACTAAAAAAATATTAAAAGCTTTCATGGCTCGGGATATAGCTCTATGGTACAGTGTTTGCCTGGCATAAGCAAGGCTCAAGGATGGATATCCATCATGGCAAATAAATAAATAAATAAAACCTAAAACCTCATAGAACTGTATGTCAAAAATGGCAAATTTTGCTACACAGTCATGTGCCATATAATGACATTTCAGGCAACAATGGACCACATGTATTGCCAAGGCTGCCTATAGTGAACGCATAGCAAAAGACAAAAGAAAAGCAAACTGTAGAAGAAAACTCCCCAAGAGTTTTTTTTTTTTTTTTAAAGTTTGAAGATATGGATCACAATCCCTAAGATTTTTCATTTAGAGAGTGGAATTTTCACACATAATCTGCTTACAAGCAAATCTATGATAAAAAAAAAAGAAACATCAAGCAAACCACCATGGACATATTTCTAAAAGGATTGACACATCCTCAAAGAGAGCCTTAGGCTATGTCATTCTGGAGATGCAGAAGGTGGCATTGTCATCAAAGGAGGTGACAGCACTATGCATGTTATTGCCCCTGAAGACCTAATGGTAGGACAAGATGTGGAGATAGAAGAGTGATCCTGAAGATCCTGACCTTGTATAGGCCTAGGCTGATTGTGTTTGTCATTATTTATAACATTTGAAAAGTAATAATAAAAATTTAAAGAGGAAAGAGATTAGATAAGAACATAAAAAAGAAAATACTTTAGTACAGCTATGCTGTACAATAGGTTTTTGGTTTATCCCATGTATTACAAGAGTTAAAATTAAAAAGTTTAAAATTTACATTAAGCTAAAACTAGTTTATTATTAAAGAAAAACATATTATGAATTCACAGTGTAGCCCACGTGTACAGTGTTTATAAGGTCTACAGCAGTATACAGTAATGTCCTAAGCCTTCACATCCACTCACTACTCATTAGCCAATTAACCCAGAGCAGCTGTTCCATTTATGGGATGTGCCCCACAGAGGTATACGAACTTTCATCTTTTTGTATCTTTTCTAATCAACATTGTTTTGGGGGTTTTGTTTATTTGCAGTGCTGAGGACTGAACCAAAGGCCTTGCACTAGGTGAGCACTCTACCACTGATCTACATTCCAAGCCCTATACCTTTTCTAAGTTTAGATACACAAATACTTCCTATTGTGTTACAACTACATACAGTACTCAAGGAAGTAGCATGCTGTACAGGATTTAGCTTAAAAGAAACATGCTAGAACACATAGTCTAGGTGCATAAGCTGTATCTCTAGGCTTATGAAATATGCTCTGCGTTACCACAATTAAATTGCCTACTGGGGGCTGGGGATGTAGCTCACAGGTAGAGTGTTTGTCTGGCAGGTGTGAGGCCCTGGTTTTGATTCCCAGTACCCTTTGAAAGACATTGCCTAACAATACATTTCTCAGAACATGTCCTGTCATTACATGGCACATAAGTGTAAACTGAATATCCTGGCCCAATAGTAATGCACAAAGAGGACTATACTGGGCACATATTCTTCTGGTAGCTTGGCCACCCTAAAGGTGCAGAAGAGAGGTGACCCTATGCCCTGGCATGGTCAAACAATACCTGGATGTGTGTCCTTCCAGAAGCAAAACAGAGTCATAAGAGAAAAGAAGCTAGAAAGATGGGAAGCACTGACATGCCACAGCCTACCTGCTATTCTTTCTACCATTCCACTTGTCTTCACATCTGCCCATCATGCCTTCAAGCAGATAAACATGGAATAGGCCAGAAGCAGGCAGTAGACCTCCTGAGGCCTCTAATTGGTTTGTTTGAATCCACACAGCAGCCACTCATGTGAGTTATGACCACGCCTAAGTACAATGTTAGGCTGGCACCTTGCCCACACCTCAGCATTTGGTCTATGAGAACAGATTTGGAGCTTAGTGAACATTGAGCTTAGTGAACACTCCATCTATGCTTGATCTACAGCAGGCAGGGCTAAGGTTGATGAACTTTTCCAGGAATTCATAGCAGTTGCCAATAATCCGTATCTTTTCTAAAAGCACATAAGCTTCTTTCTAGAGTACAGCTTGAGATCAATCAAACCCTCCCATTTTGGTCATTTCCTCACCCACCTCCTTCCTTTGAAAATTGGGAGGCTGGCCTATCTACAGCCCTTCAGCATCTCTTCCAACCTATAATTCCTTAAGGATCAGCAGCAATTCAACCTGCAGCCAACCTTAATAGTTTCTGTACATAATTCCACCAAGTCTAAAAAATTATACCATTTGGAGAAGCTAGGCAATCTAGCAGAACTTTGTCCACCAGGGATTTCAATTCTCTTACCATGATTCCTTCTGTCCCCCATCTCTTTACTTAGCAATCATGTAAAGCGACCTGCTAACCCCCCAGTTCTTCCTGTTTCCCCATTCAGACCTCATGGCAGGATTTTGCCCTTCACATTCCTTTCCCGTAGCAAGTGCTGGAGATGGAACCCACAGACTTTTGCGTATCAGGCAAGTACTCTATCACTATCTAAAGCTACACCCCCAACCCCCCAAAGACCTAGATGCTGCTGGCAGGCATCCTCCCTCAGCTTCCTCTCTGATCTCTTTCCTTCCTCATTTAGATCATAGTCATACTCAGAACCTTGTTTGTGAGCCTCAGTTCTCTGGGTATGCTTCCCTTTCATTCTCAGACCACAACATCGTACTTTTTTGGACCTTCCTAAAACTTTATAGAGTATGTGTCTGACTCCTCCCGGCCTTCTCATTTCCTGACTTTCCTAAGTCTGAGGAATTGCAGATTATATCTGCAATCAAATATATCACCTTGGGGCTAGGGATGTGGCTCAAGCGGTAGCGCGCTCGCCTGGCATGTGTGCGGCCCGGGTTCGATCCTCAGCACCACATACAGACAAAGATGTTGTGTCCGCCAAAAACTGGAAAATAAATATTAAAATTCTCTCTCTCCCTCCCTCTTTCTCACACTCTCTCACTCTTTCTTTAAAAAAAAAAATATATCACCTTAAAAAGATGTTAGAACTGAGGGCATAGCTCAATGGGAGAATATGTGTTTAGCAGTCACAAGGCCCTGGGTTCAATCCTTAGCAACACACACACACACACAATGATTCAGCACATTAAAAGACTAAATAGAGAGAGCTAGGGTTGTAGCTTAATGGTATAGCGTTTGCCTTGCACATGTGAGGCACTAGGTTTGATCCCCAGCACCACATTAAAAATAAACAAAGATTTTTTTAAAGGCCACATATTAAAAAAAAAAAAACAACTTAATTCCTATTGTAGTAGAATTAAGAGGTGGTGCCTATTTGGAAGTGACTGAGTCTTGAAAGCCCTGTCCTCATAAATGGATTAGTGCCTTTTAAAGGCCTGGAGATTAGCAACTTGGGAGGCTGAGGCAGGAGGATTCCAAGTTCAAGATAAGCCTCAACAACTTAGCAATACCCTGTCTCAAAAAAGGGGTGGGGGGCAGGCTGGTTGTGTAGCTCAGTGGTAGAGTACCCCTGGGTTCCATCTCCAGTAGTGAAAAGACCTGGAGGGAACCAGCTTAGGCTTTCTTTAGCCATGTTGTCACATGAGGACAGTATTCCTCCTTTCCAAAGGATGAAGCAATAAGGCACCATCTTAGAAATAGAAAATAATCCTCACCAGACATCAAACCTGCCAGTGTCTTGGATCTTAAGATTCCCAGCTTCTAGAACTGTAAGAAATAATTTTTCTGTTATAACTTACCAGTCTCAGGTATTCTGTTACAGCAGCACAAATGGAATAAGTAAGATACTTGGCTTTTTTAGCCCTGAATCACATAGCAACAAATTTTTCTAATATCTTTATTCACCCTTAATCTGAGCTTCTATATACTTCCCTGCCAGGCCCCATTGTTCAGAACCCATGTATGAAACAGGAGGCAGCAAACAGGGCCCAAGACTCTAACTGGCACTTCCTACTAGTCCAGTCTTGCCTAATTAGCCACCCCAGGCCCTGACCAAGACTCTTGGCATTGTCCAAAACAAAACAAACAAAACACCAAAAATACTCAGGGCATCATGGAATACAACATGCAGCCAATACAGACTTACACCTGAAAAGGTTTTAGGGAAAGGGTCACTTTTGTGCACTCTTCTCAAGCACCCCATACAGAAAAGGCCCTTGGTCAGTCAGTCCCTTATGAGATGGGGTCCACATGTCTTCTTCCAGAGGAGGGAAATGAGGGAAGGGCTTTGTCATTTACTTTGATCTACATGCAAAGAGACTGTAAGATGGTAATACATTTTTTTCCCAGAGACCAGAGAGTGAGTCAGGGTCTTTTGACATTCAGTCAATCCCTTCCCATGCTCCATGCTGCCTCTGGAGATGAGGAGTCAACTTTGTGGCTCCATAAACACAAACAGGGCCACTGGGTCCAGACCACAGCCTGAGGAATAGTTGAAGCCACAGGAGGCTGAGCCCACACAGCTCCATGTCGCCGACTAGGCTAGGGTTCACTTCACAGCCCCTGGCCTCTCCCCACTCACAAGGACAGCAGCAATGAAAAGCCAGCAATGTAGAGATTCCTCTGGGCACGGAAAAGCTTCATGTGGAAATGTTCCATGGCCCCAGGATTGTTCTGGAGGTTCACCTTTTCTGTCACATCATCATACTTCCGAATTTCACGTACGGCATCTATGGTGAAGCAGAGAGAAGACAGCAATATTTAGCTGTCACTTGAGCAAGGGAAACAGGTATTATGAAATGGGTTGGCCTCACTTCCCTCATATCCATCTCCCTAATTACTTCTACTTCCACACACACCCATGGGAGGCTTTATCAAAAGCTTCCTCCCTCAGGCCTCTTCTCTGCTCTGGCTTTTTGCACATCTGCTCCATTCTATCCAGACCACAAGCTTGCTCTATACTTCAAGACACTAATCCAGGTTAGGTATTGCTAGCAACAGCAGCAGCATCCCTTTCCCATTGTGCCCCCAATCTCAGCTTGTTCTCCTTCTTTTAAGTCAGGCTGCCAACTACCCCACTGGCAAGCCAGGTATCCTATTTGTGGAAATGCCTGCTTAAGAAGCATGGAGATGCCTTGGAATCAAGGGTTTCTGTTTTTAAGTTTTACAATAGGCTTTATTATTTATGTCTTATTTTGAATAGAAAAAGAACTTATGCTCATCAAAAGTTCAAACATGCTGGGCCCCCAGTGGCACATGTCTGTAATCCCAGAGGCTCAGGAGTCTGAGGCAGGAGGATCACAAGTTCAAAGCCAGTTTCAGCAAAAGCAAGGTGCTAAGCAACTCAGTGAGACCCTGTGTCTAAATAAAATACAAAATAGGGCTGGGGATGTGGCTCAGTGGCCGACTGTCCCTGAGTTCAATCCCCAGGACCCCCGCCCCCAACAACAAAAAAAGTTCAGCACGGTGGTGCATTCTTGTAATCCCAGCTACTTCGGAGGCCAAGGCAGGAGGATTTCGAGCTCAGGGCCAGCCTGGGCAATTTAGCAAGACCCTGTCTCAAAATAAGAACTGGCTGTAGTTCAGTGATAGAGCAACCCTGGGTTCAACATCTAGTACCAGGAAAAAATGAAAAGATACATATATAAGTATGTGGTCCCCTCATATAAAGTCACTATCAGTCACATCACCCTACTATCTGCTTTATAATACAAATCTGACTCTGAAATTATCTTAGAACATGTTTCTTGTCTGTCTTCCCCAAAGTAGACTTTATTTATGAAAGCAGAAGCCTTTTCCACCATTCCCCCAAGAGCTAGCATACCTCTGGGTACAGAGTGAGTATTAAAAAAAAAATTTTGAAATTATTCAAAATAATTATTGAATAACTCTGCCTCCAAAAGCGCTACTGTCAGATGCACAATTCTATGGTTCCATTCAGATGTACATGGAACTAGAGCACACCTACTACTTTTCCCTACTTACCATGAGCTAGCTTTTTAAGTACATAAAATCTACCTGAAGAACACTCTTAATAGACCCCCATGTAAGAGGGCAAGAGATCACTATTTGGTACTGAGGGTTTGGCTCAGTGGTACAGTGCTTGCCTTGCATGTTCAAGTCCATGGATACCATCCCCAGTATGACCTCCGCCCCAAAAAGGTGGGGAGTTTTAATGTCTAGGTATTGTTTGGTTTATAATTTTTGGTTTGGACAGGTTGGTTTTCATGTTGATCTTGCATTACAAAAATCTACCTGCCCTTCCTGGTGTCTGTGTGTTAAATCTGTGTCATGATGTAAGCACTCTCAAACACTGCCAGTAGGAGTATAAGCTGGTACAACAACATATCCATTAAGAAATGTAAAATGTTCATACCCTCAGGTTCAGCAACTCTACCTTTATGAATTTATCCCACAGAAGCATGTACAATACAAGGACGCCTATAAGGGAATTAAACTATAGCACAACCATATGAGTATGCAATCTTTTATCTAACTTTTTTTTTTGGGGGGGGGGCAGTAACTGAGGATTGAACTCAGGGGTACTTCACCACCGCGCTACATCCCCAACCCAACTGACTGATTTATGCTGGGGATGAACTGGGGGTGCTTAACTGCTAAGCCACACCCCCAGCACATACACCCCCCCTTGAGATAAGATCTGGCCAAGTTGCTAAGGGCCTCCCTAAGTTGTTGAGGCTGGTCTCCAACTTGGGATCCTCCTGCCTCAGCCTTCAATATGCCAGGATTTCAGGCATTCAATAACACACCTGGCACTATGCAATCTTTAAAAACAATGAGATTGCCATAAAAGATTCCTAAGGTAAACAAAAAAAGCACAACCCAGAACAATGTGCATATGACCCAAGCACTGTATACATTTCAATGCACCACAAAATATTCATAATGATTACCTATGGGACATGGGATCATGGGGGACTTCAACTTCCCTATCTTTAATTTCTCCATCTTTTCGGGGGGCGGGGGGGGGCATACTTGAGATTTAACCCAGGAGCAATTTACCACTGAGCTACATTCATAGTCCTTTTCATTTATTCTAAGACAGGTTCTCTCCAAGTTGTTTAGGGCCTCCCTAAGTTGCCAAGCCTGGCCCTGAACTTGCAATCCTCCTGAGTCACTGTGCTTATAGGCAAGTGCCACCATACCCAGCAATTTCTGCATTCTTAATAATAAAAATATCAATTCTCACATTGTTGTTGCAATCCAAGAATACCATCATCCTAAAGACCACATTGACTAACAGCCAAGAGGAGATTGGAGTTGGGGGGAGGTTGAGTACTACAACCCAATGCCCACAGCAGAATCCAGCCCCCACCCCCAGGTTGGGTCCCAGCCCAGGCAGTTGGACCCTACCTCATCACCTCTACTCTCCCAATCACATCTGATATAGACCACTCCTGGTGAATAGTGCTGGCCAGCGCTGTAGCTCATGCTAGTTATACCTATAACCTTTCAGTAGTTCTACTATTAATACTTATACCCGCAGAAGATCTGCAGATGTCTCTAAATCATAGTCATATGTCTCTCTAGAACTCACAGCAGACCCATGATCCCCAAAAAGAATGCTTTGCCAGCTACCAAAAGGTCTCTCTGGTAAGCTAGCTTTCCTAGTGGTAAGCTGCACTAGAAAACAGACACTATGGCTCTGGTTTGGGGAAGGGGCAAGACCCTGAGGGAATAAGCCCAACATGGTCCATCCTTCCTCCAGTTCTTGCCCTCTCCCCAAACTAAAAGCAAGCATAGACACTCAGTTCAAAAACTCTGTAGCCTGGCTTTGCAGCTCAGAACCAAGATTGACACAAATATTCCCTACTGACTCCTGGCTCAGAGGCTGCTCAGGGAGAGAACCCTGATTGAAAAGAGCTGCTTCTAGAGAGCTTGCCAAGTATTTCAAGAATAGTGAGGTATGTGAGCAGCTGGCACCTACCCTATATGCCTGGGAACTGGTAGGCCACACCTGGCCTGTTCAGAAACAGTCTTGCCTGAACAAATCCCATGGGCCCCAAGACATCAGGAAAGAGAAATACCCAATAATGTAGCTAGTGGGTGAGGCTCTGTACAGTCCTCTGACCTATGTCCCTCACACTATGGCAGAAATGCTGTGCACCAAGGGACAGAAGTACTCAGTACCTAAGCAAGTGTCACAGATTTCAAACGGGACTGCTATCTGCAGCAGAGCCAAGCAAATGATCAGGGCACTTATATCAATCTCTGTCTCTGAGAAGCCAAAGCTGTTCTCTATATGTCCAAAGTGGCACAGGGTTTTGCAGCAGAGGCCATGGCACAAGGCGTGTGACAGGCAGTTGCCCCTAGACCCAGCTCACTCACCAATGACCAGCAGCACAAGGATGACAATGAGAACTACGAAGAAGGTGTTGCCATAGGTCACTACTAACTCCACCAAACGAGACTTGAAAATCTTCTGCCATCTGTAAAGGAAATAAATATCACACACATACACACACAAAACACACAAGAGATGTAGGCCCTAAGCAGAACAGAAAACCAGCTGTTCTCCTGTGGCCAAACAGCCCATACGAAGTCAACCTCAGCTGCCTGTAATTCTCCAATTAATGATGTCCCTTCAAGAGTATTTAATAAGCCAGGAGTGGTGCTGCATGCCTGTAATCCCAGGGGCTCAGGCAGGAGGATCCCAAGTTCAAAGCCAGCCCCAGCAACTTAGTGAGACCCTGTCTCAAAGTAAAACATAGAAAAATTCTGGGGATGTGGCTCAGTGGTTAAGTTCCCCTGCGTTCAATCCTTGGTACAAGAAAAAAAAAAAAAGAAGGGGGAGGGTGTTAATAAAAAGATGTCTGCCGGGGCTGGGGATGTGGCTCAAGCGGTGGCACGCTTGCCTGGCATGCGTGCGGCCCGGGTTCGATCCTCAGCACCACATACAAACAAAGATGTTGTGTCCGCCGAAAACTAAACAATAAATATTAAAAAAAAATTCTCTCTCTATTTAAAAAAAAGATGTCTGCCCACATACAAAAAAAAACAAATCTAAAAAACAAGTCTTAAGGGGCTGGGGATGTGGCTCAAGCGGTAGCGCGCTCGCCTGGCATGTGTGCGGCCCGGGTTCGATCCTCAGCACCACATACAAACAAAAGATTTTGTGTTCGTCGATAACTAAAAAATAATAAATATTAAAATTCTCTCTCTCACTCTCAAAAAAAAAAAGTCTTAAAACACAGGCCTTCTCTAGTGAGGAGAAACAATTTTCATCATATCCTGCTTCACAGTATTTAAGTGTTTGCCCTATACAACTGTATTTCTTTTTTTTTTTTAAATTTCAATATTTATTTTTCAGTTTTCGGCGGACACATCTTTGTTTGTATGTGGTGCTGAGGATCGAACCCGGGCCGCACACATGCCAGGCGAGCGCGCTACTGCTTGAGCCACATCCCCAGCCCCACAACTGGTATTTCTTTAAACTTTCTATGTAATAAATTTTGGTTTGTCTAGTTCTTCCCACTCTGATTATAAAAACACTTCAGAGCTGCCACCATATTCATCCACGAATATTGTGGGATGTGGAAAATTATCTTCAGAAATGTTTACATATTGTTAAAATCAGCAAGGCACCCTCATTATCAGAGGCAGCGTTTGAAGGCCCAATTGTTTTAACAGTTGCTTTGTTACAATCAGGAGCCAACAAGGTTCTGACTTGGCATCTGGTAAGTAAGTCTGTCTTACTCTGCAAGTTCCACCCATCTACCCCCCTTTTGTTTCTGATATGAGATTAAAGTCAGGACCTCCTCTATGCAAAGCAGAGCCCTACCTTTGAGCTATACCCCATCTCTTCTTATTTTGAAAAGGGGTCTTAAGTTGCCAGGCTAACCTGGAACTTGTAATCCTCCTGCCTCAGGCATTTGCCACCACCACTCTGTAGGAAGGAAGAAGTTTGCCCTAGGAAGCTTCCCAGATTACAGCTTCAAGGGGCTCTACGTTTCCTGCTAATCTGTGCAGATTTGGTTTGTAGCAAACAAAAGCATTCCTTAGGTGATATTGCATTTTTTCTTCAGGCCATTACATCAGGACTCTATTTTTCATTAAAAAAATGATAAAAAAGATATCTGTGGCTACTTAGCCTTAGTTGTTAACATTCAAGTTTAGACAAGGATTAATGTGTTTGTGTTCTGTGTGTAATTAAAAATTAACTTCAAATTAACTTTTAACAGTTCCTTTGCTCATTAAAAGGGAATATGGCTTCATCCTTCACAGGCTGAGTAATGCTCATGAGGCTACTATGCAATGCCAGTGAAGCTAGTTAGGACAAAAGTCAGCAAATCAGCAACAATGTGACCCAGTGGTGCAAGTGTTCTGGATCCCACACACAGCCAACCTCCTCCGCAACCTGGGGCCCAAGGGTAGGCAGTAGGAGTTTGTTTCTAAAACTTGAGATAAATCCTCCTTTGGGAGCATTGTGAACACCAGAAGATAGGGTGTGTAAGAAAGGAATTCAACAAAATGTGACAAAGCACAATGGTGTGCAGAGTTGTCAGTAAAAAACATACCCATGCCACCTCCAACCCAGACAGGTTCTACCTGTTTTCATCTGGCCCCAATTCCAGGGTCCACCAATGGTGCACATGCACAAGCCACAGGGCTCAGTGGCAGGCACCCTCCAGCTTGCTCCACAGGCCATACCTTTTGGGAGAAATGAAGGGAATGCAGAGAAGCAACACAGCAAAGACCTCTGCATAGAGGAAGGTGGCAACTGCAGTCCACTGCAGACTCATCCTGTGGTTAGCAGGTTTCCAACAGAGATGTGAGCTTGTTTCCTAGCAGGGAACAGAAGGAACAGAAGCTATGAGAACTGGGCAATCACTGACCTCGAGTTTAGGTATTTGGAGAGGCTAGGGTTGCCACTCATCACCCAGGACCCCAGCACTCTGCTTCAGAGCCCTTAAATCACCGGCTAAATCGGGATTCAACGGACCGTAACTACTTGGCCAATGGCGTCCAACCGCCTGACAAACTTCCGCTTATAGGGACAGTTACTTGCCGCCCTCCAGCATGTGTGTTAACACGTCCAGAGCCACCTTTGTTGACGATTCCTTTCCCCGGGGAGTCCCAGAGACTCCTTGGGCCTGTTTAACTAAGAAAACGTATTCCATAAACAACAGTACATGAGCAGGAGGAAATCCTCAGCACCCACTGGGCTCCCTTCCCAAGCAAACTGCACCATGCTGCAGAGGCTGGACATTTTTCAAAACCCTGCTACAGCCAGCCTCAGGACCACAGTATTTTAGTAACTGCACCCTGCGGCCACCACCTACTCCCCCACAGAAACAGGGAGTCCCTTCGGTCCCCAACCCTTCCGACCCATAGATAAAAACACAGCGCCTCCTTCTGGAACCATTTTCAGGAGCGAAAAAAGCCTTTCGACTATTCCTGCCTTCCATAGGGCGGGAGGCCTCGAGGTGCCTTGAAAAGGCCCAAGAGAGCGACTCCTAGAGGGCAGGAGTCAGGGCCAAGAGCAAACTCAGGTCTCGACTGAGCATCCCAAGCCCTCATCCAAAGAAAGTTCCAGAATAAGCGAGTCTCCTCGAAGCCCTAGTGGGTCACAACGCCACCCAGCTCACGAGCCGCCCACGCAGCACCAGGCGACCTGGGAGTAGCCCTGGCCCGGCACTCTTCCCAAAGGCTCTCCCAGAGCTCCTACGGGTGGGGTTTGCCACCGTCCCCTGGCCCTCAACCCCGGAAAGCCCCACTCCAACCGTCGCCGTGGGCCCATTTCCCTCAGCCCAGCCCTCTCCCACACTCCCTTGTCGGCCCCAGATCCCTAGATTCCGCAGACCCCTCGGTGTCTCCACGCTGCTGGTCCCTCTCCCTCGCTGAGGGGATGGGGTAGCCTTCGCAACCCCGGAGCCCAACCAGACGCACGGACCCCACTCACCGAGTTCCTCACAATCCACGAACACCCTGCCGTAACCACCAAAATCTCTCACCACAGTCCCAGCCCCGCCCCTTTCCCGCGGCCGGAAACCGGAAGTGCCTACAGGGCCACGCCCACCAGCCCTCGCGAGGCCCCGGCGGCTCCGCCCACGGCTTCTTCCCGCCTCGCTCGCCAGATTAGGGCCTGTCTCCAAGGGCTTCAGAGGAAGCGGCGCCTCGCAGCGGGCGGCTGTCCGCGGTGCCTTGGGCACTCCGGATGCACAGGGGGCGGGGTGGGGCGGAGCCTTGGCGGGAAAACAAGGGCAACTGCTCTAGCCTGCCGGGTCGTCCCTCGTCTCTGTGGTGGGGGGCGGGACCGGCGTGCAGCGAGAACGGGGTGGAGCGCCCCGCGCCTGGACTCCGCCTCTCGTCCCTCCTCCGCCTCCTCTCCTTCCCCTGGCTCGCCCCTGGGGAGGGCTGGATGGGTGGGGATTCTGGGCCGGTGGCGGAGTCACTGTCGCTTCAGCCAGGCTGCGAAGCGGACGGACGCACCCCGTGCCCCGGGAAGGGGCGCCACCAGGGGAGGAGGAGGAGGGGAAGAGATACCCTCTGCCCGAGATCTCTCGAGGCTCTCATCTCAGGGGCTAGGGGATTGACAGGAGAGGGAAGCCAAGTTCCTCTATCTGGTCTGCCTGAAGAGGCGGCGACCCTGGAGGGCCCTGAGCCCACCCACATCAGGGGCCCTAGGACCACCCCGAGGGCCTAAAGCGACAGTCTTAGGGACCACTGCAAGGTTACCAGTTGCCTAGACAACGAGCCTAGGGGTCAGCAACAGCCCTTTCCAGCACCTGCCTCAGGCATCACTCCCAGCCCCAAGCTGCCTGCCAGTCCAGGTGACATGCCGGTGCTCTCCACCCCACGGCCCTCGCGGGTGACCATGCTGAGGCGCACAGCTGTGGTCCTGGCCCTCACAGCCTACGGAGTCCACAAAATCTACCCTCTGGTGCGCCAGTGCCTGGCTTCGTCCAGGGGCCCTCAGGTGCCGGCTGGAGACCCCACGCAAGAGGCCCTGGGGGCCACAGCGGCCAAGGCTGGCATGAACCGAGTATTTCTGCAGCGGCTCCTGGTGCTTCTGCGGCTGCTGTTCCCTCGAGTCCTGTGCCGGGAGACGGCGCTGCTGGCACTGCACTCTGCTGCCCTGGTGAGCCGGACTTTCCTATCGGTATATGTGGCCCGCCTGGACGGTCGGCTGGCCCGCTGCATCGTGCGCAAGGACCCACGGGCCTTCAGCTGGCAGCTGCTACAGTGGCTCCTCATCGCTCTCCCTGCCACCTTCATCAACAGCGCCATCCGCTACCTGGAGGGTCAGCTGGCCCTGTCTTTCCGCAGCCGTCTGGTGGCCCATGCCTACAGCCTCTACTTCTCCCAGCAGACCTACTATAGAGTGAGCAACATGGACGGGCGGCTGCGCAATCCTGACCAGTCTCTGACAGAGGATGTGGTGGCCTTCGCTGCCTCTGTGGCCCACCTCTATTCTAATCTGACCAAGCCACTCCTGGACGTGGCTGTGACCTCCTACACGCTGCTTCGTGCAGCCCGCTCACGTGGAGCTGGTACTGCTTGGCCCTCCGCCATTGCTGGCCTCGTGGTGTTCCTCACGGCCAACGTGCTAAGGGCCTTCTCACCCAAGTTTGGAGAGTTGGTGGCAGAGGAGGCACGTCGGAAGGGGGAGCTGCGCTACATGCACTCTCGTGTAGTGGCCAACTCGGAAGAAATCGCCTTCTATGGGGGCCATGAGGTGGGGCAGTTTGGGGCGCTGGGCATGTAATAGAGCATGCAGCTGGGAGGCCCAGGGCAGGCAGGGTGGGGAAAGCCCAGGGCTGATTGGGGCTGATGCTAAAGGTGCAGTGGGCCATGGAAAGGGGCCTGGGGATGGGTGAGGCCTTGGATGGCTGTGGTCTTAGGTGCAGAAAAGGAAAAGCAGGACAACCAGGTAGGAGTAGGCCTGTGCCTGCTGCCTGTGCAACTCTGATCTACTTCTGCTTCTTTGCTTTGCTACCTTGGTG
The DNA here is from genome assembly GCF_048772815.1 of Callospermophilus lateralis. Taxonomy (NCBI): domain Eukaryota; kingdom Metazoa; phylum Chordata; class Mammalia; order Rodentia; family Sciuridae; genus Callospermophilus; species Callospermophilus lateralis. The sequence continues at coordinate 125,350,531 of NC_135325.1, forward strand.
AGCTTGCCCTGGACTTGGAGCTGCAGATCCTAGCGGTTTGAGACGATAGCATTCTGGCTCACTCCAATGCTGCAGCCAGCCAGGAGGAGACTCCTGCCATCTGGGAGCAGAGATGGTAGGACGCAGCCTACTGCCCAGCCTCTCCCTGGGCCCTTTGAAGGCTGGCGTCCACCAGAACTGGCCGGCATTATGGGCATGACTCAGCCCAAGCCGAGGTTAACGAGCATCGCCCAGCTCAGCGGCCAGGCCACTCGGTGGAGGCGGTGGCAGCACTCAGGGTCAAGGCCCAAGGCCGTGGGTCTGCCGAGTTACAGACCAACTTAGCCTCCTCCCCGCAGCCCTGGGCTGTGTATGCCTAGCCCCAGCCGCCACCGCGGCAGGACACACTTCCTGCCCACCCGGCAGCAGCCCTGCCCCCAGCGTGGCTGCCCTTCCGCCTAGGTCCCAGGCTCAAGGATCCCTGGTGGGCCTACGCTGATGGGCAGGCACTGGGAAAGGTTACTCCAGGCCAATGCTCCCTTTATCATTGCAGCCCCTCCCCTTCCTCCTGCCTGGGGTTGCAGCTGCCTCAGGTCTTATTCTCTGCAACTCCATTTTCGGTTCCTGAATGCCTTGGGGGGAGGGGCGCGGTGACATCCAACTCCTAAAGGCCAGTATGTATTCCCTAGGTCAGGTGGCCTCTTGCCCCTGGACCCTGTCTCATTGGTTGCACATCAAGTAAAGAAGCAGGGTTGCATCTGTTTTTTTTTTTTTTTTTAAAGGGCTTGTCCCCAAACTCTGAACTTCAGAGACATTCCAGGTGGGATCAGGTTTCAGATTAGGAGAAAAGTGCCTGGCCTTCTTCAGTATCCCCTCCCGCTTCCCTGTTCTCCTGCATGCCAGGCTGCAGGGCCTTGGCAGGCAGCCGTGGCCTTGGGTGAGGTGCTTGGCACATCACCTGCAGCTACATCGTCAGCCTTGGCTGGCACTCCTGCCAACTCCCAGCACGAGCCTGGATCATAAGGGTGCTCAGAGGAGACGCAGTCACTTCAGGAACAGGAAATTGGGCCTGAGGAAAGCTTAGCTATGGGAGCAGCACCAGGTGCTAGGGGCAGGTTCTTTGAAGAACTTCCTCTGGCCCTGGCTTCAGGAAGTCATTCATTTGCCAGGGTGGAGGGCCCTGTGTGCATTCTTGGCTAGTCTGAATAGGCCTCAGCTGGAAAGCTGTGTGGGGTGACAGGCCCCCAGAGGTGGGTTGATTGCCCTTGCTGTGCAGGCATGTGGCTCACTCAAGTCCCACTGGCTGATGTCCCCATGGACAAGGGCCTGGATTCAGATCAACTGGTTAGGACAGAAGTGACGGACTGGGAAATGTTACTCCAATGGCCGAACAGCAGAGTATTTCCTTTTACTAGGGTTTCAATGAGGCTGCTCATTTAAATACACACACATGCACACAACCTCTTGCTTGAGAACAAAGTAAACCTTTCTTAACAAGTCAAAGCATCATTTATAAGAATCTGGTTCTCCTAACAGCCCTGCCAGTGTGTTCCACATTCCTGTACTGCCTGCTTCCTTCAGGCAATGTGAGCTTGGGCAGAGCACTTTGTCTCTCTGGGCCTCAGTGTCCTACAGTGGACATGAGTATACATGTGCTGTGATATGGGTGTAAATCAAATAGATGTGAAAGCACTTGGCAAATGATGCCAGGCTGGGCATCCCTCATCAGTTAAGCATGGGAGTCAGGGCCAAGGCATGTGTACCTGTACTGAACCAGAAAATATAGGACCCAGTAGCCACCTTGCCAGGAGCACTTTCCAACACCTCTGTCCTCCCCTACCTATCTGACTGCTGCTACCACTTAGTTCCCTGCAGAGGCACCTACCCAATCCTGACCTATCAGGAAGTAGTAGCCAATGCACAAGGGCCTACCCATTGCTGAGGGAGAGAGAACCAGGCTGGGATGCAGACCGCTGGGGAACATACCCTCCTGGTTTGGGTGGGAAAAAGCAGTGCAAGTTTCTCATGGACAGGAACCCTGGAAAGTAGCCGGAGGTTGTCAAAGCCAAGAATACTACCTTTTGCTCTCTTGTACTGCTCTTTGCTTGGTTTAGGGTAGAAAAGTTAGAGCTAGCCTGTGCGGTGTCACATACCTGTAATCCCAGTGGCTCAGGAGGCTGTGGCAGGAAGATTTCAAATTCAAAGCCAGCCTCAGCAACGTAGGTAGGCCGTAAGCAACTCAGTGAGACCCTGTCTCTAAATAATGTATCAAAAAGGGCTGGGGATGTGGCTCAGTGGTTAAGTGCTCCTGAGTTTAATCCCCAGTACCAAAAAAAGAAAAAAAATTAGAGCTGATGGGGGTGGTGCTGAGGGAGTCCAGAGCCCCTCATGCAGAGGCCACCCAGGGTACAGAGAGGGGAGTGGTGAGTATACTAGCTAGAGAGATAGTGGGAAGAGGGGACAGGTATACTACACTATGACTTCAGGCAGTCCCTTCTCATCACCACTACCCACATTGGGACATGGCCTCACCCCAATTGTAACCCCCAGCTCTTAGCCTGGTCATGGCCATTAAACGGTGAAGTATGTGTGAGCAGTACTTGGAGATTCTCACCATCACCCCCACAGGAGTTGCCACAGGGCCTCTTGGTATGTGTCATCCTGGCAGGTGGAGCTGGCACAGCTGCAGCACTCCTACCAGAACCTGGCTTCGCAGATCAACCTCATTCTTTTGGAACGTCTGTGGTACGTCATGCTGGAGCAATTCCTCATGAAGTATGTGTGGAGTGCCTCGGGCCTGCTCATGGTGGCCGTCCCCATTATTACTGCGACTGGCTATTCAGAGTCAGGTGAGAGCCGGGGCTCTGGGAAAATGAGACAGGGTCCCTGTTTTTTCCTATAGTACTGGGTGCTAGGTTTGCAAGGACCCAGTGCTCAGCTGGCCGCCTCCCCATTTGACTGGGGATGTTGAGCCCCTGATAGCATCATAAGATTACCAGAAGTCAAGCTCTTTTCATAGCTTCTTGTTGCCGTTCACCCAGCACATTCCTTGTACTGCCCAACGGAGCCTGGGACCACAACCCAGGAACACTGCATGCGACTCTACCATGCACGTGCACCCTTGCTCACCTGTCCTCAGCCCAACTGTAACTTGGAGGTGGGAGGATTTGGAGAGTACCTTGGGTGAGCTCCTTCATGGGCCCAGCCTTGGTTTTCCCACCTCTAAAGTAGCCCTTGCAGGTTTCAGAGGATAGAGATCTATCTCTCTTCCCTGAAGCCTTTTAGGGGAGCAGTAAGCCCATCCTGTTATTGGTCAGGTTGTCTTTGTTCCCATTTTGTTCCTTTACTGGTTTGCAGCTCATTCATTTTAATTTCAGACTTTCAGCAGTTACTCTTGAGAAGTTTCTAAGTCTCAGGTTAATCAATATCTCCCTTTTTCCTAGACTTTAGAACATAGGGCCTTGGAGAACCAATCCCCATTGCACAGCCCAGCATGAAGTTTGGTTTCACATGGTTTTTGTTCTTAGCTATGCTTTAGCTGCCACCAGCTAAATGGAAAATGAAGCAAAGTCCCTTGGGTGTGTAGACTTACCTGCTTGGCATTCAGTCATTATACCTCAGTCTACCTCTCCATGTTCCATTTCCTTCTTCCAGGTAGACATTTTTAAAAATTCTTTCAGGATGCATTTCAACCTGGGACATTCTCAATTATTTTGTTGTCTGCAATTGTCTTTATTCCTGAGCTAAGTTTAGGTTGGGTACAGAAATCTAGGTGGACAGTTAATTTCTCTCAGCCCTTTGTCGGTATTCCATTGTCGACTCACTTCCATTACTGTTGGAAAAAAAAAATCTGTGATTGGTTTAATTGTTAGTAACCTGCATTTTCTCTCTGGGTGCCTTTATAATTTTCTCTTTCCCTGTAGCATTCTGCGTTTAGGTGTAGGTTTCTGTTTCTCATGCTGGAGACTTCTGTATCCTTCGAAAATTCAGGGTTTTCAGTGTTCTTTCTGCTCACTAATTCTCCAGCTCACCAGTTTTTTATCACATCTAAGTTGAATTGTTTTTTTACTTCTCATTGACTATTTTCTATAAGTTCTATTTGATTCTACTTCAGATAGAAATTTGAAAATAGAACTTTTCAGATTGAAATTTTAAACTGTTTTTGTATCTTACTTACTCCTCTTTTGTCTGCTCCTTTTATGCTGCATATCATATTAGTCATGCTTATTTCACAGTATCTATCCAAAGGCTTGATGATCTGAAGTTCTTGGGGGTCTAATTCACCATTCCCATCTGCTTTCTTTCAAGCTCAGTTCTGCTTTAAAAGATGTTCTAGTTTAGCTAGTTTGATAAGAGGGTTTTCAGTTATACATATATGTATCTAAGTCTGACTTGTTTTAGAAACCGAAGTTTCTCTTATTTTTTTTCCCTCTCTTTTTTTTCCCCCGCAAGTTCAAAGCCAGCCTCAGTAATGTTGAGGTGATAAGCAACTCAGTGAGACTTTGTCTCTAAATAAAATACAAATTAGGGGGCTGGGGTTGTGGCTCAGCAGTAGAGCCCTTGCCTTGAGATCCTGGGTTTGATCCTCAGCACCACATAAAAATAAATAAGTGAAATAAAGGTATTGTGTCTAAGTACAACTAAAAAATAAATATTTTTTTAAAAATTTAAAAAAATAGGGCTAGGGATGTAGCTCGGTGGCCAAGTGATCCTGAGTTCAATCCCTGGCACCAAAGTAAGTAAGTAAGTAAATAAATAAAGTGGTAAATCACCCCTGGGATCAAGCCTCAGTATCAAAAAAAAAAAAAAAAAGAGTGAGCTCCTGCCCCTGCCACCTGGCCCTCATAGCTAGTAACCTTTAGAAAATATACAAAGAATGTTCCCATCCTCCTTGCTGGCCCCACTTATGTCTTAGGGGCCTCCTTGTTATTTTCCTAAATACCATGCATTCATGGACTCAGGGTCCTTGCGCCTGCTGTGTGCCCTGCCAGGAATGTTCTTTCCTCTGCTGCCCCTGAGGCTCTGTCCCTTTCTCTGCCAGAGCTTTGCTCCCAGGTATCAGGTAAGCAAGGCCTGCCTTGACCACCATCCCTCTCTCCTTCCTTTCCCCTCTCCCAAACAGCATGTGTCACTTCTTTGTGGAATTCCTCCCTTTCTCCCCGCCTTCCACTGAGAGCTGTATAAGGGTAGATATTTGTCTGTTTTATCCCTGCAGTACCCCTAGTACCTGGAGGCAAGTGAGGGCTCCAGGTGCTTCAAAGAGAGCCAGTGGGAGAAGACAGGCACTTAACTACTAGGGAAGATTTAGATAAGCCTATGTGACAGGCCTGGAGGGCCCAGGAAAGGAACACAACCTATCACCCACTCCATCCCAAAGGTCTGGCCTGCTGTGCTGCAGCCAGGCCTTCAGCTTCCTAAGGTACTAACAGGGACCTGCAGGGGGCAGTTAGCTGTGTGAGTTCTGTCTCCAGGAAGGTGCCAGACTTGTGGACCCCCTTCCCTTTGTCCACTCTATCAGGACATTGAGGAAGAGGACTTGTATTCCTACCCTTCCTAGAGGGCACTGTGGGAAGAAAGGCTCAGGACCTTAGATTTGGAGGATTAAAATTTACCCCACACCCAGTTTATATACCTGGTTTCCTGGGCCAGGCCCCAGTAGGCAATGTGAGGTGCTCTGTCCATCCAAGGGTGCACTATCCCTTTTTTGCCCCTCCCTGTCATTGATCTCTGAGGCTCTCACTTCAGGATCACATATGTCCTTGGATAGTGTTCCTTCCCAGTTCAGTCCCAGGGGCCCTGGGCCCTGGAGCTTCTCTGGTAGTTGCTCACTACTCACCCACCCACACTCCTCATTGCCAGATTTCCAGATTCCTTGTGTAAAAACCTTGCTCCTCTGGAGACTCCCAAGGTCAAACATGGTTGAAGGGCATACAGTGGGATCTAGACTGACAGAAAAGCAGGTTCAGACTGGAGCAGTTCTTGGGAGCAAACAAGATAGCCATTGCCACAGAGGTCAGAGATCATAGCTCAAAGGGTCATGAGGGAGAATGGGCCCCAGGGAGGCCAGGAAGTGAGATATTCATGTTTCAAAGACAGCTCTGGGCATTAGATGAGGAAATCCAGAGGCTGGGACAGTCCAGGTGAGAGGAGCTGGTTGTGTCAAGAAACAAAGTCATGTTCCTGTAACTTATTTTCTTAAAGTTACTGAGATGTGATTAACAGACCATGTAATTTAGCCTTTTGTTGGTTGTTGTTTTTTTTGTTTTGTTTTGTTTTGTTTTGTGGTACTGGAGAAATGAACCCTGGAGTGCTCTACCACTGACCTAATCCATAGCCATTTCTATTTGTTGTTTTGAGACAGGGTCTTGCTAAGTTGCCCAGGTGGCCTCCAACTTGTGATCCTTTTGCCTTGCTCTCCTGTATATCTGGGATTACAGGCATGCACCACTGCACTGGGATCAATCAGCCTTTAAAAATGAACAATTAAGTGGTTTTTTTAATATATCCACAGAGTTGTGCAACCATCACCACTATCTACATACAGAACATTTTTACACCCCAAAAAGAAACTGCAGACCCATTATCAGTCATTCCTTAATCCTTCCCTGCCCAGCCCCTGGCATCCACTAATTTACATTCAATCTATGGATTTGCTCATTCTGGACATTTCGTAGAAATAGAATCATATGATATTGACCTTTTATGACTGGCTTCTTTCACTGAGCATAATTATTTCAAGGTTCATCTATGTGATGAGATGAATCAGTACATCATTCCTTTTTATAGCCAAATAATATTCCATTGTGTGTGTATATGTTTTTCTTTGCAGTACTGGGGATTGAACTGCTAAGCTACATCCCCAGCCCTTTTTAAATTTTATTTTATTATGAAACAGTGTCTCACTAAGTTGTTGAGGCTGGCCTCAAACTTGGAATCCTCCTGCTTCAGCCTCCTGAGTTGCTGGGATTACTGACATGTGACACCATTGCCAGCTTGTACCACAATTTCTTTATCCATTCATCCACCAATGGACATCTGGATTGTTTGCACCTTTTGGCTATACTGGATAGTTCTACTGTGAGCATTTCTATGTGGGCATACAGTTTTGTTTCTCGTAGATATATAGCTAGGAATGAAATTCCTGGATGGGTCCTCTGGTAATTCTAGTTTTAACTTTGTGAGGAAGTGCCATACTGTTTTCTAGAGCAGCTGCACCATTTTATCTCCCATGTGCAGTGGATGAGGGTCCAACCTCTCATCCTGGCAAGTGCTTATTATTTCCCTATTTTATAGCCACACTTGTGGGGATGAGGTGCTATCTCTGGGTAGTATTCGTTTGTATCTCCCTAATGACTAATGATGTTGAACATTTTTTTCATGAGCTTAATGGCCATTGGCATACGTTCTCTGGACAAATATCTATTCAGATCTTTTGCTGGTTGTTTGATTGGGTTGTCTATCTTTGGTTGAGTTGTGGAAGTTCTTTATGTATTCTGCGTACTACACCTTTACCAGATATGTAGCTTACAAATGTTTTCTCCCAGTGCATATGTTATCTTCTTTCTTTCTTTCTTTTTTTTCCTGGCAGTACTGAGAATTGAACCCAGAGTGCTCTACCACCAAGCTGAATCCCCAGTCCTTTTTGGGGGAAGGGGGTTGGGGACCAGGGATTGAACCCAGGGGCACTTAACCACTGAGCCATAACCCCAGCCCTTTTAAAACTTTTTTTGTTTTGTTTTGAGTCAGGGTCTCATTAAGTCTTTAGGGTGTCACTAAGTTGTTGAGGTTGCTCTCAAACTTACAATCCTCTTGCCTCAGCCTCTTGAGTCACTGGGATTACAGGCATTCACCACCATACTGGCCCTGTTCACTTTCTTGACGATGTTCTTTGGTGTCCAGAAGTGTTGGATTTTGGTGCTGTTCAATTAATCTATTTTTCTTTAGTTACTTGTGCTTTTGATGTCATAGTTAAGGAACTGTTGCCATATCCAAAGACATGAAGTTTTATCTTTGTTTTCTTCTGCTTTTGTAGACTTAGCTCTTATACACATCAATCTCTGATCCCCTTGGAGTTAGTTTTGGTATTTGGTGTGAGGTAGGGATCACTCTTATGTGCATGTATGTATCCAGCTTTCTTTCCCCTGGTGGCTCATTTTGACTTTCCACTGTCTCTCCTCCTCCACCCCTTCCACTGGTGGGCAGACTCGGAAGACATGAAGAAGGCAGCCTTGGAGAAGGAAGAGCTTGTGAGTGAGCGCACAGAAGCCTTCACTATTGCCCGCAACCTCCTCACAGCTGCTGCAGATGCCACTGAGCGGATCATGTCATCCTACAAGGAGGTAACCATAGCACAGCCCCCACCCCTGCCAATAGCTGGCCAGGGCTAAGTCCATGTTGCTCTTCTTACAGGTGACAGAGCTAGCTGGCTACACAGCACGGGTTCATGAGATGTTCCAGGTATTTGAAGATGTCCAGCACTGTCGTTTCAAGAGACCAGGCGAGACAGAGGACAGTCAGACATGGTGTGGGACCATGGTACGATCTGGTGTTCGTGTGGAAGGGCCCTTGAAGATCCAAGGTATGGTGGTCTCCCCCACGCAGAGCACCCCCTCTCATCCCTGCCTCACTACTTGCTGCCTGGGCTTTGTTCCCATCCTGACACTCAGGGATTATCCAGTCTATCCAGGAGAGAGGGCTTCCCAGCAGGGTCATTGAAAACTTTCACCAGGTTTAGTAGGGTCCCTAGGGAGGGTTTCTTCAGGAGGTGCTGGTTCAGCAACGTGCCTTCTTAGAGTCGTTGCTGCCAGCTAGACTGCTAATGCAGACTCCTGAGTGCCCTGGATGAATTATTGGTTAAGAAAGTGGGGACAAGGGGGTGTAGCCAGGCATAGTGGCATATGCCCATAATCCAGGTACTCAGGAGGCTGAGTCAGGGGAGGATTGCAAGTTCCAGGACAGCCTTAGCAACTCAGATAGATTCTATCTCGAAATTAAAAATTTAAATGGCTAGGGATATGACTAGTGGTAGAGCACCCATGGATTCAATCTCCAATATCAAAGAAAGGAAGGAAGTGAGGAGGGAAAGAAGAAGAAGGGGAGGAGGAGGAAGAAGAAGAGAAGAGAGGAGAGAAAGGCAGGTAGTCCTTGAGTGTAGGGGATCATGCATCCATGAAGGGCAGCCAGAGAAAATTCAAGGCAGTGTGCAAGCATGGAGCGAGGGTTTAGCCAGCTGTCAGATTACAATAATACAATAGGAAGAGGGACCTGGACATTGGAGTTGGCTTTGACATGGTGCCAGGAGGGTAGGGCCACAGAGCAGGAGTAGACACTTGATGCCACTGGTTCCAAGAAGACCATAGGGTGGCAGCCCACACACAGTACTAGACACTGGGAAAGGGGAGATCTGCCTGTCAGAAGGCCTGGCTGTTTTACCCAAGGACCTAGTACTGCACCATGCCAATTGAATATACACTGGTTTACTACTGAGGAAGCAAGGGAGGGCAGCCAGGGGCACACAGAACCCACCAAAACACTGCTGCCTATCCTCTCTCCTTGCACTCTCTCTGCAGGCAAAGTAGTAGACGTGGAGCAGGGGATTATCTGCGAGAACATCCCCATCATCACGCCCACAGGAGAGGTCGTAGTGGCCAGCCTCAACATCAGGGTAAGTCAGTGGGCTGGGAATGTGATAGAATACTTGCCTGGCTTATGTGAGGCCCTGGGTTCCATCTCCAGCACAAATAAATAAGTAAATAAATAAATAAAAATGACAGGTTGAACAGGGAAAGCGTGCCTGATGAGGAAGTGCTTATCATGTAGACTTAGTTGACAGGTCCAGGATACATGGCTTTGGGTCCTGGCCATCTGCCATCTGCAAGCCCAAGCCTTTGGCTTCCCACCTGACTGTGCTGGCAGTAGCCATTGTCCCCAGATGTACATGGCAGATGGGTCAAGGTCAAGATGAGAGACCAACGTGCCTCTGTGTTCTGAGGCAATAGAGTCAGAGCTGATAAAAGAGACTATCACCAAGATTGGCCAACAGTTACACAAGTGTTTCTGGTCTGATTGTTGCCAGCTTCCAAACATCCTGAAAGAGCCAAGACTTGGGGGCTCTCATTCCACTCCAGCTGCAGGGGAGGAGATTGCTGCTCTCTCCATCTGGGGCCCTCTGCTTTCCAGGCTAGGTACCTGTCCCATCTGCTTTGAGAAGCTCCCTGTACAGGGTCTATGTGGTGGGCACAGAGCTATTCACTGAGGAGTGCTCCCAGGCCCTGGAGAGGTTGTGGAATGGAATTTCTGGGAGTTAAACCATCTACTGATCACCTTTGTGCCCCATCAGGGCTTTGGGTAAGGGCAAGGAGCAATGGAGTAAGAGGAAGAATGAGCAGGGGAACGGGGAGGAAGTAAGAGGGATTCATTCCTTTCTTCATTCATTTGACCAATGTTCCCTGAACTCTAGGATAAGTACTGGAAACCAGAGATAAATTAGGAGGCCCATGCCCTCAAGGTGTCCTCACTCTGGGGGGCACTACAGTGGTACAAAGGACCCCAATTAGACAGCTGTCCAGAGTATAGCAGGGGCTGAAAAAATAATGGTCACCATCCTAGGGGTGAGTGGAGGTCCAGTGAAGCTTCACTTAGGAGTCATAGACAGGAGGATGGATAGACATGACTGGAACAAAGGACTGAGGGAGGAGGCACCAGGGCCTGCCATGTTCCTGCAGGGAAGGGCAAGAGGAGGGGGGAGTGCCTAGGCCTGGAGGGGACAAAGATGGGAGAAGGCCCCTGAGAGCCAGATGGAGGCAGGGCATGTGTCACTATCCAACGTAGCACAACACAGTGATGTGATCCACATTACCCCTGGTATTGGTCACTCTAGGGGCTGGGGAGCAGCCAGTTGCTAGTGGATCCAAGATGAGTGGTTTCCAGGCTAACCTGGAAGAAGCCCAAGGAGGCAAAGATCCTGAGGTGAAAAGGGACACAGCTGGTTAGAAAACAAGGCCAGGGGAGAAGGGGCAGTGGCGGGTGGAAGAGCAGGGGCAGAGTCCTGAGTGATCCTGTAGCCCTCTTGTCTCCTCTTGCCCTCTAGAGTTAAGAGTCACATGATGGTGTGAATGTTCTGGGGTTGGCCTACAAAGTTACCACAGACTGGGTGGTTTTAACACCAGAAATGGACTCTTCCCAGTTCTGAAGGCCAGATGTGTACATCAAGGTGCTGAGGTGTTGGCAGGATGGGTTCCCTCTGGGGGCTGTGTGGGAGAATCTGGCATGGGCCCCTCCCAGCTTCTGGTTTGCAGCAAATCCTAGGCGTTCCTTTGCTTCTGCTGCACCACCCCGACCTGTCTTCACATGACGTCCTCCCTCTGCATGTGTTGTGTGCAAATCTCCCCTTCTGGTAAGGATACCAGCCTTGTTGGATTAGAGACAACTCCAGTAGGACTGCCTGTTAATTTAACCAGTTGTATCTGCAACAACCCAATCTCCAAATAAGGTCACACTCGGAGGTAGTGGGGGTGAGGATTCCAACACATGAATTTGGGGGTCAAAATTTGACTCATTACACTGCCCAAAGTAAACCAAATGCTAGAACCTTAAATCTTCCCAGGAGCCCTGTGCATGGTGTTGTTATCTGTGGCTTTCACAGATAAGGAAACACACACTGAGAGAGGGAAGACACAATGTGTGACCATGCTGGTGGTGGCCAGGGAATCTCTGCTCCAGGGTTCCTAACTCCATGCCCTGGGCTCTCTCTAACACCTGCCAGCATCGGTGCTCACTGTGAATCTGACAGGCTGGGACAGAGCCTCGCTGCACTCTGACCCCTCCTTCCTATGCACCACATTTCCCTAAGTCCAGCACAGATAACGCAGCAGGCTAACCAGGAACCTGGAGGACTCTGACGTGCTTGATGCTAAGCCCACGGGCCACAAAGGCATTTTGTGTCCCCCTGGCACCTGTGGACATGAAGAGGACTATGGGGGCAGGGAGATGGGCAGTGGAGGTTTGGATTATAAGTGAGAACTGTAAGGAAAGTGCCTCGCCCTGGGCAGCTCCTAAAAGGGATTGGGGCTCTTGATCCTGTGCTTGAACTCCCAGTGAAGTGGAATTGAGGGTAACATTGACTGTCTTGGAACACACCCTTCCTCTTGTGCTGGCCTGTGCTTTCTGGGCATATTGGGACCTTAGGGGACAGGACCAGGTCTTGTCTATTTCCTTGCATGTTGGGCCAGGTGTTCGTATAGGGCTCTGGATGCTGGACCCCATCCCTCTGATCCTAAAATCCCTTACCAAAAGATTGAGAATGGCCTATCTGCCAGCCTAGGATAGAGGGAGCCTTCTGAGGCTAGGAAGGAAGCCACAGGGTGTGGCAAAAGGAGGCCCATGCCTAGGTGTCACAGTCTGCTGCCTCGCTGCCTCTGCAGGTAGAAGAAGGCATGCACCTGCTCATCACGGGCCCCAATGGCTGTGGCAAGAGCTCTCTTTTCCGGATCTTGGGCGGGCTTTGGCCCACGTACGGTGGTGTACTCTATAAGCCCCCACCCCAGCGTATGTTCTACATCCCACAAAGGTAAGGAGGCCAGCCACAGGAGAGGCCTCCCCAGCAGGCTGCTGGAGATGGAGCCCTGTTCCCAGATATCTGTGCCCCACCTCTTCCCACCTGTGCACTTGGAGGCTTACAACAGAGGTCCAGGGAAATGTTAGAATCTGCCCCTTAGGAAAAGATACAAGACATTATCTCTGAGCTGGTCAGGGGCTGTGAGGCCTGTGCCCTCCCTTCCCGCCCCCATCCGCTCTGTCCATTTAAAATCTGGGTGGGAGGGTTGGTGCACGGTACCCACAGATGTTGGGGGGTGCACACACACTGTATGCCTGCACATGTTAATGTATGTGTGGTGCACATGTTAGTGTGGGTGGGTGTATGGGCATGGTGGGCATGTACCACCTAGAAGGCTCTGTGTTCAGCCAGGGCCACCATAGAGCCCACTCAGGCACAGACACCCTCACAGAAACAGGGCCACGCTGCCCTCAGTGAACACTCAGCTTTCCCACAGGCCCTACATGTCCGTGGGCTCCTTGCGTGACCAGGTGATCTACCCAGACTCAGTGGAGGACATGCGGAGGAAGGGCTACTCCGAGCAGCAGCTGGAAGCCATCCTGGACATCGTTCACCTCCACCATATCCTGCAGCGGGAAGGAGGTAGGGGTGGGGCTGCTATCCAGTTTATCATCCACTGCAGGGAGCAATCAATTGCCCTTTGTTCCAAGACCCTGATGGGAAACCTGTTGCCATCCCCAGCCCAGGGGGATGAGGATTATCTCATCAACTTAGAGTCCAAAGTGCTTGCTGCAAGCCCCACCTACCAGGAAGGACAGGCAGTAAACAGGTAACCCCAAGGGGACTTTCAACAAGGCTCTCTTTAGGAGCCCAGGACACCCTTTCTCAGAGAAGAGAGGCCTGAGCCAAGAACTGTGGAACATTAAGAAGTTACCCAACCTGGGAATCAAGGGACTTCAGGGCAGAGTATAGCATAGGCTCTGTGGCAGGGAGATGCTGGCTCACAGTGGGCCATGGAAGCCTGGACTTGCCCTGAGAGGCGTCAAAAGCCCTTAAATGGGTATAGTCAGAGAAAGTGACAGGTTAGTTTTGCATTTCAACAAGATGGCCCTCCTCCAGGCAATGGGCAAGTGCCCTGGCCAGGCTTTGTATGCAGAGGCTTGAAATGTGGATGGGGAGAGCAGAGACAGAGGGGACTCTTGGAAGAGTCCTTAGGAGGGAGGGACAGCTGGCAAAAGAAGTTGTTTCAGAGAAGAAAAGGCTTATGGAGGGACAGTGCTTGTCTGCAATGTCCATTGTGCCCAGGGGAAGAAAGAGAGGGCTGCCCTACTACAGGCACAGAATGGAGGCCATCGCTGAGTTTCTTAATGAAGTCTAAGCATCTGGGTTCTGTTTCCTGCCTCCCCCACTTAGATAGAAGATGCCCTTGCACAAAGACTTCACTTCTCTGACTCTTCACCTGCAGCATTAAATGCAATAACTCCTGTGAGGAGCACTAGTGCATTTTCAAAAAATGGCAGGGGGTATGAGGATTCAGGAAGATTTTCCCCAGGTATTGTCACCTGCCCATATAGAAAAGGGGAACAAGAGGTGAGGTCACTGTAGATCTGCTCACTTCGGAGCTTCATCCCCATATTTCCCCTGGCCTGGCCTTACTTCTTTTGTTCCTGCCACCTTCAACCTGGAAGGACATCCCTGCTCCTGTCCTCTGTGGTGCCCCTGAAGGCCTAGGACTTGTGGCCAGTCATCACAACCTACTAGGATTGAGTTTAGCTATAACAGAATTATGCTGCCCCGTAGTGACTCAAAAGTTTAGCCTACTGTGCTGAGTCCCAAAAAAAAGTAGGCCACAGTTGGAGGGGGTGGCCCCTCTCTGTGCAGGCTCTGGGAATCCAGGCTATTCTATTATGTATGGCCTCCATTCCCAAAGTCACTTCATGATCCAAGACAGCTGGGGCAGCCATCACATACATGTCCCCTGCTATGAGATAAAGGAAGTAGAGGGGAGAGGCTTGCCTTCTATCTTTCAAAGAAGGTTCCATCAGCTGCCACATGTGTGACACTCACATTCCTATCCCATTGTACAGAATTTAGTCACACAGTAATACCTCACTGCAGGGCAAGCTAGAAAGTACTCTTTTGGGGGACGCAGGAGTACTAGGCATTGAACTCAGGGCACTTGGCCACTGAGCCACATCCTCAACCCTATTTTATATTTTATTTAGAGACAGGGTCTCACTAAGTTGCTTAGCATCTTGGTTTTGCTAAGGCTGGCTTTGAACTTGTGATCTTCCTGCCTTAGCCTCCCAAGGCCCTGGGATTACAGGCATATGCCACCATACCCGGTGGAAAATAGAATCTTGATGGTTTGATTCTGAGCTGCCACGTGCCCTGGCAAAACTTCTAGTCCTGTGGGAAGGCAGATGGATGATAGGAGAGGAGGCACCCCTTCTGCATAACATCCTGACAAATCACCCTACTCATCTGTCTGCTCGGACAACCTGGAAGCCCTGCCAAGGCACTGGCACCAGACCATGCTATGTAGCTCAGTCCCCCCAGCAAGGAACTCCATTCAGGGGAGACCACTCTGTCCATCCCTGGGGCTCTCTGCCATGGGCATCTGCTGCCCACTGAAGGAGGTATTGGCAAGCTCTTCATTGGCACCCCACTGGGACTACACATAGGGAGCCTCAACAACAGAAGTGCATCTTCTCCCAGTTCAGGAGGCTGGACATCCAAGTTCAAGGAGGTGTCAGGGCTGATTCCTTCTGAGGCAGTGAGGGAAGAATCTGCTCCAAGCCTCTCTTCTTGGCTAATGGAAGCCATCTTCTCCGTCTCTTCATACTGTCTTCCACCTCTGCTTGTCTCTGTGTCCAAACTTTCCCTTTTCATAAACACACCAGTCCTATTGGATTAGAACCACCCTAATAGTCTCATATTAACTAATTACACCTGCACTAACCCTATTTCTGAATAAGGTTGCATTCTCAGAAATAGGACCTTAATATGTCTTTTGGGGGAGGAAGAATTCTGGTCCCAACTCTTTCAGTTATTAAAGTATCACAGACAGACAAGGACACAGCAGAAATAGGCAACTGGACAAGCTCCTTTGGGGTTCAAATGTGCCCTGTCTTTCCATCATCCTTGTTACCCTAGCTCTCCCTGCATAAGCCCCAGCACCCCTGCCCCTCACACACATGTACTGGGTCCTATTGAATTGAGTGGAGCTCCTTGCCCTCTGGCCAGGTTGGGAGGCCATATGTGACTGGAAGGATGTCCTGTCAGGGGGTGAGAAGCAAAGAATCGGCATGGCCCGCATGTTCTACCACAGGTAAGCGTCTGGTGGTCGGGCCATCTGGGGTGGTCCAAGCCAGCAACAGAGAGAAATTGGTGCTCCCTAGGGCCTTCCTCAAGACAAAGGCACCTTCCAGGAGGAGCCTTGATTCTACCCTGAACGTAGCTGGGTGGGGTTGGAGCCTGGTCAGGGGTTGGCAATGGAGGGTCACAATCTCTCCCTGTCGGCCGTCTTCCACCAAGGCCCAAGTATGCCCTCTTGGACGAGTGCACCAGTGCTGTAAGCATAGACGTGGAAGGCAAGATCTTCCAGGCGGCCAAGGATGCAGGCATCGCGCTGCTCTCCATTACCCACCGGCCCTCCCTGTGGTAGGTGCCTCAGAGAGGTCCACTCTTGGAGGAGGGGGATGGGGCTGCCACCCAAGGAGGGGAGGGCAGCTACCAGCAAACATCCCTGTCCTTCTCCCGGCCAGGAAGTACCACACACATTTGCTGCAGTTTGATGGGGAGGGGGGCTGGAAGTTCGAGAAGCTGGACTCAGCTGCCCGCCTGAGCCTGACCGAGGAGAAACAGCGTCTGGAGCAGCAGCTGGCTGGCATTCCCAAGATGCAGCGGCGCCTCCAGGAGCTCCGCCAAATCCTGGGAGAGGCCATGGCCCCACAGCAGCCCTCAGCAGCCAGCCTCCCAGGCCCTGGTGTCCCCACTTGACGAGGACCCAGTCCCTTGCCTCTCCCCCTCCCCAGGCTCTCTGATCACATGAAGGAAACTGCAGCTCCCACCCTGTCCTCACAGTCCCTGCATGCCTTTACCTCTTCCTGGCCTCCTTGCTGTGGGTCTGCCCTTTGTAGAAGACCCCAGGGAACCTGTCTTCTTCCCCATACCACCACCCTCAGGCAAGTAGGAATGGAGAGTGGCACCCTACTTCCTGCCCCAAATTGTCCATCACTCTGGGGGCTGCTCCACAGTAACTGTCCTGTTCAGGGCAGCAAGTCCTTTACTTTTCTCTGGGGGGGGGGGAGTCCACAATCCTGACCCTGCACCTATGTATGGTTGAGCCATACACAGGAAGCAATCAGGGACCCCTCAGGCCCCTGCTCACTGCCACCAGCCAGAGACTTGGCAAGCCTGGTGACTGTGTGTCATCTGCCTCCTGAAATTCAAGTTCCTGTTATTACCTCTTCAATACCTTGCAGACCCCATGGTCCTTCCTTCTATTGCCACCTTCCAGGGTAACCAGCCAAGGCCCCTGTTCCAGGAAGCATCTTTCCTGCCATAGAAGCAACCAGATGGGCCAAGGGCCAGCCAGTCCCATGCGTGCATCTTCTCCCCCATGGTGGTCGCAGAGAGCCCTGGGGAGAAAGAATGGCTCAGCGTTCCTCCCAGCCACAAGAATGTAGCCTGGCTGATTCACTCCCTTGCTTTCTCTCCTTCTACAGCCTAATTTATTGGATTCCCTGTTTGTAGCCATCTAAATTGCCAATGTGAGCACCCTGCCAGCAGGGGAGGCCACCAGGCGCAGTCCCTCCAGCTGCCCAGCCTCTGAGGCCACAGGCCCTGTTCCCACGGGTGCCAAGCCTGGCCCCCCCACCAGCCTATACTGCCAGCCGCCACTGGGGGGCGTGCTCTGCCTGCCAGGGGGAGTAAGGGCACAGTGTTTCCTGCTCAGTGCCAAAGAGGGGTCCTAGGGGGCGCTGTCTCTACCAAGCCAGCCCTCGCCAAGAGAGACCCCACCACCGCTGTGTGCCTTTCCTGGGCCCTCAGCCCGTGGGCGGGGGCACCCCCCTTAGTCCCCTCAGTAAAAACATCCTACAGAAAATGCAGTCTCGCCTCCCTGCCTGTGTCTTGTTGTGGGGGAGGAGGGCAAGAGGTTGGCTGTGGGACAATTTGGGAAAGGAGTGTACCTAGCTTCCCAAGCCCCTCAGGGAGAAATCACCTCAGCCACCACCTGTATTCTACCTGAAGACAGGTTCAGTGCTTTCTCTGGATGACTCTCTGAATGGAAATGTTCTTGGGTTACATTCACATGGTGTTGGGGCAGGGGAACTGACAATGACATTTCACAAAAATATTGACTGAGCCAAAGCAGGACTTAGCCTGGTGCTGGAGAGAGGGGATTACCCCCAGTCACTCAGGAGGAGCTGTGGAGAGGAATGCTGTGGAAAGCCAGCAAGCTGCCAAGAAGCAGGAGGGCTCAACCCTGGCCAGCCCTGAGCAGCAGGGAAGGCTGAGTCTTCACAAGGCAGGGGTGCTGTGCTTCTAAACCTTCTAGGAAGAGGGAACCACCTCTTGTGCAAAGGCCCAGCAGTAGTGAATGGGGGCAAAATACAGGGTATGATGATGGCCTGTGGGGGGAAGGAGGAGCTGACTGGTAGGTCTTCCTAAGGAGCCTGGAGTTTGCCTGGAGGCAGCAAGAAGCCACCAAAGAGTTCTCTCCAAGGTGGACCGAGCATGGGGTTCTGTTCTGCCTAAAGCAGGCCATGAGACTTCATCTGGAGGGTCAGTGAAAGACCAGAGCACACTGCTGCTGGGAATGGAAGGGGTGGCAGGAGAGCAGTGTGGCCAGCCTGGGGAAGCTGAGCAGAATTCCTGCTGGCCCAGCACTCCCACCCTGGCTTTGCACCAAAGAGAACCGAGTACAGCCATGCAGGCAAACATGAATATCCATAGCAGACCAAGTGTCCACTGACAGATGGGTGGACAAAATGTGGCATATCCACAATGCAATATCATTCAACCATAAAAGGGAAGGAAATGCTAGTGTGCTCCTGCAAGCATGAATCTTGAAGACGTGATGCTTCCTAAGACAACCAAAGGCTGCGTGTTATATAATTCCACTTAAATGAAATGTTCACAATAGGCAAGTCCATGGAGACACAAAGCAGATCAGTAATTGCCAGAACTGGGGGGATAGGAAGGAAATGGGTCGAAGGTGTACCTTTTGGGGAGGGGTACAGGGGATTGAACCAAAAGGCACTTAACCACTCAGGCACATCCGCAGCTTGCTTGCTTGCTTGCTTATTTATTTATTTATTTATTTATTCATTCATTCATTCATTCATTTAGGTCCTGAGGATTGAACTCAGGGATGCTTTCCCACTGAGTCATATTTTCAGCCTTTTTTTATTTTTTATCTAGAGTCGGGATCTTGCTAGGTTGCTCAGGGTCTCACTAAGTTGCTGAGGCTGGCTTTGAACTAATGATCCTCCTGCTGCAGCCTCCCAAGCTGCTGGGATTACAGGCGTGTGCCACTGCGCCCAGCTTTATTTTTTATTTTGAGACAAGGTCTTCCTAAGTTGCTGAGGGCCTGGCTAAGTTGCTGAGGCTGTTTATGAACTTGCAATCCTCTTGCCTCAGCCTCCTCAGCCACTGGGATTACAGATGTGCACCATCATGTCCATCTCAAATAGTGCACTTTAAAGAAATTAATTTTATGTCATGTGAATTTCACCTCAAAAACATATGATAGGGAATTACAGTGGATAGATATATACATGCATATGTCAACTTGTGGATTTATGAGAAGGTGATAGATTGATAGATGATACAAAATAGATGATTAATTGATAAATAGATGATAGAGAGGGAAGATAAATGATAGAGCCTGGCACAGTGTACACAGTTGCAATCCCATCTACTCAGGAGACTGAAGCAGTGGCATCCCAGGTTTGAGGCCAGCCTCAACAACTTAGTGAGACTCTGTCTCAAAATATAAAATAAGAAAAGGACTAGGGCCAGGTATCGTGGCATATTCCTGAGACTGAGGCAGGAGGATCACAAGGTCAAGACAAGTCTCAGCAATTGAGCAAGCCCTAAGCAACTTAGACCCTATCTCAAAATAAATAAAAAGGGTTAAGTGCCCCTCAATTCAATTCCCAGTACCAAAACTAACAACAAAAAATGATATAGGATTATATATGGATATACACATACACACATCAATTGATTGAGTAATGATGGATTGATGAAAAGATAACAGATTCATAATGAGGCCCTAAACAACTTAGTGAGACCCTGTCTCAAAATAAAAAATAAAAAAAAGGGCTGAGCATGTAGCTCAGTGGTAAAAATGCCCTTGGGTTCAATCCCCAGTACCCTCCCAAAAATCAGAAAGAAAAGATAATGGATTGATAGATAATACAAAAAAATCATTGATTGATAAATGGTAGAGGAAAGGTAGATAGAGCCTGGCACAGAAGGCACAGCTGCAAAATTCCAGCTATTTGGGAGACTGAAGCAAGAGGATCACCAGAGTCCAAGAATTCAAGGCTAACATGGAAGACATAGCAAGGCCCTGTCAAAAATTATAATAAAACCAGCTGGGCATGGTGGTGCATGTCTTTAATCCCAGTGACTCATGAAGTTGAGGCAGGAGGATCACAAGTTCAAAGCCAGCCTCAGCAATTTAGCAAGACCCTGTCTCAAAATTAAAAAATAAAAGGGCTGGGGATGTAGGTACCCAGTACCAAAAAGAAAAAAAAAAAAACAGAAAGAAAGGGGGTAGGGGATGCCACTCAGTGGTAGAAAACTGGCCTAGAACACATGGGGCCCTGGGTTCAATCCCTAGCATGAAGAAGAAGGAGAAGAAAGAACTCAAATGAACTAACATATCTATGGAACTAGAAAAAAGAAGAACAAAGACCAGAGCAGAAATAAATGAAATAGAGAGTGGATCAATAAAACTAAAAAAGTTTTCTTAAGATAAACACAATCCGGCTGGGGATGTGGCTCAAGAGGTAGCGCGCTCACCTGGCATGCATGCGGCCCAGGTTCGATCCTCAGCACCACATACAAACAAAGATGTTGTGTCCGCCAAAAACTAAAACAAAAATAAATGTTAAAAATACCCCCCCCAAAGAAGATAAACACAATCAGCAAAACCTTTAGCTAAACTAAGAAAAGATGCACAGCAGCCAGGCACAGTGGCACATGCCTATAATCTCAGCCACTTGGGAGGCTGAGGCAGGAGGATGGCAAATTGAAAGCTAGCCTCAGCAACTTAGCAAGACCCTATTTCAAAATAAAAAAAAAAAAAAACATAAAAGGGGCTAGGAATGTGGTTCAGTGGTTAAGTGCTCCTGGGTTCAATCTCCCCACCCCCACAGAAAAAAAATTAAATCAAGGTGGAAATAAAAGGGGAGACAGCACAACTGATACCACAGAAATTTAAAGATCACAAGAGACTACATTGAACAATTATACCCCTACAAATTGAATAACCTAGACAAAATGGATAAATTCACACCCAGACTGAACAGACCAATAATGAGAAAGGGGATTGAACCCAAAACTTCCTAGCAAAAAAAAAAAAAAAAAAGTCCATGACTTGGCCAGACATTTAAAACTGAAGAGGAGGGAACATTTCCAAACTCATTTTATTAGACCAGCATTACCCAAAGCCAGATAGGACACAACAAGGAAAGAAAACTGCATGTTGCAACACACGACTAAACCAGTCAAGGTCACTCTAAGTGAATCTGGGGACTAAATAAAGACACAGACACAGGAAGTACCTTTTCTTTGGGTTCAGTGACTGCTCCTCAGCCACAGCTCCCACAAGGGGGGCAAGGCAGGCAAGAAAGAGAAGGAGCATGCCTTGAACCTGGGTTTTAATGGGAAGAAGCCATTCAAATGAGGCAAGGGGTAGCGTTATAACAAACAAATGGGTGTAATCCAACCCCATCATGTGATGCCCACTCCTGGAGCTGCACCTCTTTATGCAAGCGGAGGCAAAGTCCAAATTGTATTGCAGAGTGCAATACCTGTTCAGCACCTCTTTACTCAGGACTTAAAGGTGTGTACATAGCTTCCATCCAGAGCAGCTCCCAACAACTACAGGCCAACATCCCTGAGGAACATAGGTGCAAAAATCCACCACAAAATTCTAACAAAACAGATTCAACAGCACACTGAAAGTCGAATTTATCCCTGGGATTGTAAGAATGATTCAACATATGTGAATCAACAAATGTGATAGGTCAAATTAGCAGAAGGAAGGGCCAAAATCATATGATATCTCAATGAATGCAGAAGAGACTTTTGATAAAATTTGACATCCTTTCATGATAAAAATTTAAAATCTCAATAAATTGGATATAGAAAGAATATACCTCAACATATTAAAGGCCATATATGGCATCATATGCTAGTATCATACTCAATGGGGAAAATAGTGACCTCCAAGGTCAGGAACAAGGCAAGGACATTCACCCTTGCCAAGTTTATTGAACATAATTCTGGAAATTCTAGCTAGAGGAATTAAGCAAGAAAAAGAAATACAACTGTCTCCACTTGAGATAACATGATCCTATGTAGATTATGAGGCATTATTTGCAACAGCCAAGATATAGAATCAACCTAAGTGTCCATTAACACATGAATGGATAGAGGAATGTAGTATATATGCACAATGGAATACTAGTTAGCCTTAAAAGAGGGGAAACCCTGCCATTTGCAAGAACATGGAGGACATTAACTGAATGAAATAAGCCAGGCACAGAAAGACAATACCACACATTCTCACTTACACGTGGAACTGAAAAAAAGGCAAACTCCTAGAAGCAGAGTAGAATGGTGGTTACTAGGGCCGTGGCTTGGTGTGGGTTGGGGAATAAAAAGATAAAGATAAAAGGGGGCAAGTTGAATAAATTCTAGAGATCTATTGGACAGCATGGTGAATACAGTTAATAATAATTTTTAAAGTTGATCTCAGTGCCTCACCCACGCTAGCAAACACCCTACCATTGAGCTACATTCCCAGTCCTTTTTTTATTTTTTATTTTGAGACAGAGTATCACTAAGTTGTTGGAGCTGGCCTCAACTTGCTATACTGTTCTCTCAGCCTCCTTAATCGTTTGAATTACAGGTGTGTACCACCACTCCCAGAATGTCAAACATCTTTTCACATGCTTGTCTGCCACTTGCATATCATCTTTGGATGTCTACCCAAGTCCCTTGCCTGTTCTTTAATCAAATTATTTGAGTTTTTGAGGTTGAGTTGTAGGAGTTCTTTATATATTTAAGATGTTAACCTCTTCTTGGATATATGAGCTGCAAATATCTTATTCTGTACATTACCTTTTCGCTCTCATGTGTCCTTTGATACAGAAAATTTCTTAAGTATGATGTAGCCCCACATATCTGTTTTTGCTTTGATTAACTATGATTTTGGTACCACATCCAAGAAAGTATTACCAAGTCCAATGTTACAAATTGTCCCCCTGTTTTCTTCAAGGAATTTCACAGTTTTAGGTCTTACAGTTAGGTATTTTATTTTATTTTATCTTTGTTACCAGGATTTGACCCCAGAAATGCTCTACCACTGAGCCACATTCCCAGTCCCTTTGTGTGCATGTGTATGTTTGTATGTATGTATGTATTTATTTATTTTGAGACAGGGTCTCACTAAATTACTGAGAGCCTTGCTAAGTTGCTGAGGCTGACCTTGAATTTGCAATCCTCCTGCCTCAGCCTCCTGAGCCGCTGAGATTAGAGGGGTGCACTACCATATCCAACTCTTCTATTCATTTTTTGTGGGGGTTTCATTCACTTTATTATTATTTTTGTATAAAAACCCTATGTCGTAGCCACAGCTGGAGCCTGGGTCCTCTGTACAGAGACTCTGGTATGGGTTTTCACAAGATGGTCAGTGAATTCCTGATAAGGAGACTTGGTGAACACAGTCTCTTTCCAGAGATCAGGGGTCAAATAGCTGTATGTCTTGGAGATGGCATTGAAGGTGGCCTTGGCAAAATTGCCCCAGGTGGCAGTGCAGCCCTTGGCAGAAGTGTAGCAGTCATCAATACCAGCCATCATCAGTAGCTTCTTGGGTACAGGAGCTGAGACAATGCCAGTACCTCTGGAGGCAGGGATGAGCCATACCAGCACAGAACCACAACGTCCTGTCACCTTGCAAGGAACAGTGTGAGGCTTGCCAATCTTGTTCCCCCAATAGCCTCTCCGCACAGGAACGATGGAGAGCTTGGCCAGGATGATGGCCCCTCGGATAGCAGTTGCTACCTCCTCCGAGTCCAACATGACCATTGTAGTCCCCAATAGCTACAAATGCCTTGAATCTGGTCCGCTGGCCAGCACGAGTCTGTTTCTGTACAGGCATGATCTTCAAAATCTCATTCTTGAATGATGCCCCCAAGAAAAAGTCAACGATCTCCAGGACCTCCCGCTGCACCAGCGTCAATAGCCATTTGGTGTTTTTCCAGAGAAGAAGCTCTTCTATTCATTTTGAGTTAAGTTTTGTCTATAGTGTGAGGTAAGGGTCCAACTTCAGTCTTTTAGATGGAACTATCCAGTTTTTCCAATATCACTTGTAAAAAAAAAAAAAACTGTATTTTCCCTAATTTGTAGTTGTAAAAATACAGCAAATAATAAGTATTGGGGAGGATGGGGAGAAATTGAAACCTGCATGCTATTGGTGGGTTTGGAAAGTAGTGCAACTGCTATGGAAAACAGTAGGGAGCTTCCTCAAAATATCAAAACTAGAACTAGCATATGGTCCAGCAACCCCATTGCTGGGTGAATATCCAAAACAATCAAAAGCAGGAATATTTGCACATCCACGAACATAGCAGCATTATGGTGGAAGGCACTTAAATGTCTGTTGGCAGATGAGTGGATGACAAAATGTGGTCCATACGTACAACTGAATGTTATCCTTCCTTAAATATCCTGTCACATGTTATGACTGGTTGGAACTTGAGGACTTTATACTAAGGGAAAGAAGTCAGACAGAAATTGACAAACATTGTGTGGTTTCACATACATGAAGCACATATAATCATGCAATTCATAAAGACAGAAAGGAAAATAGTGGTTACCAGAGACTGAGGGGAAGGGAAACATGGGAATTATTTAGTGGGTATAGAGTTACGTATTTACTGATGAAAAGTCCTGGGGATCTGTTTCACAGCAATGTGAGTTGACTTATTACTGAACCACACAATTCAAAGTGGTGAAAATGGTAATTGTTATGTTATATGGGTTTTACCACATTAAAAATTTTGACTTGATAAAGAATAGAAAACCTGGGCTGGGGATGTGGCTCAAGTGGTAGCACGCTCGCCTTGCATGCGTGCGGCCCGGGTTCGATTCTCAGCACCACATACAAACAAAGATGTTATGTCCGCCAATAACTAAAAAATAAATATCAAAAAATTCTCTCTCTCTCTCTCTCTCTCCTCTCTCACTCTCTCTTTAAAAAAAAAAAAAGAATAGAAAACCTGAACTATCCTATCCCATAATTATTAAAGTAATTACATCAGGCTGGGTGTGGTGCCACACACTGGTGATCCCAGCTACTTTGGAAGTTCCAACAGGAGGACTGCAAGTTCAAGGCCAGCCTCAGCAATTTAGCAAGGCCCTTAGTAATTTAATGAGACCCTAATTCAAATAAATAAATAAATAAATAAAAGGAATGCAGATGTGGCTCAGTGGTTTAGTGCCCTTGGGTTCAATCCCCAGTATGACAGAAAGAAAAGAAGGAGAAGGAGAAGAGAAGGAAGAAATAAACTAGATCAGTAGTTTAAAATCTATGGTGTGGGCTGGGGATGTGGCTCAAGTGGTAGTGTGCTCGCCTGGCATGTGTGCGGCCCGGGTTCGATCCTCAGCACCACATACAAACAAAGATGTTGTGTCTGCCAAAAACTAAAAAAAAAGAATATTAAAATTCTCTCTCTCTCTCTCTCTCTCTCTCTCTCTCTTTAAAAAAAAGAATTATAAAATCTATGGTAGGAAAAATAAAATATCCCTTTTTCATCTCTAATTTTGTTCATTTAGGCCTTCTGTCTCTTTTGGTCTAGTTTGGCTAAAGATTTATCAATTTATCAGTCTTTTTAAAGATGGTTCTTTATTGCATTGATCCTTTGTATTGGTTTTTTATCCTCAATTTTATTAATTCAGCTCTGATTTCTTGTCTTCTACAGGTTTTGGAATTAGCTTATTTTTGCTTTTCTAGGGCCTTGAGTTATAACAGATTATGTAGATACTCAGTGCTATAGACTTTCCTCAGCCAGATGTGGTGATGCACACCTGTAATCCCAGCCACTAGAAAGACTGAGGCAGGAAGATCTCAAGTTCAAAGCCAGCCTCAGCCACTTAGCAATACCCTAAGAACTTAGTGAGACCCTGTCTCAAAATAAAAAATAAAAAGTCCTGGGGATGTGGCTCAGTGATTAAGTGTCCCTGGGTTCAGATCCTGGTACCAAAACACACAAAACCTTTCCTGCTAGAACCACTTTCATAGTATCCCAAAGATTTTGATATCTCTATTTTCATTTATTTCTAACAATTTCTGGGGCTGGGGATGTGGCTCAAGCGGTAGTGCACTCGCCTGGCATGCGTGCGGCCCGGGTTCAATCCTCAGCACCACATACAAACAAACTTGTTGTGTCCACCGAAAACTTAAAAAATATATATTAAAATTCTCTCTCTGTCTCTGTCTCTCTCTCTCTCTCTCTCTTAAAAAAAATTTCTAAGTATCTCTGTTCTCATTTTTTCTAAGAATTTCTTATTTCTCCCCTGATTTATAAATTTATTTTTAATAGCTTATTTATATGTTTTGTTGCCATGTAAGTATAAAGAATACAAATGAACATTACGGGATAATGTATACTTATATTAAAATAAAGCTTATTTTTCTGTTAAATAAATAAAATAAAATAAAATCTATGGTGAGAGGGCCAGGAAATGACAGAAACAAGGGTAGTTGATATATTGTTCCAGGGAAAAGCTGAAGTACTCCCCCAAATCACTTTATGTCTTGAAACCAGATGTAGATGAGGATGATACAAGGGTATTAAACACACCAATTCAAAATCATACATGAAAAAAAATACATGACAAACTAGTGTTTAGCCTAGAAAATACAAGGTGGTTTAACATTAGAAAATCAATGTGTCAGGTATAGTGGTGCATACCTATAATCCCAATGACTCGGAGGCTGAGGTCAGAGGATCACAAGTTCAAAGCCAGCCTCAGCCACTTCGCAAGGTCCTAAGCAACTTAGCAAGACCCTGTCACAAAATTAATAAGTAGTTTTTAATTTGGGGAAGTAGTTAAGCACCCCTGGGTTCAATCCCCAGTGCCAAAAAATGGAAAATTAATTATTATAATTTATCATGTTAACAGATAAGAGGGGGAAATCCTGTGGTCCTCTCAATGTATTCAGAAAAGACAGTTTATAAAAATTCAACATATATCAAATGAGGAGTGGAAGAGAACTTCCTAAGTTTCATAAAGATATCTACCAAACACCCCTGCAAACATCAAAGTTTTTAAAAAATTCTTTTTTAACTTTATTTTATTTATTTATATGTGGTGCCGAGGATCAAACCCAGGGCCTCGCACGTGCTAGGTGAGTGCTTTTACCGCTGAGCCACAACCCCAGCCCTCATCATACTTAATAATAAAACATTGACAATAATTTTTTTGCTTCTATTCAAAATTGTATTATATGAGGAAGTAAGACAAGAAAAAGAAATTAAAATGAAAAGGACTGGAGAAGAAGAAGGAAAATGGTCATTACTCGCAGATGACATGATGTGCAAGCAGAAAACCAAGAAGAATTCACAAAGGGAATCCAGACAATTCTTAGAGTTAATAACAGGTTTATAAGGCTATATAATATGAAATGAATATAAAATAGTTGCTACTATACAATAGCTGGTATATGGCAACATACAGTCAGAATGTGGATTAAAAGCAGACTGGGCACAGTGGTGCACACCTGTAATCCCAGATACTTGGGAGGTTGAGGCCAGGAGGATGGCAACTTTGAGGCAAGCTTTACCAACTTAATGGTGGCCTGTCTTGAAATGAAAGTAAATAAAAAGACTGGGGATGTAGCTCAGTGATAGATCGCTCTGGGTTTGATCCCCAGTACGAAAACAAAACAAAACAAAAAAATGAAACAAAAACATTCTAAAAAGCCTAGAAAAAACAAGATGATTTTGAGAGATGAGGAAGAGCAACAAAAGGAGAGAGGACAAGCAAGGAAGAGGAAAAGGAGACGAAAAAGAAATTACTCCAAAGTGGGACAATTGTCCCTTTGAGAAAAGATGAAGCTACATGCCTACCTCTCACCATGTACAAACATATTCCTTCTAAATGAATTAAAGCCTGTAATCTCGGCAGCTCAGGAGGCTGAAGAAGGACATACAGCTCAAGGATTGGTATCTAGAATATGGAAAGAATGCCCACAAATTAAGAAGGAAAGCCAGATATGGTAGCTGAAGCCTGTAATCCCAAGAACTCAGGAGGCTGAAGCAGGAAGATCACAAGTTCAAGGCAGCCTGGGCAATTTAGCAAAACCCTGTCTTAGCAAGACCTAAGTTTAAAGAAAAAAATTCAAAAAAGGGCTGAGGATATGACTCAGTAGGAGAGCACCCCTGTTCTCACCTGCTCCAGCCTGGTGCCTGCAGCAGGCCCCTTCTCTGCACCTATGGAGGCCAGCAAAGGGTAGCAGTGCCCTGCCCTGTGCCATCAGGCAAAGGGGCGGGCAGGGAGAGGCTGGGCTGCCTGGCAGGGCCCGCCAGGACAAGTTATGCTGGGTGTGATTGCATTGTGGGGAGGGAGGCTGGGACTCTGCTAGGACACACTCCTGCTACTGCCAGCTGCTCCTCAGCCTGCCGGTGGCTTATACAGGTAGGGAAGAATGTGGCTGGTGTGGGTGGGTGTGGGGTACAGGGGGCTCTGGGCTGAAGGACACCACCTTGAGATATGCTAAGGCTGGGAGAAGCCAGAGTGTGTAGGGCTGGCTAGCTGAGGTCAGACAAAGGCCTTTAAGCAGTAGCCCAGCCAGCAAAGACACCTCCTGATGCCTGAGGACATGGAGGGTGCTGGAGCTAGGAGGTGGGGGACCAAGGCTGTTGACCCCAAGTGGGAAAGCTGGCGCCAACCCAGGGCATAGCACAGGGTAAGAGAGGTGCCTTCCTGGCTCCCTGCCCCCACAGCCACCCAACCGGTTCAGCCAGGTGGCAGCAAGCTGCTGCCACTTATTGTGCTGTGCCTTATGAGGGAGGCAGGGACCCCAGTCAGAGCGCACCTGCCCTGCACCATGGGCAGTGAGACTAATGGCCCTGGAGTGCCCTTCTGGGGTGACAGGGGAGCCAGCTGTCCCTCCCTTCCCCACCCCATGCATAGAGGATGATTCCCTGGAGGGGAGTGAGCAGTCAGCAGCCAGCTGCCTGTCTGAAGGTCAGGGTTGGCTCCCTGTGGCAGAGGGCCTCAGCCCCCTCCTGTGGGTCCTTTTTGCATCAGCCTCCTCTTATGCAGCATCCTCTACTGGTATTCCCCACCATGCTGTACCTGGCACGACTTTGCCAGGCCTCTGAGGCAGGGCTGAGTGGGGGAGGAGGAGAAGGTCCTCTGCATGGGATGCCTTTGTCAGCGTCTCCTCTGTCCCCAGCCTGAACAAAGGCAGGCATTGAGGACCCAGACTGGCACTTCAGCCAGGCACCAAGGCTACTGAGGCCAAGACTGGCATTTATAGGGGTTCAGTGCCTCTGACTCTGTCATGGGGGCTCTGAAGTCCACCTCATGCCCTTCACAGGGATCCAGGGGAACTCAAGGTGGGGCACCCTGGGCTGGCAGAAAAGTTGTGGGTCAGATGGGGAGGACTGGCTGGAGGAAACCCTGTCCCTTTGTCCCCAGATTCAAGGGGGTGTCTCCCTGGAGGCGGGGAGTGGTAGGGAGCCCCCTGGCCAGACCAGCCCGGGTGGGGGTAAAAGCACCAGATAGTGGGTCCCTGGCCTGGCCCTCTGGACAGAGGGGGCATTGTTGGGGTGGAGGCAGGGCTGCCTTAGCTCGGCCACTATTGACAAAGCTGCCAGCTGTGGAGGAGCCCGGTCACCAGGCCCTTGGTCCCCCCCATCCCCCGCCCCTTCCTTCCCCAGGGCGGGCATGAATGGGGCTGAGCCTCAACTGTCTCCCTCCCACTCAGGACAATGCCCTCCACATCCATCTTGTGCCCATCATCAATGCCCCAGGGCAGCTGAACTGAAGAGATGTGGCACGCTGCTCAGGAGACCCCACTGCTTCACTCCTTGCTGGTGGTAAGTACCTGGGCCCCACATCCCCAAAGATGTCCCTTAAGGGGCAGGGTGAGATAAAATAGCCCAGGCCAGGGCTCAGGACACAGGGAAGCTTCTGTGTGGGGCTCTAATGTCCTGTGTCTCCTCCACACACCAGACATTACCGCAGACACACCCAGGATCTAAAGGAAATGTCTGCCCCTTTCCGCCTGTATTCCTGAGATAAGGGACTCCAGGGCCTTCCTGAGGCTTGACCGTTGGCCTGAGTGGCATTGGGTGGCTCCTGGCTGGCATGTGCCCACATGTCCAGCCATGCAGACCCCAGTTCAATTCAGGGCCTACTGGCAGCTCCTGGCCCCTTCCCAGGGGTCTGCTTGGCGTGGCTAGTCTGCTGGAGGCTGCTGGGCACTGGCTGCTGCCAACAGCTCATGGGCATGAGCTTCACTCCGGTGCCTCCTTTGGAGTGTTGGGGCACCATCCTTGCCCTCAGGGGCTCAGACTCAGGGTCCCTTCCAGGCAGACTCTGAGGTACCTTGGGTAAGGCTCCCCTCCCTCTCCCTCCACTCCTTCAGTTCAGCTGTCTTTCTGCCTCTCCTTCTCACTGGGGCTGTCTTCCTCATCAACACTCCCACACTGAGGACCCTTCTGGTGTCAGGCCGCAAAGACCCTGACTGCAGGGGCAGGCCTCCGTCCAGCCCTCCATCCTTTGTTGCCTCTTCCTGCCCCTGGTGACCCTGCACCTTCCCGGATGGCTTGAAGTTTTTCCTTTACCCCTGCTCTGACTACCCTGAGGTGGTCTAACGTCCTCTGTGGTACAGCTCTGGCATGGGGCAGATGGGCCGTGTCTGGCCATGTTTTAGCAGGTGGCTGCCTGGCTTCCTCCATCTTTCCTGGCTCGCTCTCTCCCAGCTAATGAGGGACTCCCTATTCCTATTCCTTGTACCATGGGTATCTCCCCTGGTCATGTGGTGACACTGCTCTTGTCCCTGTGCCAACTCTCTTGTCTGGATGGCTGGTGCAGGGTCACCCTGCTATGTGGCTTCCACCCGTCTTCCTTCTCTCATGCTCCTCCTCTCTTTTCCTCTCCACCCTCTGTCACTCAGAGTCCCTCTGGTCATGCTCTTGTGGCTTCTCAGGATGTGCCCCCAGTCTACAGTGTAGATGAATATAAAGTAGAAGACGAAAGAATTCTTCCCTTGCCTGTGCTCATGTGCACATGCATGCATTTGCCCCTGCCCCCCCCCCCAGTCTTTTTCTCCAGCTCTTGGACTCTTTCTTTGTCCCTCTTTCTGTCCTCTCTCTGACTCCTTTCTCTGTGCCCCCTCTGTCTCTCTTTCTTTCTCCTCTCCCTTCTCTGCCTTTCTATCTCTCTTGTCTCTTTCTGCCTCCTGGCTGCTCCCAGGCTGTGAACCTCTCTCTTCTCTAGTCTCCACCCTGCCTTCCTCGCTGGTCCCATCTCTGCCTCATCTCCTCCTGCCCCTTCTGCCCTGGCTTTTGCTTGTTGGGGAGTGGGGTATCGGGGACTCCCTCCCACCAGCTCTCACATCGCCTTGCTCTCCCCCAGGTTCCTGGAATGGCTGCCTGGCCTTCCTACTACCTCCATCTCCTGCTGCTGCTACTGTCCCCAACACCACTGCCCTTGACAGGGGCCCATCACTTCTCTGCACCCAACACCACCTTCAACCACCTGGCACTGGCACCTGGCCAGGGCTTGCTCTATGTGGGCGCAGTGAACCGCCTCTTCCAGCTCAGCCTAGAACTGCAGCTTGAGGCTGTGGCTGTCACGGGCCCTGTCATCGACAGTCCTGACTGCGTGCCTTTCCGTGACCCGGCTGAGTGTCCGCAGGCCCGGCTTACTGATAATGCCAACCAGCTCTTGTTGGTGAGCAGCAGGGCCCAGGAGTTGGTGGCCTGTGGGCAGGTGAGGCAGGGTGTATGTGAGAAGCGGCGCCTTGGGGATGTCACCGAGGTGCTGTACCAGGCTGAGGACCCTGGTGATGGGCAATTTGTGGCTGCTAACACTCCAGGAGTGGCCACAGTGGGCCTGGTGGTGCCTTTGCCAGGCCGGGATCTTCTGCTGGTGGCTAGAGGCCTGGCAGGCAAACTGTCAGCTGGGGTGCCACCCCTGACAGTACGCCAGCTGGCTGGGCCACAGCCCTTCTCCAGTGAGGGCCTGGGCCGCCTAGTGGTGGGTGACTTTTCTGACTACAACAACAGCTACGTGGGGGCCTTTGCTGACACCCACTCTGCCTACTTCATCTTCCGCCGCCGTGGGGCCCGAGCCCAGGCCGAGTACCGCTCCTACGTGGCCCGCATCTGCCTGGGGGATGCCAACCTTTACTCCTACGTGGAAGTGCCCCTTGCCTGCCGGGGCCAGGGCCTCATTCAGGCTGCCTTCCTCGCCCCGGGCACCTTGTTAGGGGCATTTGCCACAGACTCAAGGGGGGCCCAGGCGGCCTTGTGTGCCTTTCCCCTGGCTGAGCTGGATAGGAGCATGGAGCAGGCCCGGCGACTTTGCTATACGGCAGGTGGTCGAGGACCCAGCGGCATGGAGGAAGCCACCGTGGAGTATGGTGTCACATCCCGCTGTGTCACCCTGCCTGCTGTGAGTGGCCAGGACCTGGCCCCAAATTCTGACAGAATGTCCTGCCTTCTTCCTCTGTACCTTGCTTGCTTGTCTACCAGGCAGCCCTCCTTCCATGACATGGGGCTGGGTGTCTCCAGTGAGAAGCAGCTGGCTGACCTCTTGGCGAGGGGATATCAACAGAGGGAGGGGTGTGGCTCTGTGGGGCAAGCTTGTCATGTCATCGCACTTGGTGACCCAGCCTTCCAGCCCCCCAGCCCTGGTCACTCTGTCCCCAGGTCTCTCCCAGCTCCCCACACTGGCTGCCTGGGCATCATATGCTGAGTGTCTTTCTGGGCCTCTCCTTGGAGCTGATTTCCACTCCTTACTTGTCTAGGACTCCCCTGAGTCATACCCCTGTGGCGATGAGCATACCCCCAGCCCCATTGCTGGCCGCCAGCCCCTGGAGGCGCAGCCTCTACTACAGCTTGGACATCCCATCAGCGCTATAGCAGCCCTCCAGGCAGATGGGCATATGATAGCCTTCCTGGGGGACACCGAAGGCCAGCTACATAAGGTGAGAGCCTGACCAAGGGGGGTGCCCTAGTGCAGCCCACACACTGCCAGACTGGATCCAGCCTTGTGGCCTGTCCGGGAGCCTCTTCTGCCAATGGCTCAGGGAAACCTCCAGAACCCTCCACCTCTGAGTCTTTATGTTCCTGAAATGGAGTCCCTTCTGGGAGGAGAGCATGTACCCCAAACAGTGAACATATGGCCATCTGGAGAGCTGATGGCCCAGCCCTGTCTTTGTGCCCCTGCCCAGGTCTTTCTCAACAGCTCCCAAGGCCAAGTGTATCACTCCCAGCAAGTGGGGCCTCCTGGCTCACCCATCAGCCCAGACCTGCTGGTGGACAGCAATGGTGGCCACCTCTATGTCCTGACTGCCCAACAGGTGAGGGCTGTCCCAAGATCTGGGGCCAGGTCCACATGGCCCATGTCTCCACAACCACCATTTTTCTCCCTCGCTGCTCATCTAGGTTAACAAGGTACCTGTGGCAGCCTGCCCTCAGTTCCCCAATTGCACCAGCTGCCTTCAGGCCCGGGACCCACTATGTGGCTGGTGCATCCTACAGGGCAGGTGAGTGTGGTCATGTGCCCTGGCTTGTACCAACATGTACAAGCAGAGCAGCTCTAGGTGTGCCAAGAGTCCAGCCGTACTTGCTCAAGTACCAACCCCGGCTGTTGCTGAGCTCCTCAACCCTGCCCCATCCCACCAAGCTATGCATCTCCATGGCATTGGCTGCCTGACATTGCCTAATCTATCCACTTCTCACTTCTAGCAGCCCCACCCTGGGTCCAGGCATCTGCCACCACTCCCAGGACCCCTGCCCAGCTGATGGTGTCCCCTGACCCACTTCAAGTCCCCCCCCAGCCAAAGCTCCACATAGCAACCCAGCAGCAGGTCCCTCTCTCACAGTCAAGAGCCAAAGCTTGTCAGGTGTGGTGGTGCACATGCCTCTAATCCCAGCCGCTCAAGAGGCTGAGGCAGGAAGATTGTGAGTTCAAAGCCTGCCTCAGCAAAAGTAAGGCACAAAGCAACTCAGTGAAACCCTGTCTCTAAATTAAAAAAAAGTGGGGGATGTGGCTAAGTGGTTAAGCACTCCTGAGTTCAATCCCCACCCCCCCAAAAAAGCTAAAGCCCACGCCTTGGCTGTGAAACCTCCAAGGTTGGCCCACTCCTCTCAGCACTGTCCCCTCACTACCCCTGCTCACAATGCTCCAGCTGGGCCAGCCTCCCAATCCCCCAGGGAGCCTGAAACCCACACAACGAGATGATGGGCCCCTGCCCGGCAGGTGCACCCGGAAGAGCCAGTGCAGGCGGGCAGCCCAGCAGAACCAGTGGCTATGGAGCTACGAGGAGGACAGTCACTGCCTCCACATCCAGAGCCTGCTGCCAGCCCACCACCCACGCCAGGAGCAGGGCCAGGTAAAGTTCCCACCAACTGCCACTGCCTGTGTGTAGGGGGTGCCCCTGACTGCCTCTCAGCAGCCTCTGTTCCTGCCCTCAACAGTGTATCTTACCTGCTTACCACCGTCCCCTTGCCCAGCTGCATTGCTCTGTTTCCCTCTCATGTGTTCCAGGTCACATTGTCTGTCCCCCGGCTGCCCACCCTGGCTGTGGATGAATATTTCCACTGTGCTTTTGGGGACTATGATAGCTTGGCTCATGTGGAAGGGCCCCATGTGGCCTGTGTCACCCCTCCCCAAGACCAGGTGCCTCTTAACCCTCCAGGCACAGGTAAGGGGGCCCCTGGGTAGGGGACCGGTGGGGACTGAAGGGGGCAGGAGCCATGTGCCCTGCTCTACCACCACTATCCCTCTAGACCACATCACCTTGCCCCTGGCCCTGATGTTTGAAGATGTGGCCGTGGCTGCCACCAACTTCTCCTTCTATGACTGCAGTGCTGTCCAGGCCTTGGAGGTGGCTGCCCCGTGAGTTCCTTGGCCTGGCTCCTGCTGGGTAGGGGTGGCACCCTGAGATGGCACCCAGCCTGAGCAGACCCCTGTCCCTGCAGGTGTCATGCCTGTGTGAGCAGCCTTTGGCGGTGCCACTGGTGCCCCCAGAGCAGCCACTGTGTACACGGGGAACAGTGCCCAGAGGGTGAGAGGACAGTCTACAGTGCCCAGGAGGTGGGTATACCCGACCAGGGCTCCCTTCACATACTCAGCCCCCTGTGACCACCCCTGCGGGCACTGCAAACAGAGGCAGAGCTGCCCAGGGGTGGGCTCCTGCAGCTCTGAAGGGCTGAGGGTTCTTCTTTCCCCAGATGGACATCCAGGGGCATGGACCAGAGGCTTGCCCCCAGGTGGTGGGGCTGGCAGGTCCCCACTTGGTACCTGTGGGCTGGGAGAGCCATTTGGCCCTGCACGTGCAGAACCTTCAGTATTTCCAAGTAAGTTGTCAGGTGGGCAGGGGATGGAGACTATGGGGGGTTTTGACACTGTCCAGGGGGCTGACAGCATGCCCCCCAGGGCCTGTCTGCTGCCTACCACTGCTGGCTGGAGCTGCCTGAAGCATTGCAGAGGCTGCCAGCCTCCCTGGAGGAGACAGCTGCAGACACCGGCCTCATTCACTGCCAGGCCCAGCAGGTGGGTGGCTCCCCCCAGCCTCACCTATTGCTGGGCACCTTCTGCAGCCCTCTTGCCCACCCCCCGGTTTCCCAAGTCCTTCTTCATCCTGTTGTCACTCATGACAGTCTGTTCTGTGCCAGGCCCTGAGCATGTGGCAGGAACATAGTGCTTATAGTCTGTCCCTGAGCACCCTGGGAAAGGCAGGGAACAGGCTCACCCATTCTAGGGAGTACCCTAGGGGAGGTGGGAGGTGGGGTTGCCCCAAGTGGGGGTCAACTCTGACCTTGCACTCCACCCACAGTTCCACCCCTCCATGTCCCAGCGAGAGCTCCCAGTGCCCATCTACGTCACTAGGGGCGAGGTCCAGCGGCTGGACAATGCCCATGCTCTTCATGGTGAGCTCAGGGGTAGCAGGGCAGGAGGGGGCGGGGGATGCAGCACAATAGTGCTACCTCAGCGCATGCCTGGCCTTTCCTAGTGATCCTGTATGACTGTGCTGTGGGCCACCCTGACTGTAGCCACTGCCAGGCAGCCAACGGGAGCCTGGGCTGCCTGTGGTGTGGTGATGGTCAGCCTACCTGTCGTTATGGGCCCCTGTGCCCACCAGGAGCTGTGGAGCTGCTGTGTCCCATGCCCAGCATTTATATGGTGAGCCATTCCCCATCAGGGCCCTTGCTCACCACCCTCCTCCATGACCCAGTCTCTCACTTCTCCCCTGCCCCTCACTGTCCTACCTCCCCTCAATTCAGACTGACTGCCTCAGGCCCCCAATCTAACAGCCGGGCCTAGTCACAGTCCAGCTGGTTGGCTGGGCACCCCTGCTGCAGAGTGAGCTGTGAGTTTGGAGTGCCCCATCTGCCATCCTTCCCTGATATAGATTGAGCCTCTGACTGGCCCCCCAGAGGGTGGCTTGGCCCTCACCATTCTGGGCTCCAACCTGGGTCGGGTCTTTGCTGATGTGCAAGATGCTGTGAGTGTGGCCGGCCAGCCCTGCAGCCCTGACCCCGCTCTCTACCGTACCTCTACCCGGTGAGGCGCCTGGCAGGCAGAAGTGGGTGGGGAGGCCATCCAGGGTAGGCCCTCAGAAACCAGCCACCCAGAGAGAAGGGAGGCTTGCCATCAAGAAATGGGGGTCCTGGGTATGTGTACAAAAGGAAAGCAAGTGGGTGAGGGAAAGTGAGCAGGAGGGGGCTCCAGGAGGTGGCTGGCAGTTGCCCAAGGCTCCACGGGGGGCCCTGAAGCACTACTGGACCTTGCTCATCAGGATTGTGTGTGTGACATCTCCTGCCCCTAATGGCACCACTGGGCCGGTCCAAGTGGCCATTAAGAGTCGGCCACCAGGCATCTCAATCCAGCACTTCACCTACCAGGTCAGTGTCTACCTCAGGGTGGTCTAATGTAGGAGAC
This sequence comes from Callospermophilus lateralis, assembly GCF_048772815.1. Classification (NCBI taxonomy): domain Eukaryota; kingdom Metazoa; phylum Chordata; class Mammalia; order Rodentia; family Sciuridae; genus Callospermophilus; species Callospermophilus lateralis. Next base: position 125,387,504 of record NC_135325.1, read on the forward strand.
AGTGGGAAGGGCGGCCAGACAGCTAGGTGGGGACATCAAACTGGATTCAAGGGTCACAAGAAGCACTGCTGTGTGTTCAGAAGGGAAAGTACATGATCTCAGTGGAGAGGAAGCTGGGGACAGTGGCAAGAGAGCAAGGACATGGCCATTGGCAGCTGTCCAGGAGGGCACTGGGCTTCAGGAGCAAGTGTGGTGGGCAGCTGGGCCAGAGTTGGCATAGAGCTATCAGAACTTGTGGGCCTGGCTCCCTGCAGGAGCACAGGACAGAGGAGTGTGGGGACACCATCAGGTGCTAGCCTGAACACTGGGCATCTAGGAGGGCATTTCTGGGTCAGGTATCCCAGAATGCTAACAGTAGGAGGCAGGGGTGGGTCAGGACCAGGAGTTAATGCTTGGCACACAAAGCACCTCGAGAAGGCAATTGGATCTTGAGGTTTAACTCAGGATGCAAGTTAGTCCCAAGGGGAAATACTGATGGTGAAGAGAGACTTGGGGCAGCAGCAGATTGAAGGAAAGCTGGAAAATGAGGAGCTACAGAAGCCAGAACTGTGCTTATGAAAGGAGGGCATGGTTAGCTGTAGCCCCTGACACTTGAGAAACCAAGAATTGGGCCTGTATCACAAAGCCCTAGGACCTCAGGGATGGGCACCAGGTAAGGAAGCACCAGGCCAGACTGCCATGCCTACTGCAGTCTGCTCTGTTCCCCAGGATCCTGTCCTACTGAGCCTGAGTCCCCGGTGGGGCCCTCAAGCAGGGGGCACCCAGCTCACCATCCATGGGCAGCACCTCCAGACAGGAGGCAACATCACCGCCTTTGTGGGTGGCCAACCCTGTCCCATGTAAGTATCTACCCTGCTGCCCACCAGGTCTAGAGGTTGCTTGCCTCCTAGCCCAGGCCTGGCTGCTGCCAAGTGGGGATATGCCCTGTGGGTGTCCCCTCCTATATAGTGGGGGCAGTGGATTCAAGGCCACCATCAAATTCTAAGAGAAGCAGTACTATTTTTGCCTCGGTGGTCTCTGCCCTTGTTATGCGAGGCAAAGTGGGCCTATCACTGGGAGCTGGGTCAGGGCTGGGGATGAAAGGTAACAGTGAGAGCCCAAGATAACAATTCCTCCTGCACTCCCTGCAGCCAGGAGCCGGTGTGTCCTAAGACCATTGTGTGCCGCACCATGCCCCAGGCCACACCAGGAGAAGCAATGGTCCTTGTGGTCTTTGGCCATGCTGAGCGCAAACTACTCAGCAGCCCCTTCCGCTACACTGCCAACCCCCAGCTTGTGGCAGCAGAGCCCAGTGTCAGCTTCCGGGGGTGAGGAGCCTGGCCAGCCCATGGAGCAGCCCATGGACTGAGCCAGAGGGGAGCTGGGGAGCTGGGGCTGTGCAGGGTTACCCACCAACCTCCCACCCCTCTGACTTCCATCTTGGCCCAGGGGCGGGCGGCTGATCCATGTCCGGGGCACAGGCCTGGACGTGGTGTGGCAGCCCCTGCTGTCTGTGTGGCTGGAGGCCGAAGCAGAGGTAAAGGCTTTGGGAGCTCAGCCCCAGGACCTGAACCCAAGGAGGAGCTGTGAAGCCCCTGCTGCAGAACCCCAGACTTGTATCCAGCTTGGGGGAGGCTTGCTACAGGTGAGCCCCTCCACACCAGCTGGTGACAGGGCTGTCCCCAGGCCTGCTTGGAGGCTGGGGGGTAGGGCTAAATAGTATGTCTATAGGAATGAAAAAGGGAACCCTAACTGACCCTCCTGTGTTCCTGGTCCTAACTGCCGTGCAGTGTTCCACCATCTGCTCTGTCAACTCGTCCGGCCTCCTCCTGTGCCGTAGCCCTGCTGTACCAGATGGGGCCCACCCAAAGCGGGTATTCTTCACCCTGGACAATGTGCAGGTGGACTTTGCTAGTGCCAGTGGGGGCCAGAGCTTTCTGTACCAGCCCAACCCCCGCCTGGCCCCGCTCAGCCGTGAGGGACTCGCCCGCCCCTATCGCCTCAAGCCGGGTCACATCCTGGATGTGGAGGTGAGCGTCTCCCAGCTGTGCATTCCCAGGGCGCTCAGGGCCCCCAGTACAAGCAGCCAGCTCAAGTTCCTGGCATGTGTCCCAGGGCGAGGGCCTCAACCTGGGAATCAGCAAAGAGGAGGTACGTGTGCACATTGGCGATGGTGAGTGCCTGGTGAAGACGCTCACGCTCACCCACCTGTACTGTGAGCCACCCCCATACGCCCCTCAGCCCACTAACAGCTCCAGTGCCCTGCCACAGTTTGTGGTGAGTACGCGCCCCAGGCGGGTGGGCTGCAGGCTGCAGACCCGTGGCTCAGGAGCACTGCCCCCACACCCTCAGGTACAGATGGGCAACGTGCGCCTGGCCCTGGGCCCCGTCCAGTATGAAGCGGAGCCCACCATGTCTACCTTCCCTGTGGAGGCCCAGGTGGGCCTGGGCATGGGTGCTGCCGTGCTGATCGCCGCTGTGCTCCTCCTCACCCTCATGTACAGGTGAGGAGGGCTCTCCCCCTGTACAACCCTGCACAAACTTCCCTCTTCATTGCTGGCAAGGATGCCCCGTGGCAGGGCCTGGGTAGATGGCTATCCTAGCCTAGGGCTGTGGTTGACACGTGGCCCTTGGCTGCAGGCACAAGAGCAAGCAGGCCCTGCGGGACTACCAGAAGGTGCTGGTGCAGCTGGAGAACCTGGAGACAGGTGTGGGTGACCAGTGCCGCAAGGAGTTCACAGGTGTGTGGGGGCAGGGAAGGGGGGCAGAGGGCCCACTGGGCCTGAGCCCACATCTTGGTGGCTCCTGGCCTACAGACCTGATGACTGAGATGACAGACCTCAGCAGCGACCTTGAGGCCAGCGGGATCCCCTTCCTGGACTACCACACATTCGCTGAGCGCGCCTTCTTTCCTGGCCATGGTGGCTGCCCACTGCTTCCAGAACTCGAGGGGCTTGAGGAAGAAGGCCGCCGTGCCACTGTTTGCCAGGGCCTCACGCAGCTCTCCAACCTGCTCAACAACAAACTCTTCCTCCTCACAGTGAGGGCCTCGTGGGTGCTTGGGGGCAGGCAGGGAAGAAGGCCTCTATGGGCAAAGAGGTGGGGCTGGGGACAGGCCAGGCCAAGCTGGGAGAGGGGTGTGAGCACAGAAGCGGAGGAATGCATGGGGCTTCCCAGAGTGAACACCAGCTTCCTGCGTAGCTCATCCACACCCTGGAGGAGCAGCCTGACTTCTCCCAGAGGGACCGCTGCCAGGTAGCTTCTCTCCTGTCCCTGGTGCTGCATGGCAAGCTTGAGTACTTGACCGACATCATGAGGACTCTGCTTGGTGACCTGGTGGCTCATTATGTACACAAGAACCCCAAGCTCATGCTACGCAGGTTGGTCTTGACCTGGGCATAGTGGCAGGGACAGGGGCTCACTAGTGATCTGTCCCCACCCTGGGCAGGCTCTGCCCAGGGGTGGTGGAGCCAGGAGGGATTTAAAAGAGGAGTTGAAGGACATTCTCATAGGAGACCTGGGGCTTTCTCCCCACAGGACAGAGACCATGGTGGAGAAGCTGCTCACCAACTGGCTGTCCATCTGTCTCTATACCTTCCTGAGGGTGAGGGTCACTGTGCAGCCTGCCCCCAGCCTTGATGGCACTCTCCTGCCCCCCAGCTCTTGGGGGATGCTGCCTTCCTATAGCCTCTCTGACCAGTGCCCAACTTTCCCCAGGGGCCTTGTACAGGACTTAGGATGGGCCATCAAATGAGGGTCATGAGAGCTATCTCCCTGTCCTGTGGGCCTACTGTGAGGCCCAGCCAGAGGGAGTTCTGGAAAGGGGAAGATTCAAACCCCTTCCAGGGCCAGATTAGAGGCAGAGGCGAAAAGGGCTGGGGTTCCCAGTGCAGCGGCCTGTCCATCTATCCTTGTTCTGATGTGCTGATGGCCCCTTTCATTCCTGCTATGCCCTCTGCTGGGCATCACTGAGCATCCTGGCCCTGTGGCCAATGCTGGTCCACCTTGATGGTTGCAGGAAGTGGCTGGTGAGCCACTGTACATGCTCTTCCGCGCCATCCAGTACCAGGTGGACAAGGGCCCTGTGGATGCTGTGACAGGCAAGGCAAAACGGACCCTGAATGACAGCCACCTGTTGCGGGAGGATGTGGAATTCCGGCCCTTGACACTGATGGTGCTTGTGGACCCTGGGGCTGGCGCGGCAGTAGGGAGCAGCGAGATGCAGCGTTTGCCAGCCCGGGTGCTTGACACAGACACCATCACCCAAGTCAAGGAGAAGGTGTTGGACCAAGTCTACAAAGGCACCCCCTTTTCCCAGAGGCCCTCAGTGCATGCCCTAGACCTTGGTGAGAAAGACAGCCCCACCTCCCCCATCCCTACTGCCTCCACCACATGTAGCCACTCAGCTCTGCCTTACTACAGATGGGAAACATGCTGTGGGCTGATGGGCTTCCCTGGGTCTCCCCAGAGTGGCGCTCAGGCCTGGCTGGTCACCTAACCCTGTCAGACGAGGACTTGACCTCAGTGACTCAGAACCACTGGAAGAGACTCAATACTCTGCAGCACTACAAGGTGCTGGGTGGGCAGGGACAGGGCAAGTTGGTTGGGAGTAGGGGACAGGTCCCTGCCTTAGGAATCAGATGGCAGTAAAGGGACCAAACTCTGCTTCCCTGTTCCCCACCAGGTCCCAGATGGAGCAACAGTGGGGCTCATCCCTCAGCTGCACAATGGTGGCACTGTTTCCCAGAGCCTGGCTCAGAATTGCCCCTCAGGAGAAGGTGAGTTCCTCAGGCCCAGACACACCTATCTGCCCCAGAAGCACCAGGGGACTGGAGTCCACACTAGGCTAGGTTCACAGAGCCCAAAGCTGGGCAGGAAGGAGTCCTGGTTGTGTCAGCTCCCTTGCCTGGGTTGCCTGCCCCACCTGCTCAGCAGGCAAGCCAGAACTGGAGGTTGAGCCAAAGCCTGGAGGTTCTAGAGCCATGAGGTGTCAGGCTGAGCAGGGAGCACGGGGCACCTCCCAGGCCACTAGTGCAGGATGGGGGAAGGGGCATGGGACTGAGGTCAGGTTCCCATGCGCTTAGACATTCCCATGCTGGAGGATGGTGACGATGGCGGGGTGCGCCTCTGGCACCTAGTGAAGGCCACTGAGGAGCCAGAAGGGGCCAAGGCACGGCGTAGCAGCCTCCGGGAACGGGAACGGGAACGGGCCAGGGCCAAGGCCATCCCAGAAATCTATCTCACCCGCCTGCTGTCCATGAAGGTTAGTGTAGCCAGGGGAGCCAAGCCATAGGGGAGGCTTGGGAGCAGGAATGGTCCTAGAAAGGCAGAAGGGCCCTCTTGTCCTGCTTACAGGGTACATTGCAGAAGTTTGTGGATGACACCTTCCAAGCCATTCTCAGTGTGAACCGGCCTGTGCCCATTGCTGTCAAGTACCTGTTTGACTTCCTGGATGAGCTGGCAGAAAAGCATGGCATTGAGGACCCAGAGACCCTGCACATCTGGAAGACAAACAGGTGCCTTTCCTGTCGACCCCCTACTTATTGCTACTGATCCATTGAATCCCAGAGGAACAAGGACATTCCCAGAACAGGACAGCAGGTTCAAGACAGGAACCCAGCCTGATTTTCAACAACCCCTCACCCCCCAGCATGGACTCACAGGAAGGTCACCTGGGCCATGAGGACAGCTCCTAGAGAAGAGCAAGGCTGGGGTCCCTGGTTGCCTGCATGGATGGCTCCAGTGACATCTGCATGGAAAGGGTGGGCTGCAGTGCATGGAGGAGGAGGCCACAGTGACCCGGTCTCATCCCCACACCTGGCCTGTGTCCCCAGCCTCCTGCTGCGGTTCTGGGTGAATGCCTTGAAGAACCCACAACTGCTCTTTGACGTGCGGGTGTCGGACAACGTGGATGCCATCCTGGCCGTCATTGCACAGACTTTCATCGACTCCTGTACCCTCTCGGAGCATAAAGTGGGCCGGGTGAGGTTGCAGTAGCCAGCGCCAGCTGGCAGGGACTGGAGAGGAAAACCCTGTGGGGGAAGCCACAGTGCCCTGTGCAGAGACTGAGCCGGGTGGAATGGAGCAGTGAGCCCTGTCCAGAGGCAGGGGTGCTGGTGGGTCCCCACGCCTGCTCACTCCTAGCCCTTCCTCTGTCTTGAAAAGGATTCCCCAGTGAACAAACTGCTCTATGCCCGGGAGATCCCTCGCTATAAGCAGATGGTGGAGAAGTAAGTGTCGAAGTCGTTACGGCTGGGGGGAGGCACTGGAGGGTGCCCGCCCCTAACTCTGTGCGCTTCACCAGATACTACGCAGACATTCGCCAGAGCCCTCCGGTGAGCTACCAGGAGATGAACTCTGCTCTGGCTGAGCTTTCTGGGGTGAGGCATGGCCCAGGGGCACTGCCCTCCATATCTTGGGGGATTCATTGGCAGAGCAAGGGGAGAGCCTTGGGGCTTGAGACCAGGGCTGAGGCCTCACTGCCCGCTACATGCTGTCCCCAGAACTACACCTCTGTTTCCCACTGTCTCAAGGCTCTGCAGGAACTCTACAACCACATCCACAGGTATTATGACCAGGTGAGGCCCAGAACACTATGGAGGGGAGGAGGCAGGTACCTGGAATGAAGTGAAGCCAAGACAGAGGCTCACAGAATGTCCCTGGGGGTGGCTTAATCCAGGCAGAGGGAAGGAAGGGGTGCCAGCCTTGGCTGGAAGGGCCCAGGTTGAGTCATGGGCTTGACTTTCCTCTGGATTTCCCGGGAGGCCCCAGCAGTGTTTCCTGAACTCCTAGGCAGTTCCAAGTCAATGATCACAGGGGTGGGGCCTCAGGTGGATACCCTCCTCTGCCCTGGCAGATCATCAGTGCCTTGGAGGAGGACCCCGTGGGCCAGAAGATGCAGCTAGCCTGCCGCCTGCAGCAGGTTGCTGCCCTGGTGGAAAACAAAGTGACTGACCTGTGAGCTTAGAGAACACATCACCACAGTACCTTATGGTCCCTGAACCGAGCCATTGACTGAGGAGGGCCCGCAGAACTTGGGTGGTGTTGAGTGCCCACTGCCTCACCACAGGGCTTATTTCTAATTTATAGCAATCCCTACCCCTTCTCCAACTGTATTTATTTGCTTACTGGAGAATCTGGAAATAAAACAGAAATATGTCTTTAAAAAAAAAAGTCCAATCCCCAGCAGTGGCTGCAAGAGTCAACTTCATGCTCCTTGGGCTGGTACCCCCATGGCCTCATAGCTGTGAGTGCTACCCAAGGGGAAAGAAGTTATTAGGCCTTCCAGGAGGGCTCTGCCCTCCCCATTCCCTTCCTAACCTCCCCAGGGCCCACAAGAAAGCTGCCCCCTCCATCTATGCCTGTCTTGCCCATATCAGTTCTTTCCTGACAGGACACTGGACCAAGCGTCTCTCATCTCAGAATAAGCACTGTCACTGCCCAGCCCCCTCCATTTCATTTGCGGACAGCCCCAGCAGTCCCAAACTTGCCTCCTACCTACAGTCTAGCCCTTCTATTCTTTTCTAGAAGCATCCAGTGCGTTTTCTAAAAGCAAAAGTGCTTGTCAGCCTCACTGGAACCCTACACTGGCACCCACAGATTCCAGGCAGGGCCCCTCAGCCACCAAAGCCTCTCATTCCCCCAGCTCCTAGCCATGCTAAAGCATGGCCAGCATGTGGAGGTCTCCAGCACATTCTGTCTGCCCCTGGGCAGTGGCTGTGGGCTATTTGTTCCCCAAGGTAGACAGGTCAGTGCTGGCCCACAGTGGGCACCTGACAAATGTTGGCAGAAACAGGAAAGCCAGGTAGCCAGCCCTGGAACTGGAAGGGAGGTCATGCAGTCCACAGTGGTACGATTCTGGAGGAGGAATGAGTCACTCTCAGGTCCCGCCCCTGACTCCCTTGGTCAGGGGGACCCCAGAGACACAACACTCAGGGGAGATCTGGGTTCCCACTGTATTAGGGGCCTATAAAAAACTGGAAACAGGACTAGGAGTGGGCAGAGAATGGGTTCCCAGTAGGATTGGGAGAGGTCACCTCCAGGACTCCCAGAATGCTCCAAAAGTTCCGAAAGCACTGCTGGTGGCCTGCAGTATGAAGGGGTGGAGCTCAGCCTGAGGACCTGGTCACCGTGTCAACTACATCCTTTCATGGGAGGCCCCCAGCAGCCAGCCCTGGAGTGCAGGCGCCTTGGCCTGGGCTCTGGATTGCTTTGTCTTCATGTAAAGGCCCCCCTCAGCTGGTCCTGGGGCATGGGGACTTGGCTTAGGGACTGAGTCTCTATGTGTACCTGGCACAGCGGCCCCCTTTTCCCCTGGGGCATGGGTGAAGCAGGGGGCCTCAGCCTGGGGACCGGGCTCTCCAGGCCACCGTCAGCCGCGCCGCCCCCTTCCTGCACCGCATACCTTGCCCACAGCTGAGCAGCTGGGAGGCTATTTATAAAGGCGAGTGAGATCAGCAGCCGAGGTTATAAATGCACAGGCCAGAGCCAGGCCCCACAGGAGCAGCCACCCAGGGCACCAGAGCCACGGGCCACAAGGCCGGGATGAGCGCCAGCGCGGGTGGCAGCGGCGGCGGAGGCGACAGTGGCGGCAGCAGCAGCAGGTAAGGCTTAGCCTAGCCGTCCAGGGTCCCTGGCTCCTCAAGCACTCACTGCCCGCCCATTCCACCCGCAGCTCACAAGCCTCCTGTGGGCCTGAGTCCTCAGGCTCTGAACTAGCCCCAGCTACACCAGCACCTCCAATGCTTCAGGGGCTCCTGGGCTCTGATGACGAGGAACAGGAAGACCCCAAGGACTATTGCAAGGGTGAGGCCGATCTTGGGTACATGTGGCCAGATTGCCAATGAGGGAGCTCAGGTCAACCTGGAAGGAAAAGGGTGCCTGAAGGCTGGGCTCACGTGTGCTGGGTGGTTGGTAGGGATGGCTGTCCTGGGGAACAGGAAGGGAGACACCCCCACGATGATCTACTGGCTCTCTTTGGCAGGTGGCTACTACCCAGTGAAGATCGGTGACCTGTTCAATGGGCGGTACCACGTGGTGCGAAAACTGGGCTGGGGCCACTTCTCTACCGTCTGGCTCTGCTGGGACATCCAGTGAGTGGCCCCTCCGTCCCCAGGACCCGGTACTTGCTGGGATCCTGTTTTGGGCTTGGTTGAGGCCACCACTATGGCCGGCAGCTGACAAGGGTCTTGGTATTGCAGGCGCAAGCGCTTCGTAGCCCTGAAAGTAGTGAAGAGTGCTGGGCACTACACTGAGACAGCTGTGGATGAGATCAAGCTCCTGAAATGTGTGAGGCACCTCCCTACCGCTCTGGCTTCCTGGGAACTGCCTTGGGCCTGGCAATGTGGGTGCAAGGCCTGCTGGGGCTCTGCTGAGTGGGACAGGACAACAAGAGGCACAGGCTCCAGCTGGCTCTGCAGTAGGAGAACCTTGAAGATCACACGGGGTGAAGGGGTTGTCTTTTCTTCCTTCCAGTGGGACCCAGCTAGGGCATAAAGTGGGGCCAGACACTATCCCTGTACTTCCATCCAGGGACTGCCAAGGGGAGCAGCTGGTGAGGGGTGGGTTGAAGGCATCTATGGCCCCTTGGTTTTTGTTCCAGGTCCGGGACAGTGACCCCAGTGACCCCAAAAGAGAGACCATCGTTCAGCTCATTGATGACTTCAGGATCTCGGGGGTGAATGGAGTTCGTATCCTTTGTAGGATGAGCAGAGCAGCAAAGGGCCAGCTTCTGCCTTCCTAACTACCAGGGCCTCAGTTGCTCATCTGCGCCAAAGGGCTTTATTTCTCCCAGGAACACTACAAAATAGTCCCACCCCTTTGGGCATTTGTATTGCTATGGGGGGCACGAGAGTGGGTAACCAGCTTGCTGATGATCTGTGGATGTTGAATTACCCCCAAATAGCTGGGGTTACCCAAAAAGGCCTAACTCTGCATAGGAGTAGGGTTAGCCTGAGGACTGCATATCTGCTCCTCCAGTGCCATCTCTAGGATGACCATAAAACATACCATCCCACTGGCACACTTCTGATGGTGACAGGGACACTGTAAATAATAACACCAAGACAGGGGTGGCCACCAAGACTGCTCATGGCAAGCCCTGCCTCCTCCACCTCTGTGGAGCTTGAGCTTTTTGCTCTCCCCTCTCAGCTGAGGGTGGGCAAGGCGTGTGCCCCAGCTGTGTGCTCGCTGGCCATCCTTCACTCCAGTGCCCAGATGTGTGCATGGTGCTGGAGGTCCTGGGCCACCAGCTCCTCAAATGGATCATCAAGTCCAACTACCAGGGTCTGCCTGTGCCCTGTGTGAAGAGCATTCTGAGGCAGGTGAGTGCTATCCCCCCAGCTGCCTGGCCTAGCCTGGGAGGGGATGCTGGAGTTCAGATGTGGCTCTTCCCAGGTGCTGCATGGCTTAGACTACCTCCACACCAAATGTAAGATCATCCACACGGACATCAAGCCTGAAAACATCCTGCTGTGTGTGGGTGATGCCTACATCAGGCGCCTGGCAGCAGAGGCCACAGAGTGGCAGCAGTCAGGGGCCCCACCCCCATCCCGCTCCACAGGTATCACAAGCATGTGCAGGGCCGGGTCCAGGCCTCTAGGCACTCAGTCCCTGACTGAATCTCCACTTATTTTTCTCCTTCCACCCCACCTGCATCCCCAGTCAGCACTGCCCCCCAGGAGGTCTTGGTAAGTTGGGGCACTCCTCTCTACCTGTGCCCTCTCCCCATCCATGTCAGGGGAGGCCATCTCCTCAGAGCCGGCCAAAAACATTGGGTGGCCCAGGTACCAGTGATACACAGGGCGGGTCATGTACTCCAAACTGCCTTTTGTGGCCACTGGGCCCAACACTGCCTCAGTGGAAAGATGCTGCATCTTCCTCTGTTGGCTACTTCAGGCCACCCTTGCTGGGCCTGGAAGGGGAGAGAGAACAGTCTAGGGGCAGGCCCATGATGTCCACTCCAACCTACAGAGCTTTAGGGAATAAGTGCAGGGACAGGAGGGGAGGTGAGGAGATGGGTGAGAGGTGAGGTCAAGGGGTGAGCAGAGGGTAGTGGCACCATATTCTGCCATCCAGAGGACTCCTGGGTTCTGGGCTGGACAGGGAAGCTTCCACTGTCAGACTGGCTGGGGGATGGGAACCCTGGGGGTGACCCTGACTCTGGCGGCAGACTGGTAAGCTGTCCAAAAATAAGAGGAAGAAGATGAGGCGCAAGCGGAAACAGCAGAAGCGGCTGCTGGAGGAGCGGCTGCGAGACCTGCAGAGGCTGGAGGCCATGGAGGCTGCAGCCCAGGCTGAAGGTGAGTAGCCTGGAGAGGGCACTGGATTGCCAAGTGTGTGCACAGGCCATGGGCTGTCTGCTCATGAGAACCTCTGCCCCATCTCCCCAGATTCTGGATCGAGACTAGAGGGGGGCAGCGGCTCTACCTCTTCCTCAGGCTGCCATCCTGGAGGCACCAGGGCTGGCCCCTCCCCAGCCTCCATCTCCCCTGCCCCTGGGGGTGACCGCAGTCTCAGCCCCAGCTCGCAGACCTCTGGCTTCTCAGGCTCCCTGTTCTCGCCGGCCTCCTGTTCCATCCTTTCAGGCTCGTCCAATCAGCGTGAAACAGGGGGACTCCTGTCACCCAGCAGTAAGTGTGGGGAACAGGAGGCAGTGGGCAGGCAGGGACAGGAGGAGCTGAGCCATTCAACTCCTCTCTCCCTTTTCATTCCCAGCACCATTTGGTGCCTCAAACCTCCTGGTGAACCCCTTGGAGCCCCAAAATGCAGACAAGATCAAGATCAAGATTGCAGATCTGGGCAACGCCTGCTGGGTGGTATGAGCACCTTGGGGAGGCAGGCTGTTCTTGGGGAGCCCTAACTGGGCCTGTGGGGCACAGGGCCCATTGGTATAGTCATGGGCTCACATAGCAGTACCCTCAAACAGAGCTGAGGGCTACTTCCTGCTGCTGGCCCCAACCAGCAGGGTCCTGCGCAGTCAGCAGAACTGGGCCCATGGCAAGAGGTCACTGGGAAGGGATCCAGCCTCAGCCCACCAGGAGGGGATGAAAAAATATATATATGTGTGTATGTGTGTGTGTGCACGCATGTATATACACACACACATATATATATATACATACATATTCCGGCGTACCTGGGGACCCTAAGGATCAGAGTAGGCTCCACAGAATTCCTGGGTGCATGAACCAGAGGCAGGACTGGGGGTTATGGGGCAGGCCATCCTGGGCCCCAGCTCCTGTCCCCAGGGATCCCCTTGCCTCCAGCACAAGCACTTCACTGAGGACATCCAAACTCGGCAGTACCGGGCTGTGGAGGTACTAATCGGTGCTGAGTATGGGCCCCCGGCAGACATCTGGAGCACAGCATGCATGGTAGGCTGACTGGGCTGCCCTCACGCCCAGGGCCAGTCTACCTGCCAGCAGCTTCACCTTCCCCATTCATTCCAGGCCTTCGAGCTGGCCACTGGTGACTACCTGTTTGAGCCTCACTCAGGAGAAGACTACAGTCGTGATGAGGGTAGGGGAGGCAGGCTCTGGGCTCAGCCTTCGGGCCTTGGGGCCTCCTGCCCACCTGCCTACTAGCCATCTTCCTCTCTGCCCACAGACCACATTGCTCACATCGTGGAGCTTCTGGGTGACATCCCCCCAGCCTTTGCTCTGTCAGGCCGTTACTCTCGAGAGTTCTTCAACCGAAGAGGTGGGGACCAAGTGGGCTCAGGCCACCTGGCTGGGGAAAGGGTGGAACATGGACCCTGGGTTCTTTCATAGAAGGAACACTGGTTCCCAGAAAGCCAGAGACTTTCCTAGCAGAGTCCAAGTGCCAGCTGGCCTGGGGATGCATCCTAATGCTGCCTGGTCCCCCAGGAGAGCTGCGGCACATCCACAACCTCAAGCACTGGGGTCTGTATGAGGTGCTCATGGAGAAGTATGAGTGGCCCCTGGAACAGGCAACACAGTTCAGCGCCTTCCTGCTGCCCATGATGGAGTACATCCCTGAAAAGCGGGCCAGCGCCGCCGACTGCCTCCAGCATCCCTGGCTCAACCCCTAGGTCCTACTGTAGCTGTAGGCAACAGGGGTTGGGCCTGGCTCTGCCCCTAGCTCTCAGTGCCTTAAGGGAAAGTGGGTTGACTCTCACCACCCTGTAGGAGCTACCCTCTCCTACCCTGCTGAATGCCAGCTTTTTTACCCACCCATGGCAGGAGAGAGAAATGCTGGGGCCAGGCCCATGTCTCAGAACTTCTCTGCCCACAATTCTCCTGGAAGATCCTCTGGTGGGAAAGTATGTGTTTCTTTCTTAATAAAGCGTGAACAGAAATACCAGTATCCTGGAGTAAGGGAGTCACGTGGCTGAGTTCTGGGGCAGAAGTGGGTTTATTTTGGGGTCTGCCTACCAAGCTGACTGGGGGTGCTGGAGTGAGAAGGCAGATCTAGGAATGGGCTGACAGCCCCAGGGAGAGCCTAGGCCTCCACAGCCCGGCCGTTGATGATGCGGATACGGCGGATGATGTCCTGGATGGCTTGGGAGGTAGTACCCTGGCCCCCGATGTCTGGGGTGTGCATCTGTAGAAGATGGGAAGTTTAGGTACATCAGGCATGTCAACACTTGCCCCCACCTCAGGGTGAATTAGGGTTGCCCACTGTCTCCTGTAGCTTGCAGGGCCTGGAAATGCCACCAGGAGGGTAGGGGTACCAGCTAAGGCCCAGAAGCCTACCTGGTACCACCCTCCCCTTGGGAAACACAGTCAATGCTGGTCACTGACTTCAGCCTCTCTGGTTGATCACAGCAGCTCAACATGGGTTAGAGGAAGGAAGGCCACAGCATGGGGCCAGGAAGGGACAAGAGGAGCCTTACATTTTCGTTGTCCATAGATGCTAAGACAGCTTTGCGGATGGAGGTGGCATAAGAATGAAGCCTAGGAGAGGGAAGAGCCAGACTTTGGTTGTCATGACCTAGAGGGCTGGCCAGGAGGCTCATGGCTGGGTACTGGGACATCACTTACTTGAGGTGGTCTAGCATCATGCAACTTGCTAGCAGTGTGGCTGTGGGGTTGGCAATATTCTTATTGGCAATACTCTTGCCTGTGTTCCTTGTAGCCTGGAAAAGGAAGGACAAAGTAGAGTGGATGGAAAACATCAAGGGCGTAGGGGCAGATGATTCCACTCATGTGATGTGCCTAGCAGAGGCATAACTCTAGATAGAAAGCAAATGAAGGGATACCAGGGGCTGGGGAGAGGAAATGAGGAGAGACTGCTCATGGATGAAGTGTCTTCTTTTGGGGGGCTGGAAATATTTGGGATTTAGATAGTGCTCATGTTTACACACCATTATGAGGGGTGTGAATTAACAATCCAACAAGGCTGCTGTAAGAGAAAGATGGTGGCATCCAGGCACTCACCGTCTCAAACACAGCATACACATGGCCATAGTTGGCCCCAGCCACCAGGCCTGGGCCTCCAACCAGCCCTGCGCAGACGTTGTTAACAATGTTGCCGTAGAGATTGGGCATCACCATAACGTCGAACTGCTGGGGCCGGGACACTAGCTGTGGACCAAGGAGGGGGCTAAGTGTGAGAAGCCCAGGGTGCCCAGGGCAGGAAGTTGTGGAGTTAGGTGGGTCCACTACCTGCATGGTGGTGTTGTCCACAATCATGTTCTCAAAGGTGATCTGGGGGTAGCGGGCAGCTACCTCCCTGCAGCACTGGAGGAAGAGTCCATCACCCAGTTTCCTAGAGGGAGATGAGGAGGGACAAAGGATACCAGCTTGATCCATCATCACAGACAGAGGAACAGGGCATGCAGAGGGCCTGAAGGTTAAATTCTAACCTACCCCTCCATTTGCAAAATGTGCATAATTTTGTCCCACTAAGTGTGTTCTGTGGTGAAGCCAAAGACTTCAGGGACAGTAGGATACACTCTTGGGTGTGGACCCTTAGAGGGTAGACATTGTCCTAGATCCCAAGTCCCTGAAAACAGGCCACTCCAACTGCCTGAGGGATGACTAAAGAGTGAGTAGGAGCATCAGGTTACATACATGATGTTGGCCTTGTGCACAGCTGTCACTTTCTTGCGCCCACTCTCATGGGCTAGCTTGAAGGCATATTCGGCAATGCGTAGGGACTTGGCCTTGGTGATAATCTTCAGGCTCTCCACCACTCCTGCCACGCTCTGAGAAGGGGCCAGGAGATTAGTGAACAGCACAATGGGGGGTGCTATGGGACATAGCCCTATTGCTAAGTACTTCTGGCTTCTCCCTTAGGTACAACCCTTGTCCTTTGGGGACCACCTCTTCCTGGTTCCTTAAGGTCTCTCTTCAACACTGACCCTGGCTGAGCATATCCCCAGATTTCCATAATCCAACAGGGTCACCTGTTTTTTGTTTTGTTTTTAATTTTTTTTAGCTATAGTTGGACACAATAACCTTTTATTTATTTATCTATCTATCTATCTATTTATTTATATGTGGTGCTGAGGATTGAACCCAGTGCTCACACATGCTAGACAAGTGCTCTACCACTGAGCTACAGCCCCAGCCCCGGTCACTTGGTTTTGCGTACCTCATGCTCCAGGCTGCTGTACTCGCCCTCTGTATTTTCCCGTACAATGAGAATGTCTATGTCCTTGTGACGGGTCACCACTCCTGGCAGGCTCTTACAGTGAATGACGTTAGCGTAGAGGTCCAGGCTTGTGCTACAAGGGGGACAGAGAAAGACGCAGGCTAGGCCTGAATGGCAGCTGGCTGGAGGTATGACTCTGCTGGCACAGCCGACCCTGGGCTTCATTGAGCCACCACCCCATGTACTTGGCTCTCACCGAAGGATGTTGTTTCGGGATTTGTGAGATGGTGGCAGGTTATGGTTTGTTTCGATGTTACCTACAGAACAAAAACAAGACAGGCAGGTTGGAGAGGGCTCCTGGCCCCAAATCCCTTTGCTTGGCCCAGGGGATGTGAACTGAAGGCTGCTCCAACTGGAGGAAAAGATGGCTTTCAGCATCAGAATACTTCACAGAACACTAGGATGTAACTTTCAATGAGGGTAGATGCATGTGTGGTTTTTTACCAATGGATTCTGAGGACCCAGAAAAGCATCTGGCTCATAGCAGGCATTCAATAAATATTTACTAAATGAATGAATAAATCCAATTGGCAGCTGGCAAGGAGACCCTACCACTCCCTGCCCAGGATCTGCCCTGATAGAAAGTGACCATTCCTGCTTATCAGCAGGCTGGCTGGCCAAGCCAAAACCATCAAAGTGACTTTAAATGGGATTACCCTAGGCTCAGGGGCAGTCAGGGTCTGCCTGGAAAACGCCAGGCTCTGTCCCATGGCCCAGGCACCCAGAAAGGAAGCAGGGGCCCAGTGAGTCCCAGAGGCCAGCAGCCACCAAGAGAAGGTAGATAGAGGTTAACCAGCAGAAAAGCCTTTTTGACAGCTCAACAGGAACACTTGCTTCTCTGAGCTGCCCCTGCCCAGACTTCCTTCACCCAGAGTGCCTAGGGCACTCTGTAGCTGCCATGTATACTCTCCAACTTGACTACCAGCACCTACGGTTCCACCTGGTTCATCACTGCTCACAGTCTCCTTACAGAGCAGATGATGAGCTGAAGAACGCAGAGGACCTGAGCCCAACCAAGACAAACTCAGGAGGGGCTACCAGAATCCTCATCAGAGTCACAGCATCAGCAGGCATGCAGAAGTTTCTATTCAGACTCTAAGCACAAGAGTCCTCTCTAGCCAGAAAAATCCCAAAATTGAAGCCATGGGTCCTCACAAGAGTCAGCTTGGGCTGGGCATGGTGGTGCAGGCCTGTAATCCCAGTGACTCGAGAGGCTGAGGCAGGAGGATCACAAATTTGAGGCCAGCCTCAGCAAATTAGCAAGGCCTGGTCTCAAAATAAAAAATAAAAAGGGCTGGGGATGTGGCTTAGTGGTTAAGTGTCTCTGGGTTCAATCCCTGGTATACCCCCCACCCCAAAAAAAGGTTTGGACATAAAAGAACTCAGTGTAGAACCCTACCTGGCCCTTGAGCTTACCCTTCAGGGCCACACGGTTCCGACGGATGGCCATGATGGCATTGCGGATGTCCTCCTCATCGGCATTGGAGCTTACATGCACTTCTTCAAAGTCCACTGGCACACATGCATGCCTGGGACAGAGCTGGGTCAGGGTGGCTGGCTCAGGGCCTCCCATACCTCTTCCAGGAAACATGCCCAGGCTCTGGCTGAGAGGGGACTAGGCCCACCCACGCCAAATGATAAGGACATGCTTGAGCTCTACAATGCAGTGAGCAGGACTGCCACCCTCCCATATCAAGCCAGCCTGGTGAGAATGGAGGCTTTCCTGTCACCACCTTGCTAGATGCTCAGGAAAAGTCCCGGCTAGTGGCTTCTGGGCTCACTGCCCTTACTGGGACAAAGTTCTCAGGGCCCTCTGGTTGGAGCTAGGGCACAACCTTCTCTAGGGGTCAAGGCAAGAAAAAGTGGCCTGAGGTCTCCATACCTGAACACAGACTTAACATGCAACATGAGCTCTGGCCCAATGCCATCTCCTGGAATCATAGTCACTGTGTGCCGTCCACCATACTTAGCCGACGGAGGCTGGAAAGATAGATAGGGTAAAGACAGGCCTTTGGATATTCCCACATGCTCACTGGCTCAGCACCCAGGGGCTCAAGCTAGTTCCTTTCTTCCCACCAGCAATGATTCCATACACTGGCCAACCTTGTGGTTCTAGCTTGGTGTACCCCCATCCCAAACAGGACTGATCATCTGAGTCCCTGGTCAGCAGCAGCCCCCAGGCCCACCCAAAGCAACTAACCACCCCCCGCCAATCTAACTCAGAGGAAAAGAAGAATACTCACAATTGTTTGTTGCTAGAGGGAAGACAGAAAGGAAGAAGACATGGATCAGCCACGGTTGGAAGAACAAGGCTGTGACGGAGAAACCAGGGTCTTTTCCCTGGGGACAATGTCTAGCACAACTTAGGGAAGGGTGAGGTATGAGTAACCTCTGGAGACTGTGCCTCAGAGGGAAGGACACAAAGGCAGGGAGCAAAGAGGCACGGGCACTTGTGCATGCATATGTGTATATACACACTGCATGTGCACACGATTGCACACACAAACATGTGCACCCCCCAACATATGGACAACTATACTCACACTTAGGCACACATGCCCCTGTGGGGCAGGTACTTACTGAGGAGATACTCCTCCGAGGGACCTCATGGGTACCCAGAACCTGCCAAAGAGAACCCAAATCAAAGTGTTGGTTGTCCAGCCCTGAGAGTCAAGTTGACCAAGGTCTCTTGACAGGGAGAAGGGATTAGCCCCACGTGCCCAAACAAACCCCACCTGTGCATCACCAGCACACAATGTGCCCAGGAAGGTTGGCTCTAAAGCCCATTGCCGGTGACTGGCCCTTGGAGCACCACTCGAAATTGTTCCAATGCTTCATGCCTCCTTTGGCTCTTGGGTCAGTTTATTAAAAAGCTTTGTGTCCCGGGCTGGGATTGTGGCTCAGCGGTAGAGCACTCATGTAGCACATGTGAGGCCCTGGGTTTGATCCTCAGCACCATATAAAAATAAATAAATAAAGGTATTGTGTCCAACTACAATTAAAAATAAATATTAAAAAAAAAAAAAAAGCTTTGTGGGCTGAGGATGTGGCTCAAGTGGTAGTGTGCTCGCCTGGCATGCATGTGGCCCGGGTTCAATCCTCAGAACCACATGCAAACAAAGATGTTGTCTCTGCCGAAAACTAAAAAATATTAAAATTCTCTCTCTCTCTCCAAAAAAAAAAAAAAAAACCTTTGTATCCCCCTGCCCCCCGCTTTTTTGCTTTAGATTCTTTTTTGGCCAATTATTGCTGTCCAGTGATGTCTACAACAAGGAAAAATTGGCAAAGTAAATGTGGTGCAAAACAGAAATCATTACAAGAAATCATAGGGCCATAACAATAATGTTATCACATATCTAATTTTTCCTTATTACAAAAGCAACACACAGTCACTACAGTAAAAACAGAACCGGGAGATAAGGAGAAGACAGCAACCAGTTGCTCTGTGACAAGGACTATCACTCCCTAGGGAATGGCCCTTCAGAAGAAAACTTAAACACGAATGTGTAGGGAAATGCAGCCATTTCTGGAAGACTCATGACAGACACCAATTTCTAGGAAGGCTTTTGTAAAGGACTGCAAGCTGCTTCATGGCCTGGATGATGAATGTCCCCAACCCCTAAGCAGGAAACAGCTTTCTGGCCATGCCAGAGCCACATCTGACAAGTTCAGAGCAAAAGCTGCCTAGGCCAAACAGGCCAGGTGCTGAGAAGTGACCCACTGTCTTCGAGGGAGAAGCCTGTGTCCCAGACCCTGCTGCAGGAGAACTTTCCTCCCTTCCCTGAAGTGCTCCACCTAGGAACACACCCAAGGAGGTAGTGCAGAGCCAAGGTACTCTTTGTTATTTGGGGAAGTCCTGCCACTTGCCCACTAGGCAGCAACAGAGTGTTCTAGCCATTGGCAGAGGCACTGTGGCCATCTTCTAAAGAGCTGTGCCTTTCTACTAGAAGTCCCGAAGGCTTACATAGAATCTAATCATTCTCCATCTGGGTCCACCTGACTTGCATTAACAAGGGATCCACTTGCCCAAATGCTAGCAATGCAGGTATGCCAGTCACTGGCCCAAGCTAGGAGGGGGTGACCAACTGAGACCACAGTCCCAAGGGCACCTCATTATCTGTGTGGCACATGAATTTGCAGCCACAGACACTCTTGGGACTTTCTGTTTTCTTTCTAGCACTTGTCAACATCTGGATTCATCTCATTTATATGATAAATACAATACAAGCTTGGAGAAGGCAGTTTATGGCTTACCCCCAGGGAGTTTTCCCTGATGTCCAAAAGCTGCCAAGCTGGGCTCCCAAAGCTTCACCTATTCCCTTCCAACCACAATTAAGGAACACCTCCCTAGTTTACTGGTGTATTGCTCTCTTCCCAGCCTCTAAGAGCAGAGGTCATGCCTCTCTTGTCTCCCACTGTCACTCTTATCACTCTAAGTGCTTGATCCAGAGTTGTCACACAAGGGACATTTCCTTACTGAACAAGCACATCAGAAAATGAAGAGATAGATAGCAACCAGGCAGATCTCAGTCCAAATCCACCATCTGCTACTCTCAAGATGGCTTCATGCCCCATCTGAAATCCCTATTTCATGTGACTGCTGGAAAGCAGGTATGTGAGCTGTTCACAGGTCCCAATAGGGCAGCAGGGGTTGTGCTAAGGGACAACTGCCCCTTCACCCTATCAGACCCTCAGATCAGAGTTCAAAGCTATTGTTGTTGGAGAATATAGGGTTGACCCCTGCACCTCCCAGCAATTAATTCCTCCTGGGCCCTGTTTAGCTGTAGCAATGAGCCAGTATCCTGAAGGCCTGCAACAGGTCTGGCTTGAAGTCTATGCATTCCTGCCTATGTATGCCACCAGGGCTGAACCTCTCCCACACTTGCTTCTTATGCCAGATGTTTCACTGGGCTCTGGCCAAAGTCCCAGAAAGCTCTTCAGAGAGAGACTTCCCTGACCTTGCTCTATATAGATGCAGGCATCTTCCTTCAGGGGGTTACAAAGGTTCTGCCTCATATCTGGCTTGCTCCATGAAGCTACCAAAGGAGCCCAGTATGAGGCAGGCTGGGATGTACACAGGCATGTACCATCCATCATCTTTTGATAGTTCCACAGAACAAGGGTCCAGGATGCTGCATGCTCCTGCTGAAGGGCTCCCACATGCCACATCTTACTATATAGCTTCTCTTTGGCACTTTTCTGTTGGATCAAGTGCCAATAGTGGCTGCATGTTTTCCAAGGAGGTCCCAACAAGTGGGACCCTAAATCTGGAGTTCCTTTATAAGGTTTGTCCAGGACAACCAGTCTCAGGGCAAGGCTCCATCTGCCTATGAACTGTTCGCTGTTCCTTACTACCACCCCAAGGGCATCCACAAGCACCTACACATGGGGGGGGGTGTCAGGGAGGAGAGAAATGTCTTCACCAAGAGCCTGCAGGTACCATGGGGGACTCTAGAAATCCTTTACATGCTGTTGTTCTTTCATTGGTGATGTGGAAGAAGTCAGCATTTTAAAGAGAATTTCATAATGCATAAGCAGTCTCCCCCAGAGGACAGAGGGGAGAACCGTGGCAAATGGAAGCATCCACAGGAAGTGTTTACAAAATCATGGAGTTCTGGAAGGTCAAAGTTTGCAGGATCCTTTGAGAATAAGAAGTCATCTCCCTTCACTGGACAGAAGGGAAATTGGAACCCAAAGGAGGAGGAGGAGCCTGGCCTAAGGCCAAGGAGTGGGTCAGTGGGGGAGCAAGGCCCGGAGGTCATACCTCTTATACCCCAGGGCCAATATTTGCTTGTAGCCGCTATGTAGTACTAACCAGGACCTAAGCTATCCTCATCTCAAACATGTTTGAGAAGGGAAGAATCGGACCAGAATAAATAAGATACCAAATGCAGAACTGAGGAAGCAAAGACCCTGCAGCCTCTAGCACCCCCCAACCCCTGCCGCAGCTTCGGAAACCCTGACTTTTCATTACAAGCGCCTGGGGAGAGGGGAGTCTGGGACTCTAAGAATGTGGGAGGGATCAGGGGTGACTGGATAAGTCCAATTATCATGCACTAGGGCAAGCGGCAAAGCGGTCCACGAGGGAAACCCGAGGAGGAATTGAGTATAGAACGGGATACCCAAGGCGGCATGAACAAGGCGGGGCCGGGACACGTGACCGCCTCAGGAGGGCTCCCACAAGGACACCAAGGAGGTGACACCCAGCCGCCGCGGCCGGCCCACCCACAGCCCCCGTCACGAGATACAGACCCCTGGCGGAGCCAGACCAGGGCCAACTTTGGCCAATCCCGTCACTGACAGCAGAGACGGCCAATGAACCCTGGCGCACAGCGCTCTCCCCCGCCCCTCTCGAGACCCGCAGCCAATCGAACTCCATTCTGCTCAAAGAGCGGCTGTCCCTGTCCCGGCTCCAATGGGGTGCAAGGACCCCAGAAAGCGCTGCAGCTGTCCGGTGTCCCGTTTCCCACTCACCTCCCAAGGACGACAAAGGAGGGCTGGCCTGAGCACTGTCTTCGCAGCGCCACCGGCGGCCGTCGCCACCTTCAGCGCCATGACAGAAAGTGAGAGCCGCAGCAGGTTCCAACGTTAAGACACTGTTCTCGCGAGAGATCTGCAGGGCGAGAATCCTGAGGGCACCGGTCCAGCATTGCGCACGCGCGAGGCCGCGCCGGTTCCCACGCCCCCTTCCGGTGCCCTCAGTACCGCTGCCGCCATCTTGAGTGGGGGGCGCGGCCGGCTGGGCCTCTGGCTCGGGGAGGAGACACGTCAGTGCCACCAGCTACGTCACGAGGCCCGACCCAGCCCGCTTGGGCGCGATTGGCTGTCGCAGCGGCTTACGCGTCGCGCTTCCTCGTCTGCCCCGCGTGTTCGGGGAGCTTGCTCTCTTTTTCTCTCGGCAGAGAAGAGGCGATGGCGGCGATGGCATCTCTCGGCGCCCTGGCGCTACTCCTGCTGTCCGGCCTCTCTTGCTGCTCAGGTAGCGGCCTGGCCGGAGCTTGTTTCTGGCGAGCCTGTCCCACGGCAGGTGGTGCTGGGGGGGTGAAGGGGTATGGGAGAAGCAGGGGTCTGGCCCTTCCCAAGGCTTATGGCTACCGGCCGGGCCTTCCTCTGAGAGGCAGGTGGCCTCGGGGTGCAGGGATCAGCGTACCACACACACGTTTACTTAGCAGCCGGGCTGCTGGAAGAAACAGACATCCTTCTCGTCTGCTCATGGGTGAATCCTAATGCCAGCATCGTTCTCTTGGCCACCAGTTCCAACAGGGAAGGTGACACAAGTCCCTGCTCCTGCTCCCTGTCTCAGAGGGTAGTGGGACGGGAGCAAGGCTATACAGCACGGAGCAATAACGGTGAGAAACAGGGCTGGCAGAGAGGAACCACCTGAGCCTGTGCGGTGCAAGCCAGGCTTTCCCAGGAAAGTGAGAACTAAGTGAAAAGGAGCAAGGGCAGTCCAGACAACGGACAGCAAGAGCACCAGGCAAGTTAGGGAGCTGTTGACTTTCCCTGACACTCTGGTGTGTTCATCCTAGGGTTCTCAGCTAAGCTGAGCCACAGTCTCACTGATTTACATCCGTGAGTGACTCTTAACACCTCGGTGGGGGGGTGAGTCCAGTGTATTTATGAGGTGGTTGGCAGTAGCTGCATCAGGTGTGGGGGCCTAGACTGGGCAGGAACTGCCTTTTGACCATACAGTTTCCTGAATACTTCAAGGCCAGCATCAGCCTAACTGGCCTCCCTGCCCATACCCTTCCCACCCACCCCTCAGGAATTCCCCAAGACCATAGCCAGGAATTTTTTAAAAGGATAAACCTGACTATAAAACCTTTCAGAGGCTTCACAGTATGCACACAGAACGCTATGATATCTGGCCCCTGAGAACTATCCTTCACTACCATTTGTAGACATTTTCCTTCTGCTGTCCAGACCCAAAGTCTTTTCTTGACTTCCTTAACTTAAGCCATCATTTTGCCAGGTCATCACATTCAGAGAGCAGTTGGTTGAGAACTTTTCCGCTTAGGGTAGTGTTTGCTTCATGCCCTCTGACATAGGTAGCACTCTTCTTTTCCTGTGGCTGTCTGTGGGTATGGAGATGGCTACAGCTGGCTCCTTTTTCTCTGGGCTGCTGAATTTACAGGGACAAGTTGTGTGCCTGAATCCAGAGCCCCTCCCATTTGCTTACCCTGGGAACTACTGAGGCTATTCTTGGCCTTCTGTCAACCAGCTGGGAACCGAGACCCTTTTCCTTATCTTGAAAGCTCCTGTACCTTGCCACCACTCTGCTTGGTGTCTCTGCTGAGGATGCTTTCAGTAAGTTGTCTAGGCAGTTCATGGCTCTACACTGAGGCTAGCCTGGCTCCCTGATCTGCTGGGGTGTACCATGCCCAGTTAGGTTAGTTATATGGCTTCCCCTTTGTAGGTCCAGGCACTAACATGAGTGGTGCAGTGAATCCAGCCTGTTCATGCTCCTCAAATACATGTACTTTCTCTTCCCTTGCCATTGCATTGAGGTCCACCTCTTTACCTGGCTGACCAGGAAGGTCTTCTTGCCCCACTGTTTCCTGCCTTCATAGCCATCAGACTCCCCTTTTTCACTGTACTTACTGTACTTATGCATGAGCACTGGGATTGGTCCCCCAGTCCACACCTTACAGGGGCAGAAGGACCTGTGTGTCCTCAGCTGACTGGGCCTAGGAGGCAGACCTGGGGCAGACCAGCCTAGCACACATAAGCCAACTTTGTCTCCTCCCTGCAGCAGAGGCCTGTGTGGAGCCCCAGATCACCCCTTCCTACTATACCACTTCAGATGCCGTCATTTCCACCGAGACTGTCTTCATCGTGGAGATCTCCCTGACATGCAAGAACAGGGTTCAGGTGAGACAGTGGGGCTTCAGTCAGGAGGGTGTGGAGTGGGAATGATTCTCCTCATTGGCAGTTGACAAAATCTGACCCAAGGGCCATGTTGACAGGGAGAATAAGGATTCCAATTCTTGGGGGTGCAGGAGAGATAAGGGCACAGCAAGGACAGATCTTAGCGAGTATTTAAGAGCATTTCCTGACTTGCTCATGTTTGCTTTCCCTACATGCACTAACCTTACAGAGATACCCATGTTTCAAACATGAATGTCTGGAACATGAGAAAGGGCTGGGGTCAGGCCCCTCCCTCCCTTTTCTGGTTGTTGTTTGCAAGACTGTGTCCTTGTGGGTGATTGTTAAATTATAACACTCTGAGTTAAATGCCTCTTAGGCACTCCTTAACCCTAGCATCTTCGTTTTAGGTGCTGAGAAATAACAAGGACGTTTTCATCATGGGTCTCCTGTTCACAATTAACAGACTTATGGGGGATCAAGTTGGGCCAGGCCATACTGCAGATCTGACCTATTTTCCCCCAGAAAGAGACAGAAAAGACAATGACAGGGCAGTGGTTGGGCTCCTAATAGAGCTCCAGGTTATGGTAGGCCTGTCCTTATGGTTCTTACATGGTGGCCCCTACCAAGCACATTGCAACCCCCAGATAGGCCTGGCCTCCCTGCCTACATTCCTGACACTGCTGTAGGTAACATGATGGGGTCTCTGCCTGCATCCACAGAAGATGATGATGACTCTCCCTTTGTCTCCTCATCCAGAATATGGCTCTTTATGCTGATGTCAGTGGAAAACAGTTCCCTGTCACCAGGGGCCAGGATGTGGGCCGTTATCAGGTAAGGGATGCTGAGCCAAGGGTCAGGGAAGGCTACCTGCTCGTGAGCATGACTCGAAGGCTGCTTGTATTGATACTGTGTCAGCATTGGTAGGGTGGCCCCTCAGGTGTCCACTGTGCCCACCCCCTACCAAACACACTCAACCAGGTGTCCTGGAGCTTAGACCATAAGAGCGCCCATGCAGGCACCTATGAGGTCAGATTCTTCGATGAGGAGTCTTACAGCCTCCTAAGGAAGGTAAGTATTGCTTGGAGGCCCCAGTGAAGGAGGGCAAGCCCTGCCCTCCTGCAGCTTCAGCCCTCTAGGGAGCTCACTCATGTGGAGCAGGATGGGCTGGGTGGGTGTCTTCCTGTGCTCCTACTCCACTCGCCCCACCTGTTACTTCCTCCTTTCTCTCCTTTGTTCTTCTGTGCTCCTGCCTTTCCTGTCCCTCTCCACCCCTCCTAGACAACCCATTAAGTGTTCCCTGACCCCAGTACCTCCTTTGCAGGCTCAGAGAAATAATGAGGACATTTCAATCATCCCACCCCTGTTCACAGTCAGCGTGGACCATAGGGTGAGTGTCCTACTCCCAGGGGAACACTTAATATGTGGCACACCTCTTTTTAGAGGGTTGGGGGTTGAGGGAAAGTTCTCTTCCTTTGCCGTCCCAGCTCTACCTGTTGGGCCATCTTTAACCAGTGTGCCTTGTGTGCCCTGAGGGCGGGTGACTGGATCCACTCCCCTGAGCTAAGCTTTTGGTCTTTTTTCTTTCAGGGTGCCTGGAATGGGCCCTGGGTCTCCACCGAGGTACTGGCTGCAGTAATTGGCCTAGTGATCTACTACCTGGCCTTCAGTGCGAAGAGCCACATCCAGGCCTGAGGGTGGCACCCCAGCTTTGCTTCTTTCAATAAACAGTCACTGGTTGTCATGAGTACATTTGGAACACAGGGCTCCTGGCTGACATTGCCATGCCTTCCTCACACTAAGAGAGCTGGGCACCCAGTGTGCCCTTTGCCCACCTCAACAGCAGAGGTCAAACCTTCCCCATAGTGTTCTATGTCCACCTTCTCTGTGTCTGTCCTGGTTGTTGGCATGTTGGGCATGGATCCATCCCTTACTTCCCAGCACATGACCCCCTCAGTGAAGACTGCTTTGTTCTCTCCTGTTCTCACCTGGTCCCCTGTGGCAGAGCTGCCAGCCCTCCATCTGGCCTCCTAATGGGGCCTCTTCCCATGGTTGGCCTGGGACAAGTCCCTATGACCTCTGATCCTGCCTCTGGCTGGGGAGCATGGGGTGCTGCTCTGCTGTACCTGTGCCTTTAGGAATGGCATGTACTCTAGCCTGGCCAGAGAAGGCAGAGACTTTTCTAGTTTCCCCATAATCCTTTAGTGTGTGCCATGGACACTCGTGGTAAAATGGCCAGCGTCATCTTCACAATGGCTTCTATTTGGAGCCTGGGGCATGAGCTACATACAGGTACTTTGCAGTGCTTTGCTGAGCAGTGAGGTCCCATCTTGCAGATGGAGTTAAATCTGGTATGTGCCTCAACACCCCACAGCTGTCCAGGCAGAAGCTGCCTCCAAACTCAACACCTTGGCCACTTTCTTATTTATTTATTTAATATTTATTTATTTATTTTAGTGGTGCTGAGGATCGAATCCAGTGCCTTATACATGGTAGGCAAGCGCTCTACCACTGAGCCACAATCCCATCCCCTAGCATGGGTATTTAGAAAACAGACTCCCCTACCTTGGAAAGCCCACTGCACCCTCCTAGTGATCCCTCATGAATACCCAGTGCCTTCAGCACATCAGGCAGGAATCCATGCATGTGCTTATGCACAATGCTCCGGCTCACCCTTCTAGGCTTGGAATGTGCTAGGCACCAGCCACTTGCATGGTCAGTGGCACTAAGGCAGCTGGTGGGGTAGTAAGCACCCTGGGGTCCAAAGGGGCTGGGTGCAAATTCTGTGAACCCTTTCCAGCTGCATGACTGCCTACTACAGGGTGTCAGGGAATTCTTGAGACTAGTCGGTAATGTCCTGGTACCTGAGTACATAGTCACCATTGGCCATTACAGAGGAAATGGTATAGCCATTCCAGAAAAAGGAGGCAAGGCCCCGAGCCTGCTGGGAGGACAGTGTCCAGGCTCCCTCCCCTGCCTAGGCTCTGCCACAGGCCTGGGAGGGCTGGAAGGAGTAGGAGGGTGTGAGGGTGGGCTTGTCTACCTACCCAGGTCTGCTAGGGGGCCTTCTCCAGACTATAAAAGTGGGTTGAGGTGAGCACAACTAAAGAGTTGGGCCCAAGGGGATCAGAACATACTAGCTCAGGCAGCAGATGAGCTTTCTGGAGTCCAGGGATAAAACCCAGTGCTGGGAGCAGTAGCTGCTCCCCTGGCTGCTAAGGAATGACTATTTGTGTTCTGTCAGCAGCCTAGCCTATGCAGGAAGAAGGCAGCCCAGTTGCTTTTCTTGGTTCTGGCTCAACCAGGCAGTCTGATTGTAGTAGGACCCAAATGTGAAGACACTGTTCCAGGGCATCAGTAGCCAAGTGCTACCAGCCCTCCTGGCGCCACTTCTCCTTGAGATGGCCAAAGGACTCCAGGCTCTGGGCCCATCTTGGCCCATGTCCTGTGAATACCCCATAAGAATAATGGGGAAGTGAATCCTCAGAGGAAGGAACAGTTGGCCTTGGTTTCCACATATTCCCTCCCAGGGGCAGGAGGCTGATTTTGGTGTACCACACCCTTGGCTGAAGAAGGCCCAAGAGGAATGGGGGAACTAGTCTAACCCCCTTCCTTATTCCCACCTCCACTGCTTCAATGAGCCTGTCATCCACTCCCCTGCTCATTGTTGTTCCTAGGCAGGACTGCCATGTGACATGCTGGGCCTTCCCTCCCAGAGCCATTCAGTGTGGCAGACAGATGAGGCTGCACCCCTATGTCCCTGCCTTCCTGGCAGGAGGACGTGGCTTCTGGAAATGGGCCCTTGGATTTCCCGCTCACCCGTCAGAGCATCATATCCATCACCAAATTGCTGTCTGCATCTCTGCATTTAGAATTTAACCAACTGCTCTCTCTTTCTCCAGGATAAATAGCATGATGAGAATGAACACAGGGAGGCCATGATTCAACCAAGTAAAAAGGCAGCTTGCTTTATTCTTGAGATGCAGGTGGGGGCAGGGTGGGACAGCCTGCCTGCCTCCAATCTGGGGCTCTCCAAACCTGAGGGGCACCACTTGCAAACTGCAACACCTGGAAGTGAGCGAAGCCCAGATGTGCATCTCTCCTGATCAGCCCACCTGCCTGTCACTGGGTCCAGGCTTCTGGTTGCCACCAAGTCCTCTCCAGGTCAGACGGCCTGAGGTCTTCCATTTGTTGCTCATGGGGCTTGGTTTAAAAAATCCCCTTGATATCTAAGCACCCTCCTCAGACCATTCAGAAAGAGTGGCCCTGCTCCAGATGGCATCAGGCACAAATGCGGGCTCAAGTTAATTCTTCTTGGATGGACACTGCCCACTCAGTCCCTGCAGTCTCATTCTCCTCCAGTCACTGGGGAAGGATGCAGCCCCCAGGAGTGAGCCTCAAAAGCCATAGCAGAGACTCCCCTTCCCCACCACAGAGTGGAGGCCAATGGGACAGCTGCTTCCCATTCCTCCCACCATTCCCTCCCCTCCCTTCCCACCCCAGCCCTCCCTCTCTTCCTCCCCCCACCTTCTTCCCAATCAACACTGGGTGGGGTTCCACCTTGGTCAGGCTGCCTTAAGGAGCTGCCAGCGCCCAGAGCAGGTCCACAAAACAGAAAAACAACTATTGGCAAGCACAGAAAGGGAGAAAAACCACAAAAATCAGGGTTGCCTCTGTCTACAAATAACTGCAGCTCCCAGGGGTCGAGAGAGGCTGCGCTCAGCGGCGAAGCTGGACATTCTCCTGTGCTTAGGACAGTCTACCTCACTTCTCTTTGCACCAACTTCCCTGTCTCCAAATATACATGTCAAGAGCACTGCATATATGTCATGCACACAAAGGGGTGCCCATTACAGGTATGCTCCCAACACCAGCTGTTGACATGGTCTTTTGGGGAGAGGGAAGTAGGTGATAGAAAAGAAGTGTCCCTTCTCCTTGGGGCTTCTCTGTCAACAGTGTCCCTTCTCCTTGGGGCTTCTCTGTCAACAAAGTCCTGTGCACACACACAGACAGGAGTATGTACGTGCACAGTGTGCACACGCACACAGACACACACTAGATTCTAAGGGAGGGTGAGGGCCAGGCCTGGGAGGCTCCCTGGGCCTGGGCTGGGCTCCTGCCCAGGCGGTTCAGACAGTGGTGACGGAGAGCAGAGGGTTGTAGATTCGCTTGCCGTCAGCTGAGCGTGCGCCATGGGCCAGCATCTCCTGGATAGTGATCCAGTTATCCAGGATCTTCTTGTTCCGCTTCTTCATGGTTTTGCGATGGCTCAGGGCGATAATGTTGAGCTCGGGCTTGCTATCGCCATTCTGCTGCTCCCTCAAGCACTCCAGCCGGCTCTGCATCATGAACTCGCGCCGCTTCCTCTGCTCCCGTGCACGGATCAGGTGCTGCTTCCGCTCCTCCTTGCTCCAGTAGCGGCCCATCTTCATCTCACTCACTGCGTCGTCATCAGTAGTCATGCCGCTGCGCTCCTCCCGGATCTTCAGGGCCCGGGCCTTCAGCAGCCGATCTCGCACAGGCCGCTTGGCCACGTAGCGTGTCCCGTCGCTGCGTACCTTCACCTTCCACTCCATGCGGGGTGCTTCAGCAGCTGCAGCCACCACCCCACCCACCCGAGGGCCCCCAGCCAAACTCAAGGGGCTGTGGCCCAGCTCCTCCAGGCCACGGGTGGGGGCCAGCTGCACACAGCTATGGTAGTGCTCACTCTCCTGGCCTTGGCTACGGTGGCGCCTAGAGAGGTAAGGACTGCCTTCAGGGCCCACACGCTCCAGGGTCACCCCCGTCTTGGGGCTGCGTCTGACTCGTTCCTCTGCATGCTGTCTCCGGCCCACCTCAGGATCCCGGGAGAGGGATCGGAACTTGGCGGGGCTCCCAGGCAGAGGAGCAGCCTTGGAGGGGATGGCGACAGGGGGACCAGGAGGGGTCCGGTTCAAGTTGGAGTTGCCAGCAGTGGCCCGCTTCAGAGGGCTCTCAGGAAGGGGCTCCACGAGCAGTGGGGTGCTGCGGCAGCTCTCCCCTGTGTTGTAGGCGCTGGTGCTGTCCTTGTCAGACTTCTCTGGCAGCTCAGAGATGTCAGACAGCTCATGCTTCTTGGGCTCACTGGCCGCCAGGTCATAGAGACTCTCCTCCTCCAGCAGCCAGGCCTTCATGCAGCGCTCGCGCAGCTGTTGCATCTTCTGCGCCCGCAGGATGTTGCGACACTTGAACTCCAGGTGGCGAAGCTCCTCCTCCAGCATGGCCATCTCGTGGCCCAGGCTTTCATTGCGGTTGACATCCAGAGCACTATTGCTACCAGAGGCCCGGGAGAAGACGATGCCCAGCTGGTTGCCATTCTCCAGGTGGCACTTGATCTCCAGTAACTCCCGGTAGCGCTCATACTCTTCATCTGTGAGGCCAGGCACATCGCCACTTCCAAGCCCTGCCCCCTCTGCCAGCAGTGAGTCCATGCTGAAGTGGAAGTCCCGGCTCTGCAGAGAATCCCCTTGCAGGCCAAACTTGCGCAGGCTCCCAGGGGTGTTGGTGGTACTGGGGGGCTCATCCCCCAACAGATCATGCTCAGAACTCTCTTCATTACGGGTACTCTCATCAGTCCGGCCCACCCCACTGTCCAACTCCTGGCTGTTGCTCAGGCCTGGGCCCCCATCAGGAGCCCCCTTCTCCTCTTCATTCCCAGGCTAGAGTAAAAAAGACAAGCACACTCAGGGCCCCAAAGGCCTGAAGGGGCTTCAGGGTTGTTTCTTCTCCTGGCCCAGGCTAGGAGACCCTGCACACTCCCAGTCCCTTCCCCCTTCTCTCCCTCTTGCTCTCCCCAGTAATAGATCTTCCTTACCTGTTGGGCAGGGGGTGACTTAAGCTTCCGAGCACGCAGGTCCCCCTCATTCTCAGAGCCAAAATCATCCAGGAAGTCATCCCGGTCACTGTCCTTCCACCGCTTTGCTAGCTGCAGAGACAGGCTCAAGCTAGTCCCATTGCTTCAAGGTTCTCCCCAGATGCCCATCAGGTCCCCTCTAGGTCAAATAACCCAAGAAATGGGGTAGTCCCAGCCCAATGTTGAGAGTCCCAGGTCACCTGAATATGGGTACACACACCTGGCTCTCAGGCCGAGCAACCAGCAGGGAAATGTTGGTGTTCTCCTCCTGGCTCAGTATAGCCACTGCCTCTTCTCTGTTCTGGACATCCATGCCGTTTATCTGGCAGGCCAGGGGACAATCAACAAGGATGCTAAGGCTGGCTTTGGGGCAGGGCCCTGGCTGGGCTAAGACACGTATTTGAGTTCTGGGAGGGTATAAATAAGCAGAAGATGCCAGGGAGAGAATGGTCTGGCCCATGCAAGAGGACATGTGTGTGCCAAGGACAAGACACCGAGAATGTAGGGAAAGGAGGCTGGGGAGCTGTCCACAGATGCCATGGCATTTGGAAGGGAGGTTGAGCAGAGGAGAGGAAGCACAGCCCAGGTTTTGAACACAGTAGGCTGCCTGGCCTCAGTCTTGGCTCTCAGTGAGAGCTGGGTATGGGCTAAAGAGAGGGAGCAGGGCCATCATTGGGTGCAGCAGGGCCTCCAGTCAGACCTGGAAGCCTGCAAATGCTCACCTGGATGATGCGGTCTCCCTCACGGATCCGGCCATCTTTGGCTGCAATGCTGTTGGGATTTACCTGCAGGACATGTGCATCTTGGGGACTCAGTGCCTAAAGTGCCCTTTTCAGTGAGAAGGGGCAGCCTCACCTTGGAGGTCCCCAAAGCAAAGTGAAGCTCCAATTTCAGCTCAGAGCAGCAGCTTCCAAGCTCCAGGCAGCAGAGGCAGAGGCAGTGGGCCCCAAGTTAGTCACTTCCCCAGCTCCCTAGCTTCTGCCCAATACTCCCACACCCTTGTCTATGCCCCAGAACTCTGTGCTTCTTTTCATGGAAGTCTGTTATTTTATTTACCAAGAGCTGGGCAAAGCAAAGCAGCTGGTTACTCTCAGAATGAAAAAAAAAATCCACCCTGAGGCTCCATGGCTAGTGGAAACTTTTCCATCCAGAAGACTAGCTTTATTATGATACTGCTAACAGAGGGTAGCTGAGGAGCCATGTTCCCTCTGGTGGACACACAGAAACTTGGCAAAGGGAGGGAGGGAGGTGGTCCTCTGTCAAGTCCTAGGGAGTTAGCCCCACAATGTGGGAGAACAAAGCCTGGGCACAGGTCTCCTGCAGAGTACTGCTTCACTGGCCCAGTGAAGCTATCAACTGCCTTGTCCTCACCACCCAGCAGCACACTGAGATGCCCAGGGAACAGTGTTTGAGCCCTGGGTGGGATGTGTGGAGAGGCCACAGGGATCATGTGGCATCAGAGCCCTCTCTATGCCAGAACTTCCTTGGCACCCGCCTCCATACCTCTCCAACGTAGATGCCCAGGTCTTCCTCGTCATCCGTGCGGTAGCACACCATCAAGCCCAGCTTGTCCCGGTGGCTGCTTTTGTACAGCTCCACCTCCTGCCATAAGGGTACGGGAGGAAGCAGAAGTAGAAAGACCCAGACAGTGTGAGCAAGGAAGCCTGCAGCCAGTGACAGCCTCAGCCCAGACTGTCTCCCCCAGCACCCCCTGGCCCTCCCCTCCAGTCACCTAAACCGAGCGTCCAGCCCCTGGCTTTGAGGGCTTCCTTCTCTTACCATCCCAAATGGTGCACATGTTCAGTGGTCTCCCTACCAGGAAATGCCCAAGACAGACAGGATGCACAGGACGCACGGGACACACACATGCGTGTAACATGGACTCACCAACACAGACGTAATGCACTACTACCTCACCCGGGCCCTCCCTGACTCGGCCAGACGCGCACCAGGAAGGACACACCAGGGAGGGCTCAGTGGGAAGAGCCAGGAGGCCCAGCCGCCTGGGGGCAGCAGGAGCCAGGTCTGAGCAGGGCTGCAGCCAGCCATCCCGTGCCACCTCCTGAGGCTGGCTGCGGGCCCTGGCCTGGTGGCCAGCTCACCTCATACTCCAGCTCGTCCATACGGTCTGGCTCCTGTGGGCCGCCCTCCATGAACTCCGCCGGGTCATAATACTCATGGCTGATGGGGGGGCTGCCCAGGAGAAGGTGGGGGTCAGGCAGGCCATCTGTTCCTCTGGCACCCTAACCCCAGCTCCTAGCTGGTCAGCAGGGAGCCCTGTGCTGGGTACACTCTCCATGGCAGATAGCCCAACAGCCTCCTCCAGAACCCCTCCTTATAACTGTATGCACCCATGGAAAGACCAAAATGCTTCTCAACTGTGAGTGAGCAGGGATCAATGCTGAGGACCCAGGCATGCCTAGCTCTCCCTGCCTCTTCTCCCAGAACAGGGACAAACTTCTCCAAAGCTCCAGGTGCCCCATTTGTCTCCCAGTACTGGCCCCACTCATGCAGCATCCCCAGGAGTTAGCCAGGAGTCCTGCAGAGCAGATGGGCATCCCCTCTGCCTCTAAGGGCTGCCCTCCTTGCCCCAAAGCTAAGGTTGTCTGCTCACAGCCCTATGGCCTACCTCTCTGCAGAGGAGGGATCCCAGGACCACCTCCCTGTAGCCTGGGCCAAGATTAGCAGAATGAGTCAGCGCTTACATGGTCATGGGCCACCAGGCCTGGATGAAAGGCCCTTCTTCTGAGCGGGCCAAAGAAAGAAGCTGAAGAGATGGAGGAAATTCAGAGCAGGTAGAAGGATGGGACAGACAAGGGATGCAGGAAGATTCAAGGAGTGATGCTGTGAAAAGCAGAGACAATGGGGCAGCAGAGGAGGAGAGAGGATGGAGGAGCAGCGAGGTCCAGGCAGGTCAGCCCCCTTCACCAGCTGCTGTTGAGCCCAAAGCTAGAGGCCTGGAGGTTTCTGAGACCTCAGGTACCATAGTCGGCTCTGGAGGCCAAGGAGCCTGCTTCCTGCCTGAGAGGCAGGCGGAGGTGGGAGTCTCCCTGCCACTGCCAGAGCTGCATCAGTGACGCCTTTGGGCATCATGGGGACAGCTGTCCCAGGTAGTATGTCCTCTCTGGAGGCAGGGCCCAGGGCCCTCCTAAGGGCAACTCACAGCTCAGAGAGGACGTACGGCTCCAGGATGCCCATAGGTGGGGTGGGCGGGCGCAGCTTGCCCAGCGCCATGATATGTTCGAAGGTGATGTCGGTCTGAGTGCCACTGTCCACCAGTTGAAGGTCGTGGCAGGAGCTGTCCCCCCGCAGGCGGGGGCTGCGTCTCAGCACCTGGATCACCAGGGGCTCCTTGGAGGCTCTCAGGGCCTCCAGGGTTTGCTCCTGAGACAGCTTGGAGAGCTCCTTCCCGTTTACCTGCAGCAGAGACATGTCTCCATGAGAACCCTCGAGGGCTGGCTCCTCCCCTCTAGGGTGGAAGACCAGCAGGACCCTGAGCACCCCAATATGCTCAACTGAGGAATGTGCTCTGCATGCATGGTCCTGGTTACCCTTGATGCCCTCATTCTCAGGCAAACCCCACTTCTCAACCTCTACCCCATGAGTGATGTCTGGGGATTTCTGGGCTGTGCTGAGAGCCAGGGTGACCTAGAGTCTGTGCACTGGTTCTGTAGACTGTCCTCACCCCAGAATCTCCTTCAGTCTCTCCTTGAGAAGGAGCCATCCACAACTCTCCTGTCCTCCCTCCCACTAGGGCCGGACCTACTTTTCCTTCAGGCAACACTGAAGCCAGAACTAGCACCTAGAAGACCCCCAGAGAGCTCCTTAACAACAGAAGCACACCAGTCAACCCTAATGAACAGCTACACTGTGCTCCTCAGCCATCAAGGCAGGAGGACAACCCTGGCAACGGGTGGGATTTATCAACAGATGCCTACTTGTTAAGGCTGGGTGGGGTCTGCTGGGAGGGGAGTTGGAAGATGTTAGAACTTGATCTATGTCCTCATGGTGGTGACTGACTTGCTGAATAGAAAAGTCCTTGAAACTAGAAGTCTCCTGGAATAGCAAGGTGGCCTAAGACAGCTGCCAAGAAAATGGTCCTGACAAAGTCACCACCAGGTTTTTGGGCACCTGCTACATGCCAGGTTCTGGGCAGGGTCCTTGATGTGATCCCCCCTACCGAGTCCTGACCCCTAAATGTTACTGCCTCCATTCTGCAGATAGGAAACTGAGGCTCAGCCAGGTGAAGGGACTTGTATGAAGGTCAGTAGCCAGAATGAGGTATAGGGGAGGATGGGGCCATGCCAGGCCAAGGCCTGGGGCCCAAGACAGAAGTAGAACTGGGAACAGCTTAGTAGGAAGAACAGGGCAATCTGGGGTAGAAGGTGATGCACTGGGAAGCAGAGTCAGAAAGGGAGAAAAGCCATTAGGAGAGCGGGCATCCCAGCTGGACAGAGAGCGAGGAGTGTCTGTGAAGCACCATGGGCAGAAGGCCGGCCAGAGCCCAGCCAGCTTCTGCAGAACCCTGCGCACTGGGTCCTGAGGTGGTATGCTGCAACTTTTATGTGCAAGAACCCTTCTATAGAGATGCTACCAAGAGTGCACACCCATGCTAGTAGCTGCAACATCACAGCCGTAGCCTGGAAGGTGGCCTGTCTAGTGGAAGCCCAGGTGTCCCAGGGACTCCTCCTAGCCTCAGTGATGGCTCCTGACTTCTGAGCCAATGTAACCCAAACAATTATCTTTCTGCTATTTCATTATGTCCTTCTAGATAATTTGTTTTCTAGGTCTCCCTTCTCCCCACAATATTCATGTTCTGAAAAGTGTTCAATCCTCAGTACCACATAAAAGTAAATTAAAAAAATAAAGATATTTTAAAAATAAGAAAACCATAATGAAGAAAACCAAAATTGCCCATCATCTCAGGAATGTAAATGCTGTGGCTCTGTGGACATATTTCTTTCTAGTCTTTTCTTTATGTCTACCATGAGATAGGTGCAGGTTCTCAAAGCTCCTACACACCAGCCCTACTGGCTTGGTCCGTACTTTACATCACTAGGATCATTTTTTTTTTTAGTTATGCTATAAAGTATGTAGCAAAGTTGGGCACTGTGGTCTACGCCTATAATTCCATTGATTAGAGAGGCTTAGGCAGGAAGATTATAAATTGGAGGACAGCCTCAGCAAATTAGCAAGACTGTCTCAAAATAAAAAATGAAAAGGGCTGGGGATGTAGCTTAGTGGTTAAGTGCCCCTGGATTCAATCCCCAAAACCAAAGAGAAAGAAAAAAGAAGAGTTGTATTACTGAATTGAAGACTGTGAAGGAAAGAAACAGAGCTTTCCAGCCAAGAAGGTATTTGTTGGGAAAGTGTCAGAAAGTCAGGTGGGACAGAATGTGCTGCTCCTGCAGGAGGACCTACAGTAGACAGGCAGGCTGGAGAAGGGGCTATGTGCAGGACAGTGAGCCTTTGACAGGGATGTGAGGAATGACCTTGAAGCCCTCTAGCAGTGGCTGGTGCCAGTTGTTAAAGAGAGCCATTAGCAACATTTCAACTGTAGAAATGTACCACTAAATGAACGATATTAAAAACAAAGGCACTAAAGACTGAGACCTCCTGGCTTTCTAATTTCTAATTACTTGACTGCTCTTACTGTCATCTCTGTTCTCGGCATTATTTCCATCCAATGTGTCTGGAAGTGAATGTTAAATGATGGCTGGCGTGTGTACAGCTGCACACCTCTTACTCCTGCTAAGCGGCATCATGGTGATGGCTTGAAATTGGCTACAATGGAGCATTTACACCATGGAAATCGGCCAGTGGCCTAACTGGGTGCTTTATTTTTGTCTTGGAACATTTGCTAGCTTACCACTGCCCTTGAGTGAAAGCAAACATGGTGGCAGAAGGGCTCAGAGCTATTCTCAGGGTTTTCACGGGGGAGGCTTCTCCCTGAAATTCCCAGGGCAGGGCAACAAACATACTGTGGGATGCTCAGGTGACACAGAACCGCAGGAATGTGGTTTCTCCCTGGAATCATTACCCAGCAGCAGTGTTGCTATGGAAACTGGACCCAGGCACTGGGAACAGCATGTAGGGCGGGCTGGAGGGGGCTGAGCACATACAGTCTCAGCACCTCAGATCAGGCACCATCAGAGAGAATTGTTTGTGACAGTCCAACAGGCTTTTCTTAGCCCAGGTAGGCTCTAAGCATAGGCAGATCTGGGATGGCAGCCTGAAGCCTCCTCTCTCTCTTCCTCCTCAGGTCATGGTGGGCCTCAAGAGCTAATGAGGGTGGGTAGGGCGGAGACAAGCTGTAACAGTAAAGAAATAAGCCCCTCTGGGGAAGGGAAGGGCTACCAACCAGATGGGACTATGCACTACACCAACCAAGGACACATGGGGCCAGTAGCAGTGAAGGCCACAGTGTGCTCCTTCACTTGCTGATGGCAGCAGGTCTTGTTATCCTGTATGGATCCAACTGTTGTGAGGCCATGTTCTGAAATGTTCCTGCTCTTCAGACTGCCTGCTGGACCACTCTGGTCTCTAAAAGGTGTCCAAGGCCATGAGTGGAGCTCAGAGGTAGAGTGTCCAGCAGTAAAAAAGAAAAAGGTGTCCAGACCCAGGCCTGCTTACCCTAGACATTCCTGCCACCCCACAGGCTAATGTCTAGGCATTCTGGACACCACCCCTGCTGCTATCTGGGCAGGACCCGCCTAGCAATTTCAAATGGATCAAAGACTTTCATGGACAAGACCAAGCCATCTGTCTTGAAGACCGTGAACAGTGTTAGGCTATATATGAAAAGAAACTCCAAAGATGAAAATAAACAATAATGGAGGAGTCGTTAAGACTTCGGGACACAAAGAGACACCTCAAACACAGGCTCAGAGCATAGAATTGATGACATATTATGGAGAATTCATCAGTGTTCCTACAAAACATTAATAAAACACAACTTGATAGGAACCTTGGCCAAAGATGCCAACAGGCATTCAGTGAAAGGCATCCCAAATCAGCCATGCTCTACAGTGCTGCAGTGAGATGGGATGTGCCTTTCAGGATCCTTGGGTGCTAGCCACATGGCTAAGACAATGTGTGTTCCGCTGTCACAGCAAATGATGCAGCAGCCCAAAGGCTGCTCAATAGTATAGTGGTAAAACATGCCAGCAAAGTTGTACATGCAGTTTAGAGAAACCACATGTACTATTAAGGTAATAGCATAAAGAGAAGAAAATCTGAATGGGAGTAACCATGTGGCATCCCCCCAGGAGGGGAGGGAGGAACAGCAGGGATGGTGTAACAAAGGGCTTCAGGTCCACCTTGAACACCTTCTTCAAAGAACAGTGAGGAAGGAGGCCAGCAGGGTCCAAAACAAGTCTGGGGGTCAGTGCTTGCAGAAGCAAGTCCAGGAGGCCTCAGGACACCCATGCTGGAGTTGTCTTCTCTGTCAGGAGGGGTCTTACAGATGAGCCACATGAAGACACAGCATCTCAGGCTACCAGAGGCCAACTGGGGAAGCCCCCTCCTCACTGTAGTGAGGGCTGTGGACAAGTGGGAGGAGGATACCCCCATGGGTTGTGGAGCTCTGGGACTAAGAATAGGTGGTAGGACTGTGAGTGGGGGTGGGGAGTGAGGTCTAGGTATAAGTGAGCCGTGTGACAGTGTGAGTCTGTACAGCAGTGAGGGTGGCTATTCTCCTTCCAGGATGTCACCTCTTCCCCTGGCTTCCAGGCTAAGACCATCAACAGCCTGTGTCACTTTCCTATCTTCTCCCTCCATGCTGTGCCTGGTGCCCAGTGTACCTTATCATGGGTACCTTCTGTCCCTCTGGAAGTGGCCTACAGGGCCAAATCCAAATCAATTCATGCCACACTAAGCTTTTTTTTTTTTTTGGCACCAGGGATTGAACCCAGAGGCATACAATCGCTGAGTCATATCCTCAGCCCTTTTTATTTTGAGACAGGGCCTCACTAAGTTCCTGAGGCTTGCCTTTAACTTGCCATCCTCTTGCCTCAGCCTCCTGAACAACTGGGTTTACAGGTATATGCCACCACAACTGGCTTTTTTGGCATAGCCAGAGGTTTATTTAAATAGATACACATTCAAGGGAGAGTGGGGGCAATCTCAAAAGAGAGGCACCTTTGGGGTAAAAGCAAGAAATAGGTATTCAAGACAGAATGTGAGCCATCTCTAGAGGGATAGACAGCCCACACTACTCTTCCTGACCTGTGAGTATCCAAACTAAGTCAAAGTAAACATCCAAGGGCTTGGTATGGGCATGGAGAGCACCAGGCCTCCTATGACAAAGTCCCAAGGAGTCCTTGTCACAAGACCAAGGTTCCCTGAGGGCAAGAGCCTGGCTATTTTCATATGCAGAAAGAATCACATAGCTTTCCCTGGGGCACATCTAGTGTGGGGAGAGTGGCTCATGTCTATAAATTCT
This sequence comes from Callospermophilus lateralis, assembly GCF_048772815.1. Lineage (NCBI taxonomy): Eukaryota > Metazoa > Chordata > Mammalia > Rodentia > Sciuridae > Callospermophilus > Callospermophilus lateralis. The sequence continues at coordinate 125,427,280 of NC_135325.1, forward strand.
AAGGATCCCTTCATCAAGTGCAAAACTGCCTCCTTTGGAACAATACAGAAGGAATCCACTTTTTTTCTATCACAGAGAGAGTGGGACTTGCTGATCAAGGACATTGTCAATAAAAAAAACTATTAAAGAAATGTTTCCAAAGACTCATGGATGGGGCTGGGGTTCTCAGTGGTAGAGCGCTTGCCCTTGCCTAGCATGTGTGAGGCACTGGGTTCCATTCCTAGGGCTGCAAATAACAATAACAATGTGATGCACCCCTTATAACCCAGTGACTTGAGAGGCTGAGGTAGGAGGAGGATCCCAAGTTTAAGAATAGCCTGGGGGGGGCACTGAAGTTGTGGCTCAGTGGTAGAGCACTCACCTAGCATGTGAAAGGTGCTGGGTTCGATCCTTACCACCACATAAAAATTAAAAAAATAAACAAAATTTAAAAATAAAGGTATTGTGTCCAACTAAAAAAAATAATATTAAAAAAAATCAAAAAGGAAAAGTCTGGGAAACTTAGTGAGTCCATCTTAAAATTAAAAGGGGAGGCTTGGGGTGGAGCTCTATGGGAGAGTAGCACCCCTGCTATCAGTCTCCAGTACCAAAAAATAATAATACTCAAAACACTACACTAAGGACATAGAGGAGCACAAAGATCAAGTCCCTGGCAATTACCATGCAGAGACAGTGAGGCCACCTGTTAGCATACCGCCATCCTGCCTGGGAACTTTATGTCTCCCCTGGGTGATTGATTCTTCAGCATCCGGGTCTGTTTCCTTCCTGGTTTGCTGCCCAGATGGGTCCAGTTCAGTTCAGAGTCCTTGGTTATCACCTTGGAAACTGCCCTGAACAGAGACTTGATCCTCAGCAGAGATCCTCTGCAGGAATCAGGGCCCAAATGGTATTCATACTCTGCTTAGGGACAGACAGCTGCCTCCTGTTTGCACCCTGGGAGCCCTTATTGCCCTGGGTTTTCTGGAAGCTCAGTCTCCACAGGTCAACAGAAGTGGTCACCTATAGATACTACGGCACTTAGTGTTCTTCAGCCCAGCCCATCACCCTTTCTCAGCACACTATCAGTCAGAATCTTACACCAGAAAGTAAAATCTTACCCCAGAAAGTCAACTTTCTGGAGAGTAATCTGTCAGTAACTATAAAGGCCCTCAAACATGCTCATCAAGCCTGACAACTTGGAGAGATGCTGTCTCAAAATAAAAAAAATAAAACAAGCTGGGTATGTAGCTTACTGGTAGAATGCCTCAGGGTTCAATTCCTAGTACCAAAAGAAAAAGAAAGTCCCATTGTATGGACAGATCTCTCTGTTTATGCACTCATCAGATTATAGGACATTTGGGTTGTTTCCATCTGCTGCTACGAACATTCTTGTATGAGGTTTTGTAGCTCAGTGGGAACGCACTTGTCTAGCATCTAAGAGGACATGGGTTCATTCCCAGCACTGTGTGTGCAAGTGCACATGTGTATAGACAGAAGCTGGGAGCAGATATATTAAATCATTGTGCAAGGGGAGTAAAAACATTGGAGATTTTTTCTATTTTCCAAATATTATATAAACATGGCCACATTATTTTTGAAAATATGCTAGCCAGGCACTGTGGCAGATGCCTATAATCCCAGTGGCTGGGGAGACTGAGGCAAGAGGATGGCAAATTAAAAAACTTGCCAGCCTCAGCAACTTAGCGAGACCCTGTTTCAAAAGAAAAAAAATTAAAAGGGCTACGGATGTGGCTCAGTGGTTAGGTGTCCCTGGGTTCAATCCCCAGTACCAAAAAGAAAAAAGAAAGGAAAATATAAATGTTTACAAACTAAAAAAAAAAAAAAGCATCCAGGAAAATTCTATTCTCATGATAACAATGATAATATTAAGCAAAGAGCTGTCTTAGGTCCATGTGATCCCAATTTGGGAAACAGGTATGGGAGGTAGGTGGGGGACAGAGGCCCCAAGGGCCGTAGGTGTAGAAAAGGAAAACAAAACAGTTCTCACTCTATCCCAGAAGAGGTGGCCCAGCAAGCCCCATGCCTTCCCCAGAGAAGGCTGGGAAGCTCATTCTTTCTGGAAGGCTGGAGGAGGGCGTGAACATGGAGCAGGTCTGAGCCACTCCTGCCCTCCTCTACTCATCACCCCCACTGTCCCTGTAAGATTTGCAGAAAGGGTACTGTGGGTGGCCAAGGGTGGTGTGGCCCCTGGCGTCCCCCAGCCCACTGTGGGGCATAAGGGGACAGGAGGCCCCCAGGGGCGGAGGGGTGGGGCCCTAGGCCCCTATAGCGGGAGTTGGGTACCTGCTAGGAATCCCATGCTCTGAGAGTACAATCCATACCCTCAGGGAGTCAAGGACAAGTGATTTCTGGACAGAACCTGTCCCCACTCCACCCCTAAAAGGAAAAGATTTGAAAGTAGCTAAAGGGAGGAGACAGATGCTTCTGGCTGGGGGCAGGGAACTTGAGCTCGGCAGATACATAACAGAGACATCCCCAGGAGTAGAGATGGAAGGTAGGAGGGGGACAGAGGCAAAGCTGCATTTCAGTCTGGTGGCAGAGAGCCCAGGAAGTGAGGTACACAATGACCCGTAGGTTTCTAGAAAGTCAGGATATCCCAGAAGGAGGAAAGCACCTGCTCTTGAACATGGTGGGCCCCTGACCTCAGAGCTTAAGGTCATCTAAACACTGGCATAACTAGAAATAACTATGATTAAGACAGACATTCCAGGACTTGGGGAAGCCAGTCTGAAGTGGAACCCTGCAAGAAATAAGCAAGCGGGCTGGAGATGTGGCTCAAGCGATAGCGCGCTCGCCTGGCATGCGTGCAGCCCGGGTTCGATCCTCAGCACCACATACAGACAAAGATGTTGTGTCCTCCAAATACTAAAAAAAGAATAAATATTAAAATTCTCTCTATCTCTCACTCTCTCTCACTCTTTCTTTTTTTTTAATAGAACAATTTTTTTATATTTTTTTATTTTTTTTAATTAATTTTTATTGTAGGTTGTTCAAAACATTACATAGTTCTTGATATATTATATTTCACACTTTGATTCAAGTGGGATATGAACTCCCATTTTTACCCCATATACAGATTGCAGAATCACATCGGTTACACATCCATTGATTTACCTATTGCCATTCTGGTGTCTGTTGTATTCTGCTGCCTCTCACTCTTTCTTAAAAAAAAAAAAAGAAAGAAAGAAGCAAGCACTTCAGATGGCTGAGCTCAGAGTTCAAGGAGTAGAAAAAGGGAAAATGCTGGAGTGGATGGTGGTCAGGGATGCCTCTGGGAGAGGAGACCTGAAGAGAGACCTTAATGGAGACAAGGAGCCAGCACTGCTAGGGTGGAAAAGCAGGGACTGTCCCAGGAGAACAGACTGTAGCATCCTGCACAGATGATAATGGCTTGGCCCTGGGTGGGGGTGGGCATGGAGGTGGCAGGACATGGTCAAAGTCAGTTTGTCTTTTAAAAGCAGAGTGATGCCAGGCACAGTGGTGTACCCCTGTAATCCCAGGGGCTCAGGAGGCTGAGACAGGAGGATCATAAGTTCAAAGCCAGCCTCAGCAACAGCAAGGCATGAAGCAACTGAGTGAGACCCTTCTCTAAATAAAATACAAAATAGGGCTGGGGATGTGGTTCAGTAGTCAAGTGCCTCTGAGTTCAATCTCTGGTACCAAAAAAAGCAGACTGTTGCTAGCTAGGGGCAAGGGACAGAGAGGACTAGAAAATGACTCCAAACAAGCACAGGAAAAAATGCTCCCATTATTCATCATTGAGGAAATGCAAATGCAAATCCAAACCCAAATGAGACCACTTTACACCCACTAGCATGGTTAGATGAACAAAAGGAAAACAACAAGCACTGAGGGGATGTGGAGACACTGGAGCCCGCACACATTGCTGGTGGGAGGGTAAAATGGAGCCACCCGCTGAGGAATATGGTCTGGCAGTTCCTTAAAAGGTTAAACAGGGTGTGTATGAGATCCAGCAATCCTTGAAGAACTGAAAACAGGCATTCACACGAAAATTGTACACAAATGTTCAAAGCAGCAGTATTCACAATAGCCAAGACTTGGGAGCAACACAAATGTCCACCAACAGATGAATGCATAAACACAATGTGGTCCATACATACAGTGGAATACCAGCCAGCCACGAGAGGGGATGAAGTTCTGATGCAGGCTACAAATGGTGGACCCTGAAAACCATCTATGCAAGTGAAAGAAGGTGGACACAAAGGGCCACATGCTGTGTGATTCCACTTAAATGAAATGTTCAGAACAAGCAAGTCCACAGGGACAGAAAGCAGAATGAGGGTTTCCAGAGGTTGGAGAAGGGGGAGCAGGCAGTGACCGCTTAATGGGTCTGGGTTCCCTTTTCTAGTGATGAATGTGTCCTGGAAGGAGACAGTAGTGGTTGTACAACATTGTGAATGTATGAAATGTCACCAATAAAATTTATTATGCATGCTTTACCACAATAAAATAAAATAAAATAAACTGCAGATGTGGTGGTACATGCCTGTCATGCCAGCAGCTCCAGAGGCTGAGGCAAGACAATTGCAAATTGCCTGGCCACTTAAGAGAGACCTAGGGCTAGGGATGGGATGTAGCTCAGCAACAGAGGCCCCTGGGTTCCATCCTTGGTACCAGCAAAATGACAAAAAAAAAAAAAAACCTGCTGCCCAGGTCCACAGGTACCAGGGGTGTTGTTACAGGACAGAGGAAGTTTGAGGAAGGGAAAATATTAGAATTGGGACAGAAATTTCTGTCTCAATTGGGAAATGGGCATGTTTTATTCATTGTAAATTTTTATGTCCAGGTTAAAGTTCTCAAGACCTGTAGACATGTGCAGTGCTCCAGTCCACCTAACTAAGCCACTAATCCAGTATCCTGTGTCCACTGTTGTGAAATTCAACTAGGATTTTTTTCAGTATGGGGAATCGAACCCAGGGGCCCTCTACTACTGAGCTATGTTCATAGCCTTATTTTGTATTATTTATTTATTTGTTTGTTTGTTATTATTTATTTATTTGTTGGCAGGGTCTCATTAAGTTGCTGCAGCTGTCCTGGAACTTGCACCCCTCCTGTCTCAGCCTCCTTGAGTTGGTGGGACTATAGGCAGCGACATTGCTCCCTGCTAAGAATTGTTCTTGACTTGAAATCATGAGGAGATTACCCAGAGAAGGTGTGTTGGCAAAAGCAGAGGTTCTTGGAGGATCCTGGGGCCCCCTGAGGGTGGGAAGACCACAGCCTGAAGTCAGTAAGAAAGAGAGTCTGCATGGGGTGTGGTGGTGCAAGATGGTGGAGAATGGACCTCTGGATGTGTTGGGGGTGCTGCCTGGGATGGGGAATGAAAGCAGGTGGGGAAGCTCAACCTGGAGGGGCCCAGCCTTTCGGAGCTATTGGACGCTTGTGCATAGAATGGGGTGGGGACAGCTCAGAGATATGGTGTCCAAATGCTGATGGGATCAGTAGAGGGGGGGAAAAATCCCTAAAGTCAAAGACAGCCAGGGAAAAGTGTAGGCACCAAGACTTTGAGAAGGTGAAGAGAACATGGGGGCAGGTAAGAAACCATCTGGGTCAGGAGCGATGAGGGCTAGATGGGCCCTGGCTGCAGATGGGTGTGGCGGAGTCGCGACTGTCTGAGGATCAGGGGCTCTGTGGGGCACACCCCCAGTGGGGTGCGGCACCACTACGCTGTGAGCAACGGAAGGCGGGACCCCAGGCGCGCTGGCCCCGCCTCCTGGGCCCTGAGCCGCAGACAAAGAGCGCGCGGCAGCAGCGATGGCGCTAAGGCAGTGGTAGCCCGAACAGCTACCAGGCAGCGGTAGCCGGAACAGCTACCACATTGGTCCCCCAATGTACTGTCTGGTTAGACAGGTGGCGGAAGAGTGCCATCCTACCTGACCCCAGCACCACCCCAGCCCCGTTGCTGGGTTCCATTCCAGGGCCAGCTCCAGGGACCCTCCCGCGGTCCTCGATACACCGAGTGCTGTAGGGCAGGATTGGTCCTGAGCCTCTGGAACATAAAAGGAGAGGAGAGGCCAAGAAAAAAAACAATAAGAGTCCTGCTCTGAGGAACCCTGCAACACATGTGATTCCCTGTGTGGCCTGAAGAACGTCTCTTTCATTCTCACTGGTAACAGGATAACATGTGGAGCTACATCATTTCTAGGGGGCCTCCTAGTGCCACAGTTCCACTCTCTTTACCCCACTGGGCAGATTAGGAGACTGAGGCTGGAGAATAAAGAAACCGAATCTACACTCTGCAGGGGGTGGGGAGCCATGAACTCCAATAGAGCTGCTGGCTCTCAGCTTTGCGCAGGGAGTGTCCTGGAAGCGGTGTGACTCTAGGCTCCCTGAGCCCAGACAACTGTTATGGGAATCTCCAAATCGGCCAAACATCAGAAGGAAAAGTCCAGGCAAGAGCAGCCTGTGCAAACGGCAACCTCTGGCACTCCTCCTTTCAGTGGCGCCCAGTAGAAGTCCCCATTCGTGTTTTCCCATCTCTGCATTTTGAAAATTGTCAACCCACAGAAATGTTAGAACATCTGCATGTTCCCTTTACTCAGACGTCTTCAGAGTGCACATTCTTGCACGCCCCTTTTAGGGCTTTCTACTCACACATTTGCAGAAGCATTTGAAACTAAGACACCATTCCTCCCCCTCTCCTTGAGGCACAGCACCATTATCATGCTATTTAGCAGATACAGCCACTTCCAAATCTCTCCAAGTATACCACTAACACCTTATAACTTTTCTATTGATCCAGGACCCAATCAAGGAGCATACATATTCCATTTGGTCAGGTCTGTAGTCTCCTGTTCTCCCCACAACCTCACAGCTAATGGTTTTACCTTCAGCAATGACACTTGTCTGAATGAATCATTCCATTGGTGGCTGCAAAATGCCTTCATTTCTAAGAATTTTAGCAGGAACACAGCTGTACACTCCACTCACATCTGTCAGCCCAGAGAAAGGTGTAGCTGCTCCCCATCCCCAATCACGAATTACAGCTGCCTGGACAAGCCACATCATCACCCTCCTCCCTATCCATCTCTGTTCCCACCCTTTCTGCCCTGAACCAGAGGAGAGATAGAGAAGGATGGTGGGGCTGTACCTGCAAGGCCTGTTTAGTTATTTGGGGTAGGGTACCCAAAAGAGCTCCTGTGTGTTGCTAGGAGTTTGGGTGGTAGGAAAAGAGGGACAGTTACTTGCACATGGTACAGAAGAATAAGTCATGTCCCTTGAAGCCCCACTTAGGCAATGTCCTCTGGAAGTTCTGAATTCCTGATTCAAAAGGTCTCTTGTGAGGCCTTGTCCCTTATTTGTTAAAAATTCACTTTTCTGGGCTAGGGATATAGCTCAGTTGGTAGAGTGCTTGCCTCCCATGCACAAGGTTCTGGGTTCAATCCCCAGCACTACACACACAAAAATTCACTTTCCCAGTGATATTGATGTAATTTGGGATTCCACTAATTTACCCAAAGTTCCTACCCCAGGTCTGGGATCAGCAGCCATCAACATGCACCTCACTCCACTTGAGACCTTATGAGATATGTGGACTCCAGCGCCACCCCCCACAGCTGAATCAGAATGTGTCTCAGGGTAGAGGGTGGAACCTGGTCCTGAGAGCACCCTGGAGGAGCCTAGGTACATGCGTACTTGCACACCCACAGCAGCTCAGAAACCAGTCAGGTGCTCCCAAGCATCTCTCCTCCGTCTCTGCTTCCCAAAGTGCTGAGTGCATGGTGCTGGCCCAGGGGTCAGCTGAGATCCCCCTTCCCTGGAAACAGCTGGCTCTTTATACTCCACAGTGTTGCCCCAGTAGCATAGAGGAAAGAAGAATGTCCCACGAGGTACGCGTCTACAAGGCCAATCAAGCCGGAAGTCATCATTGAGGTCAGTCTTTGGTGGCAGAGTGCTTGCCCAGCATGTGCAAGGACCTGGGTCCAATCCTCAGCACCTGGGGGCAGGGCAGGGGCACCTCAGGTGTTCTAGACATGTGGCTCAGCCACTGAGAATACCACCTCAAACTAACCTGGATGGCCAAGGGCACTGTCTGTGTAACAATAATCAGAATGATATCATCTACAAAGTACTTTACTAAGGAACAGACAGAGTGCACCATGAAAGAGAAGACATCTTGGCAAGCCTCAGAGCTGGAGACTTCTCATCCTATCCTCCTGTACTGCAAGGAGGATAGCGCCTCACAATCACACTTGTCTCTTTCCCAACTTGCACATTACACTTCACAACTTGGAAGTTTTTTCCTGTATTACTTCTCCCTTTTCTTTCATATTGGAAAACCTCTCAGAATAATATTGGATATTCTTCTGTCACTGGACAATTAACTGTGACATGTTTATACATAATTCCCAATCCTTAATGGCCAACTGCATGTGCTAGTGCCAGCAACTCTACCCTCTACTCACTGGGATCCAGGGGGACCCAGAGCAGAGTAGTAGGTGTTGCCAGGCAAACGCCATCCACTTCCCTCCTCACAACCACCTCAAGCAAATGCTCCCTTCATGCTCATTTAACAGGGGAGGAAACTGGGGCACCAAGCCAGTGGGCCATTCATTGGCTTGCCTCTGGTCCCACAACTCAGCCAGGGGCAGAGTCACAGTTTGGCCCCAGGGTGTCTCCTCCATTCCTATCACCACACTGCACTAAAGTAGAAGGAAGGTGAGAACAAAGACCACCCAGGCCACCCTCAGGCCCTAGTGCTGAGCTGAGCTCACACACCAGTCTCCTTTGGGTTCGTGGTTTTAACACTTCACTGCAGTGTAATAACCTATTTTGCACATATTTGGAGTGCAAAATTGGAAATGTTTCATGTATGTCTGTCTATACACCTGTGAGACCATCACCACCAAGACAGTGGTCATTGCTATCACTCCCAAAGGTGTCCATATGCTTTCTATCTGTCCCTGAAACCACTGATGTGCTTCCTGTCACCACAGAATTTTATTTCAATGAATAAGACAGTCCTTAGAACTGCAAAGTAAGGAAAGGAGCATTTTTAAATCTTGAGTCATTGGTACAAAGCAGGGTGACCCTGTCCAGAAGATGGCTGTCAAAATTCACTGACCCTTCTCCATTCCCCTCCTCAGTGACTACACTTCCCCAGGGAAGGATACAGCAGTGCACAGAAAAATCCAAATATCTGTGCTGGGAGGGGGGGCAATGTGTCCCCTGTCAGATCCCCAGCACCAGGGATGGTGGCTGCCAGAGCAGGGGCTCAGCAAGTAGGCGCTGAAGAAAAAGAATGCTTGTCTTGAGGTGGAAAGAGGGGAGAAGACAGGTGTCCTGGTTCAGCCCACCCTATCCTCCTGTACTGCAAGAAGGATAGGTACACCCAAGGCTCTGCTGGACAGTCACCATGAGGAATGAGTGCAATGTGCTGCAGAACAGTTCCATTCATCAGGATTTATTTCATGAGTATCTTCACATGCCTGAAGTCGTGGAGTCAGGGGGATACCAAGTTTACAAAGACTGAACTGACAGGGACAACAAAGAGGCAGAGAGACAAGGTCAGCAGAGTGTGGGACATGATTAGATTCACAACAAGACAGGTTGTCAGATCCACTGAGGGAGAGGAAGGACAGGGTAGCAAGCAGTGGCACAGGAAAGGCTCTGGGAAGGGCTTTATTGTTTGGTGCCTGGTGTACCCCGTTTTCCACCTTTCCACCCTGGGCAACCCAACCACTTCCTCTTCCTAAATCAACATGCACTCATCCTCCTTTTCAGAAGTGGCTCTGCCTCCATTGATTAAATGTGCTAAGATAATGACTGGAATAACAGAAATGGCCTTTAAGTTCTGAAACAAAACATTACGGCCCGCAACAGTCTGTATCAGTAGAATAAAGGAACAAACCTATGCAATCATCTCAATAGGCAGAGAAAAAGCATCTGACAAAATCAAGCAGCATTCACGATAAAAACACTTAACAAGGAACAGGAGGGAACTTCCTCAGTCTGAAAAAAGGGTATTTATGAGAAACCCACAGCTGCCAATCACAGTGGCACACACCTATCATCCCAGTGACTTGGGACACTGAGGCAAGGGGATCCCAAAGTTGAGGCCAGCCTCACGAACTTGCAAGAACATGTCTCAAAATCAAAGATAAAGAATAAAAAGGACTAGGGTGTAGTTCAGGGATACAGCCCCCTGGGTTCAATTCCCAGGGACATTTTTTCCCTTTTAGATCAGGAAAAAGCAAGGATACCTGTCTGTTCTGGCCACTTCTATTCAACACTATCCTGGAGGTTCTTGCCAGAACAACAACAAAAAAAGACTGGGTACGCAGTTCAGTGAATTCAATGTAGCCTCTGAGTTCAATTCCTAGTACCAAGGAAAAAAAGAGAAAGAAAATGCACCCAGATGGGAAAGGAAAAACTAAAACTATTTCTATTTGCCAAGGATGTGACCCTAATATATAGAAAATTCTACGAAAAACAACAAAAACTATTATAATTAATAAATGAGTTAAGTAAGATTGCAGAATACAGGATCAGTGTACAAAAATCAACTGTAGGACCAGGCCATGGTGGCACATGCCTGTAATCCCAAAGACTTGGGAGACTGGGACAGGAAGATCAGAAGTTCAAGGCCAGCCTCAACAACTTAGGGAGATACTGTCTCAAAAGTTAAAAAAAAAAAAAAAAAAAAAAACAGAAAGGACTGGGGATATAGCAGTCATACAGCATCTCTGGATTCAATTACCAGTAACAAGGGGGAAAAATAAACTGTAGGGGCTATATATGTACCACACTGGTAGAGCATTTGTCCAGCATGAATAAGGTCCTGGGTTCCATTCCCAGCACCAAAAAAAAAGAATAGAATAACTTGAATAAATGTAACATAGGAAGTACAAGGCACCATTGAAAGAATTAAAGACTCAAATAAATAGACACCCCATGTTCATATGAGCAACACTCTCCAAATTGATTGCATTCAATATAACCTCCACCAAAATCTCAGGCTTATTTTCAGAAATTGTCAAAATTTTTCCAAAATTCACATGAAAACTCAAGGAACCCACCATAATCAATCTTAAAAAAGAAGTATAAAGTTGAACTACTAACACTTCCTAATTTCAAAACTTCCCACAAGCCTCCACTAACCAGAGTAATGTGGCAATGATATAAGGACAGATCTTTCTCCAAAGCAATAATCACAAGAAAAGATGTTCCACATTATTTTGCCAACCAGAAATGTAAATCAAAGCCACAATGCGAGCTGGGTAGCTCAGGGAGAGCACTCAAGGGGCAGATCCTGAGTTCTATCCCCAGCACAATAAAAACCAGACTGCAAAACAAAAAATCCACAATGAGATGCTGCTTCACACACAGTAGGATAGCTACAAGAGACAACCAGAAAATCACAAGGGCTAGCAAGCACAGGAGAAATCAGAACCCTCGTGCACTGCTGATGGTAATGGAAAATGGTATAGCCACTGTGGAAAACAGTGACAAAGAATTACCATAAGATCCAGCAATTCCATTTTTAGGTATATAAAAGAATTGAGGGCTGGGGATGTGGCTCAAGCGGTAACACGCTCGCTGGCATGCGCAGGGCACTGGGTTCGATCCTTAGCACCACATAAAAATAAAAGATGTTGTGTCCACTGAAAACTAAAAAATAAATATTAAAAAAAGAATTGAAAGCAGGGATACAGATACTTGTCCACCAACAATCACAGGAGCATTATTCAAAATAGCTGAAAGTCACCAGCTATGGTGGTATACTTCCTATATTCCCAGTGACTTGAGAGGCTGAGGAAGGAGGATAACAAGTCTGAGGACAGCAACAGCAACTTAGTGAGATCTTGTCTCAAAATAAAAAATAAAAAAGGGGGGCTGGAGTTGTGACTCAGTGGTAGAGTGCTTGCCTAACCTAGCATGTATGAAGCACTGGGTTTGATCCTCAGCACCACACAAAAATAAATAAATAAAACAAAGGTATTGTGTCCATCTACAACTAAAAAAAATTAAAAATAAATGTCTGGGGTTGTAGCTCAGTGGTAGAGCATTTGCCTAGCATGTGAGAAGCACTAGGTTTAATCCTCAGCACCAAATAAATAAATAAATAAAGGTATTGTATCTATCTATAACCAAAAAATATTTTTAATTATAAATAAATAAATACAAAGGACTGGGGATGTAGCTCTGTGGTAAAACACCCCTGGATTCAATCCCCAGGACCAAAAACAAAAAAACAACCAAAAGGTTTAAACAACCCAAATACTCATCAATTGATAAAGAGGTAAATATTATTATGCTGCATACTCTACAATGAAATATTTGGCAATAAAAAGAAATTTAGCACTGGTCTGTGATATAATATGTACCAACTCTGAACACATTATAAATGAAAGTAGCCAGACACAAAAAGTGTGTGTGTGTGTGTGTGTGTGTGTATATATATATGTGTGTGTGTGTGTGTGTGTGTATGGTTTCTTTGGGGGGGTACCAGGGATTGAACCCAGGGGCACTAGACCACTGAGCCACATCCCCAGCCCTATTTTGTATTTTATTTAGAGACAGGGTCTCACTGAGTTGCTTAGCACCTCGTGGTTGCTGAGGCTGGCTTTAAACTTGTGATTTTCCTGTCTCAGTCTCCCAAACCGCTGGGATTACAGGCATGTGCCACTGCGCCTGGCCAAAAGGTCATATATTATGTGGTTTCATTTATATAAAATGCCCAGAATAGTCAAATCCACAGGAAGAGAAAGAGATGAATAGTTGCCAGGGGCTGGGAGGTTTGGGGAAGAAATGGGACAGTGACTGCTAATGGGTACAACATTTCTTTATAAGGTGATAAAAATGTTCTGGAATTAAGCCAGGGTTGTAGCGCATGCCTGTCTATAATCCCAGCAGCTCAGGAAGCTAAGGCAGGAGGATTGCAAGTTCAAAGCCAGCCTCAGCAACTTAGTGAGGCACTAAGCAACTCAGTGAGACCTTCTCTCTAAATAAAATACAAAATAGGGGATGTGGCTCAGTGGTCAAGTGCCCGAGTTTAATCCCCAGTACCACACCCACCCCCCAAAAAAAGTTCTGGAATTAGATAGCAGTGACAGTTTCACAGCTATGTGAATGTACTAAAACACACTGAATTACACATTTTTAAAGGATGCATTGTGTGGTATGTGAATTGTATATCAATAAAGTTGCAATTTTTTTTTTTTGCAGTGCTGGGGATGCCACTGAGCTACATCCCAGGCCAAAGCTGTAAATTTTTTGGGGGGAGGGGGTATGGGGTACTGAACCCAGGGGTGCTTTATCACTGAGCTACATCCCCAGCCCTTTCTATTTTTTATTTTGAGACAGGCAAGGTCTCACTAAGTTGCTTAGGGTCTTGCTAAATTGATGAGGCTGGTCTTGAACTTGTGATCCTCCTATCTCAGCCTCCTGAATTGCTGGGATTATAGGCATGTGCCATCACACTCCCAGCTCCTACAGTTGCTTTTTGTACACTGATCCTATATACTGAAACCTTGCTGAACTCTTTAGTTTTAATATTTTTAGTGGATTTCTTAGAATTTTCTATATATTAGGATCATATCATTGGTGAATTGATTACTTTTTCCTTTATATTTTAAAAAATTATAAATAAATAAATAAAAGGAGTGGGAATGTAGCTCTGTGGTAAAATACCCCTGGATTCAATCCTTAGGACCAAAAACAAAAAACATCCAAAAGGTGAAAACAACCCAAATGCCTATCAATTGATAAATATTGTGCTGCCTGGGGTTACATGAGACCAGTTTTACATCAAATGCTTCACCAAAATTTCTCCAAAAAAGTCAAGACAGATGGGCTAGAATGGCTTGCCATTTAACAGAGGGACTCCAGAAAACGAAGCAATAAGGAGAGGATCCCAAGTCCCCATCAACCGACCAGCCAGGCCCACCTCCCATCTGGTGTCCGGGAATACAAGATTCTGCAGAATGTCCTCTTGGTCCCAATCTGGGTCATTGCAGACCCCTATCCCACTGGGGAAATGGCAATGGCCTGGCAAGGGTTCCAAACTGGAAACAAGAGAAGAGTAACAGCAGAGGGGGGAGTGTAGCAGAGGGAAGAAGGTGGAAAGCAGCAATTGGGAGAAGCAAGGGCCCCACGCATGTTCCACGGAAGAGCCAAGGAGAGGGGACCAGAAGCTCCACTAGGCTGGGGCAAAGCTTGCACACCACCCCTACTTCCACCCTCCCCCGCCTCCTATTCTTGGAGGCCAAAGGAACCAAGTAAGCTCCCAGCACAAATGCTGAGCTCCCTGCAGCCACCTCCATAAATTGATCCGTTCCAAATCTCCCCCTACGCTCCCACCACGATTCTGCCGATGTCTACTGGGGTTCCCCCTTATTCGTCTAGGAACCTCCTGGTTCTGTCTAGTCAACCTTCTCCTGCATGCACTTGCTCCCCAGTGCGACAAATAAACCCACAAGTTCAGGTCGGAGCTACTAAATGCATACCTGTCTGCGCTTACATCTGTTCCTGGGTCCCGACTCCCTCTGACCTTGACCTCCCTGAACTTAGCCCTACAGAGTCTCTGTCCACACCATCAGGGATACATTTCTCTAAACACCTGGCGGGTGCACACAGAAAGTACACAAATGCGGGGCCTGGGAACCTCCGCGCACACACAGACGGGGCACAGGCACACACTCACGTAGTCACGCCACGCACAGGCAAAGAAGTCCCACTTGGGGCTGCGGGGCTGGACTCGGGGTGTGAGCACGCGGCCGGGTGTTTCCAGCTCCGCGCAGCTCACCACCAGGTTCATAGCCTGCATGTCTCAGGAGGCCAGAGCCTGGGCCGACATGCTGAGCGTCGGCAGGCACAGCCAACCCGGAGGCGCCCACTCACCCGAGAAGCCCAAGGCCCAGGAGCCCACAATTCTGACAGGGCCAAACCCAGGAGTAGCTCAGGAGTGGCCTTTCAGCCACCAGGCCGGACAGTGACGGGCGTCGGTGCCTTAGGGCTTCTGCGTCCTTGGCCCGTCGGCGAATTCGGCAGCCCCAGGCATGGTAGGCGCCCGGCCTCTACCTTAGCTCTGGGTCCAGCTGGGAGAGCGTGTGCCAGGAATCCAGCCCGTTGCTATGCAACCTCCATCCCGCGCCGGCCAAGCCGTGCCTCCCGGCTACAAGTCCCGGGACGAAAGCGTACCCTACCCCGGGCAAACCCAACTTCTCATCTCAGGCTGATCTGGACGCAGGGCTTGTGTTCCAATCTTCTTCAGGCACCCAAGTCTTGCGCCTCACACCCCCACCCCCATCCAGCTCCCCCATCCGTGGCTGGTTCCCACGGAGCGCCAACACCCAGCAACCCCAGAATCTGAGGGTGAGGTTGGCTCCCTACCTTTTCCTCTTCGATGCCTACTGCCCTCTCACGCCCGTCTCCCCGACTCCACCTGTCCTTCCCTACGGGGTCTGTTCAATCGCTTGGCGGGGCTTTGCCCCTCACCCCTGAGGCCAAGCCGCCCTACCTGAAGCATCACTTTGTACTGCTCCTCCGGTTTCTGAACCACGCACATATTACATCCCATGGTGCTGGCAGGCGAGGGAAGGAAGAGAGCGGGAACGGGAACACACCTTTCACTGGCCCATGCGCGGGACCTCTGGTCCCGGGCCGGGGCCGGGGTCCATATCCTAGCGCGGGGGGCGGGCCACCTAGCGGGGGAGGGGGGCACGCCCCCAAGGAGGGGGCAGCTCCACGCCCCTCTGCTTAACTCTTCGCTGCCAGAGGCTAGGCGCCGGCATGCTCCTTCGCACCCGGCCAGGAAAAAAAGGGCAGCGGGGGATGGGCAGGCGCGCCGGGCGTTGCCTGGCTACGGCCCCCCAGGAGGCGCGGGGGCGCGCCGGGCAGCCGGGGGCCCTTAGGGGCCGTGGGCCGAGTGCCTCCCCGCCCGCGGGGCCCGCCACTGCCGCTGCCGCCTCCGGCTCCTGCCCATGGCCGACGGCCCCGGGAGCCCGGCCTTCGCGCTCGGCGCCGCGGCCCGGCCCGTCGACAGGGGGGCGGCGGCACGAGGCGACCCCCGCCCGCGGCCAGGCCCGCGCCCCCGCTCCCGCCTCGCCCTGCCGCGCTCTCCGCGCTCCCAGAGCCCGCTCTCTGGCCCGCAACCGGCCGGCTGTCTCTGGCTCCCGCCTGGGACGACGGGCACGCGCGCGCGCCCGCAGCAGCAGCGGGGGATGTGTGCGGGGACCCGGCGCACGCGCGCGGGGAGGGGAGCGGTGCTGGGTGGGGGCGGGAGCGGCTGGGGGCCGCGGAGTCGGTGCGGGAAGCCGGGGGCGGGGCCTTGGTGGAGGCAGGCGGAGCACCCCAGCACCTGGTGACCCCTGTGTCGGTCCCACAACGCTTAGCGGACCTGTAGCCTTTGCTGTGCCGCTCCGGGAGAGAGGGGGTCCTGTTTGGAGGACACGCCTCTCAGATCCCTTAAGGAGAGTTATGGGCCTTGGAAGGGGCACGCAATTTCAGCTCCTTTCCCAGGTCCTGGACTCAGCAGCCCGAATGCCTCTACTCCTCCCTCTGTCTTCGCCTTAACAACTGCTTTCCTCTTTCAACTCAGCCATTCCCTTGCTGTCTTTGAAATGGACACCTTTGTTTAGAGAAAAGAAAAGCATGGAGCGCGGTAGGAGGTGGAGACAGCCCTCCGAGAACCGTCTGATGCCTTCGAACTGATGCATGCACAGGACTGGCGAGCCTGGGGCTGTTGCCTACCTGCTTCTCAGCCCCTCACTCGGGCCCGCCCCCTTTAACAATCCCTTCATTTCTTCTCCCCCACAGCCTGACCCCTCCTCTTGAACAAGCCTGGAGGGATAGGGCCTTTGCAAAGCAGCAGCAGATTGAGGGCTGGGTCTCACAGGTGTATAGACATATATGCCTGATTGATAGAGGAAGACTCTGTTGTCCTATCTATTTGCATCCCTTACTTGTGCCCCTGGGACCCCAGACTAGAAGAGCTGTCTGAGCCCATGGCCCCTGGCTGCAAAAGAGTCCTTCGTTGAATTGCTACAGCTTTATTTCCTTTATCTCTGGGCTTTGACACTAAGGTGTTTAATTAGCACTTGGGGGAGGCTTCCTGAAGGCCCTATCTTTCAGCCCAGACTCCTGGTTTAGAAAGGAATCAGGAAGAACAGGTGTGAGCGGCTTATCAGGAGTTTCCCAGAGAGCAGAACTTGAGAAAAGAGCTGGTATGCAGTGTGCAACCTGCTACCAAATGTCCTGCTGGTCTCTTAGAGGAATGTTTCTCACTGAGAGCTCTGCACTGGTCCCTAGGGCTGGTGTCTGGGACATGGAGTAGTTGCAGTACCTAGAACAGCCATGGGGAGAGGAGGCCCCTGCTGCTGGGCCCAGGCAGATCCCCAGGCTTTCCACAATGGCCACTGCTGACAGACATTCCCTCTGCCATTGGTTTCCTGTGCTCTTCTGCAGCGCATGCTCCCTGATAGCCTGGGCATAAGACCCATCTTATACATACACTTCAAGAGCACCCCATCAGGTACCCCTCTTCTCCAAACCTTGTCACTTGCCTTCCAGTCATATCAGTCAGGGTCCTGACCAGTCAGCCAAGTCATTTGCCACTTCCCAGGAGTTCATGGACCCCTTATCCCAGGCCATTTCTCCCTCTATGAAGTGAACAACCTACAGTACTGCTCACTGCAAAGATTTCCCCTCACCAGTGTCTTTTGTGACCACCCTGAGTGGGTCTGTGGCATGGCAACATCCTGGTTTTCCTAATCCCTAAGTGAGCTAATCCATAGAAGGACTGTGAGTGTTTTCTTCTATCATTAACAGGGAGTCCCTGCCCATCAGTCTATAAGTGTGAGCTGAGGGGAAGTGCCAGTGTAATTAGAGGCAGACAATGTGGGGAGCTGGACTAGCTGTTCACATCCCTTACTTGTGCCTCTGGCCCCACTGCATCTGGACCCGAATGTACCAGTGTGATGGGATTGCTGCTGTACCTGCCTGGCCTCAGGACTTGGTAGGTCTGATGATATGCAGCTCCTGATGGGCAGATGTGGTCACATACAGACTTAATGTCCCATCACAGGCTCTAAGTCTCTACCCAGTCCCAGAAACATGGCAGCAACTGTTTTGAGATGGTGAACAGCTGTGCCACATAAGGTGTAGTGCTGCTTCAGGACTTCAGGGCTCTGCATTGACCCTCTTCTTTTGAGGCTTTGCAGTGCATTTCACACAGCACCTTTCAAATCATGAACAAATCCCATTGGTATTTTAGGTTGGCCTGGTCCTCTGGCTCTTAGCTGCAGAGCAGCTCATACTGCAGCCCACACCTTCTGTGAGGCCCATTTCTGGTCTTCAGTGATTGCCCCTGTACATCCTCCAGTCCTGCTTAATCAGACATTAATCAATTCTGTGATCTACCCATCCCCTTTCTTGCTAAAATCAGAGTCAGTTTCTTCCTGCAATCAGAAAATCCTAATAAATATAAAGCCCTAGGAGACTGTGGGGGAAGGAGGACATCAGGGATAGTCAGCTGACCAAGCCCATCAATGAGGACGATGGTACAGGGACATTCCTGCATGGCCACACTGGAGCACAGCATTGTGTTCAAAAGATACACATGGCCATGCCAGGCAAGACCGCACACACCTATAATCCCAGTGACTCAGAAGGATGAGGCACAAGGATCACAAGTTGGAGGCCAGCCTGGGTAACTTAGCAAGATCCTGTCTCAAAATAAAAGATTTTTTTACAAGGCTAGGGATATGACCCAGTGGTAGAGAGCCCCCAAGTTCAGTCCCCAGTAGAAAAGAAGCAAGCAAGGAAAGAAGGAAGATAAACTACATTGATTTTTTTTTTTTTTTTTTGGTTTTCAGCAGTACTGGGGATTGCTCTACTGCTGATCAGTCCAGGGACTTTCTACCACTGACCTACCTCCCTGCCCCCACCCATTTTAAATTTCATTTTGAGACATGGGCTATCTAAATTGCCCAGACTGGTCTAGAATTTGTAATCCTGCCTCAGGCTCCCGAGTAACTGAGATTACAGGTGAGTTGCTGGACTTACAGGCATGCATCACAGTGCCAGGCTAGTAGATTGATTTTTGACCAGTGTAAGGATTCATCTTGACATGACTGAAGCCATCTTAAGTTGTAACAATCATGATTACCCCAGAGTAACCCTAGTCAGTTTTTCCTGCATAGTTTCTCAGAAAACTATAAATAGATCAAATCATTAGCTTGATATGTGGAGATTTACAACCGACCTTGGTGGCAGGAATATATCTGACTCTGATACTAGCTTAAGATAAACTATGTACATTCTGTCACTCTATCCTAGCCAGGATATACACCACTTCTTCCCACCCAAATTGTGGGGATCCATTTAGTCTTGCTGCTGCCCAAGATAATGCTTCTGTAAGTCCTCAACAAATTGTATACTGTGCAATCTTAAATCTGTCTCACAGCACCTTGAGGGTCCAGTCCTCATACATGAGGCCATGTTTCTGGGACAAGCAAGGAACAAAGGCAATTCAATGAAGAAAGGATTTTTTTCTCAACAAATGGTGCTAGAATAACTGGACATCCACATGAAAAACAAAAAGAATTTACTATGATTTGTATGCACATGTCTCTCCAAAACTCCTGTGTTGAAACCTAATTACCAAGGCAATAGGAGTAGGAGGTGAGACCTTTCAGACATGTTTATGCCATGAGGTCTCCACCCTTGTGAGAGGGATCAGCACCCTTATAGAAAGAGGCTCCAGGAGATTGATTCCTCAAGGGGAAGGAGTGGTGAGGAGGGGTGGGAGCAGAGTTGGGGGAGGAGGAGGAGAAGAAGAAAAAGATACTCCAAGTTTGGGTGTAGCTCAGTAGAAGGTGCTTCATGTGAGAACCAAAAAAAAAAAATGCTCTAGAATGCTGCCTTGATTCTCTGACTTTTCCACCATAATGAGGCTCCATGAGAGGACAGTATCAATGGAACAGGCCCTCAACAGACAGAATCTGCTGACACCATGACTTTGGACTTTCCAGCTCCCAGAACTGTGAGAAATAAGTTTGCTGTTGTTTATAAATTACCCATTAAAACATTTTTGCCTAAACAGACTGAGATACAGACCTTATACCCTTCACAAACATTAACTCACAGACCTCAATGTAAAACACAAAACTACAAAATGTTGGAAGATAACACAGGGGGAATCTAAGTGACCTTGGATTTGGCAATGACTTCTCATATTAAAATAACTGACAGCATGATCCATGAAAAACAGAACAGCAAACACAGTTTATGACTGAGTAAAGAAGGGGAAGCCTTTAATTAGAACAAATTAAAAAATAAAATTTTAAAAAAGAGAGACTTGGTAGAACAAAACAAGGATACTTGGGCTAGGGTTGTAGAGCGTTCGCCTAGCATGTGTGAGGTGCTAGGTTCCATTCTCAGCACCACATAAAAATATAAAAAATAAAAATATTGTGAGGGGGATTGTGGCTCAGTGGCAGAGCGCTTGCTTTGCACATGTGAGGCACTGAGTTCAATCCTCAGCACCACATAAAAATAAAAAAAACAAAATAAAGATATTAAAAAATAAAAGTATTGTGTCCAACTACAACTAAAAAATAGACAAACAAAAAAGGATACTTAACCAATAAAGTCTATGCAAATATTCCAAAATCTCAAAAACCTATGAATTCTGAAACATTTCCGGTCCCAAGTGGGACCTATCTTCTTGGCATATGGGATACTCTGCCTGTAGTATAAAACTGTACTACTAATTTCTGCTCTGAAGACCTTATAAAACTGGGGACAACATTTGAGTATTGCTGTTTTCTATATTATCTTGCTATAGTGTCTAGGGCTAGATACCTGCTGCCTATCTGTAAAAAACAAGGATGTCTGTTGAAGGTAACCCTTTATTATTATTTTAGAGAATAAATGATGAAATTTCAAAAGAAGATGATGAAGAAGAGGAAGCCCTGTCCCTATAGGGTCCAGACTTCCTGGAGAAGGAAGTTGGACAGAATTTCTGGGTGGTGGTATAGCCTCAGTTTTCCTGAGAGTTCCTTTCAAGGGAGGCTAGTGGGCAAGGTCACCAACTATTCCTGGGAAACAGAGGTCCCCAGTCATGTATCTGACAGAGCTGGTGTGGGGACTAGGACTAGGGACTGTATGTACGTGGAAAAAACTGTAAGAATGGGCTATTCTGTGTATCCTGCTCCTAAGTAAACCATGGCTTCTTCGCCAAGGTCAGAGCAAAATCCTTCTATGGGGTGTCATGCTATTCTTATTCCAAGCTTCAGGGCATGGAGAATAGGAACTTCATTCAGCACAGAATCAAGATGAGATACATCAGGTAAAAGTCAGGGCATTCTGGCTCCACTGGCAGTGGGGATCATGGAGGTGACATGATCTGTCATGACATTGCCATCTCTCTTCTTTTTCCTTTTCCTTTGTATGGTACTTGGGATTGAACCCAGGAGCACTGTACAACTGAGCCACATCCCCAAGGCCTTTTAATTTTTTTTTAATTTTCAAAAGGGGGTCTTTCTGGGCTGGGGATGTGGCTCAAGCAGTAGCGCGCTCGCCTGGCATGCATGCGGCCCGGGTTCGATCCTCAGCACCACATACAAACAAAGATGTTGTGTCTGCCAATAACTAAAAAAATAAATAAATAAATATTAAAATTCTCTCTCTTTAAAAAAAAAAAGGCGGGGGGCGGGGTCTTGCTAAGTTGCTCAGGCTAGCCTCCAAGTTGTGATTTTCTTGCTTCAGCCTGCTGAATAGCTAGGATTACAATCTTGGGCTACTCTGCCTGGATATGTCCATGTCTTTTGTTTTATTTTACTCTATTTCTTTATTTATTTACTTACTTACTTACTTACTGGGAACCCGGGATTGAACCTAGGGACCCTTAACCACTGAGCCACATCCCCCACCATTTTTAATTTTATTTTTATTTATTTTGAGACAGTGTCTGGCTAAGTTACTTAGGGCCTCACGAAGTTGCTGAGGCTGATCCCCAAGTTGTGATCATCATGCCTCAGCCTCCCAAGTGTCTGGAAGTAGAGGCATGCTCTGCTATGCCGGGTATAGCCATGTGTATCTTTTGAACACAATGCTGTGCTCCAGTATGGCCATGCAGGGATGTCCCTGTACCATCCTCCTCATTGCTGGGCTTGGTCAGCTGACTATCCCTGATGTTCTCCTTCTCCCACACTTTCCTAGGATTTTGTATTTGTTAGGATTTTCTGATTGCAGGAAGAAACTGACTCTGCTTGTAATAAGAAAAGGAATTTACTTGTCATAGTGCTGGGGAGATCACCAAACTGATGAATGACTGATCAAGCAAGATACCTGACTCTATCACTCAGTGGTAGAAGCCCCTGGGCTCAATCTGCAGTACAAAAGATGCTGGGAAGAGGAAGGAAGAGAGGGAAGGAGGAAGGGAAAGATGGCATTTACAGATAGAGCCCACACAGAGGACAGATATAATGTCACCAGATTCACTGTAGGAGGTAACTTCTCTCCAGTCCAACATGGGTAGTTAGACAAAGATTTTTTGTTATTCATGAAGGTTTAATTAGCTGTTATAATAATATAACTATTAATTTGGGATGATGTAATAAAGAGTAGCCTGTGGGGTAGATTTATTTTCAAGACTAAAACCAAATATAGCTGGGTGCACACATGTAATCCCAACTGCTTAGGAGGATTTCAAGTTCTAGGCCAGCCTGGGCAATTTAGCAAGACCATGTTTCAAAATAAAAAATGAAAAGGGCTAGGAATATAGCTCAGTGGTAAAACACCCCTGAACTCAGTCTGTAGTATGGGGGCAGATGTGTTAGCCAGCTTCTTGTGGCTGTGACCAAAAGACCTGACAAGAACAATTTAACCAGGTGTGGTGGCACATGCCTGTAATTCCAGTGGCTTGGGAGGCTGAGACAGGAGGATCATGAGTTCAAAGCCAGCCTCAGCAAAAGTGAGGTGCTAAGCAACTCAGTGAGACCCTGTCTCTTAATAAAATATGAAATAGGAGTGGGGATGTGGCTCAGTGTTTGAGTGCCCCTGAGTTCAATCCCTGGTTGCTCCCCCCCTGAAAAAGAACAATTTAGAGGAAGAAAAGTTTATTTTAAACTCATAGTTTCAGAGGTTTAGCCCATGGTCAGCCAACTCCATGGTCTGGGACCATAGTGAGGCAGAATATTATGGTGGAAGAGTATGGCGGAGGAAATCTGCTCAGCTCTTTACCACCAGGAGGGAGAGGGAAAGACTGTGGGAGAGAAAGAGGAACCAGGGACAAGATATAGTCCAAGGCCGTTTCCCCAGTGACCTACCTGTCTATAGTTCCACCCAGTTGTCCATTCAAATTATTAACCCATCAAATATATTAATCCACTGGTGAGGATACAGCTCTCATAATCTACTCATTTCACTTCTGAACATTCCTACATTGCCTAAGATGAGGTCTTTGAGAAATGCCTCATAACGAAACCATAAATTTGGAATAGAGCCAGGAATGCTTAACATTGGAAGTTCAGTCTATACTCTTGAATCACAGATTTCCCTACTAGATAATGGCCATGTATGTGTAAGATTAACATTTACTTTTCTATCAAAGTTCAACCTGTAATGCAACACAAATGTGTACTGTAACTTAAATTTTACATGTATAATGGAGCCACCTTAAGTTAGGAACAGTGTGGTCAGAATGGAGCCACTTTTAAATTCCCTTACAAGTATCCAATCACAACTGTAGCCCTTTTCCATGTGTTCACCAATTTTAAACTAGCTAATTGGGGACCAGAACTCTTCCTATCAGAGCAAGGGACAGTGCTTCCCTAGGGATAAAAGCAGGTGGACTGCCAGCCCAGGTGTGCTTGCTCTGCTGATTCCCTGTGGGGATATACTCTTCTGTAGAAGAGTTTTTTTGTTTGTTTGTTTGTTTTGTTTTGTTTTGTTTTGTTTTGTCTTGCCTACCCACTTGCCATTTTCTATTTTTTAAAATTTTTTATTATTTTTTAAACTGGGAATTGAACACAGGGGTGCTTAATCTATCTATATGTCTGTCTATCTATCTATCTATCTATCTATATTTTGTTGAGAGTGTCATAAGGGCAAATGCAAATTAAAAATCAGAGGCTTAATTCTCTCTGTTGAAGAGAAGGCCAAGACTTTCCTCACTCTTCCCTTTTTGTTTGGAATTCCTTTCTCTGTCCTTGTCAAGTCTATGTAAATCTTTTTAATGGCCAAAGCAGCTCACAACTCAGGAATGTTTCCAGTCCTCTGGGATCTTCGAACTAGCTCCTTGAAATGTAATAAAGAACCATCCAGAAGGATAAGGTGTCTGAGCATAGGGGCTGGGCCTCACTTCAGTTGCTACCTTACTCCAAATTGCCAAGTGTACCAAATGTGCCTGCATGTGGCCACTTAGAGTGTGGAAGTCCCTCTGGTGGCACTGCTTTCTGGTTTGATGCTTGTTCAATAATGAAACTGTTTTCTTTCTCTTCTATTTTAGTGGAGAGGTTTTCTAGGTTGGGGGGACATTTCTTTGTTAATCATATTTCCCCAGCATACTTCGTAGCAATGGGGAAAGGACGATTTTTCAATACATAAAGCTATATCAATTGAATATCTATGTGGAGAAAAAAGTCTTTTAAGTAGAAGTTTACTTAAGTATATTAGAAAGGGAAAACACAAATCATGAAGGTACAAGGTATTTGGCAGGTGGTGACAGACACAACCTGATTTTCTCTCAAAATTGGGCATCTCGCCACAAATCCATGAAAAGATAATTTTGGCTTTACTATAAATTACTGCAAATTCTGAACCTGCTTGGAATGCCTGCCCGTGCCTTGAACTCACCCATGCCTGGCTCTCTGACCAGATAGCAGTCCTCTCTGAAACTGTAGTGACACCTCATAAATCCTGGCCTTCCCTGGCCAGACAATGACCCTCTCTGAGGCTCTAATGACCTTCATAAATTCTGATGTTGGGGCCAGCAAAAAAATGTAAACTACCATTAGTGTGATGCTCCGCAGAGTTCTGTTATCTGTAACCCCCCTTTGTGTAACTGTCTGGGCTATAAAGGTGGGCTGCAGGAAAGCGGCTGCTGCTGTCTTGTTCCCGTGGTTTTGGGTGGGAGAGGCAGCCCGGCCGGTCAAAATAATAAGCTTGCTTTAATTTGATTTTAATTGGAGTCAGTGGTCTTTTCTTGCATCCTGGTCTAAAAGTGGGAGTGTTGGGGATGCAACCCAGGGCCTGGAATACACTAAGCCAGTTCTACCACAGAGCTACACCCCAGCCCTCATACAAGTGAATGTATCCACACAGCCAAGAAATAGAAATGAAGAAACAGAAGATGACTTGTTCCCCCGAAGTTCAGGTGCATTTGCCAATGCTCTGTGCAACTGCAGCAAAGATGGCTGGAGAGGGGGAAATTAAAGAGGGTCTGAAAGTTGCTAAAGAAGATGGATGCCAGGAAACGGAGGAAGATTAAGATTGAGCAAGGGACAGAATTGGCAATGCCCTTCCCCCACCCACACTGGGCTCTTGTTTTCATTTATGAGCCAACTTGAGGATTCTCAATGGCTCCCTTACAATTTAGAAACCACAAGTTCCAATACATAAAAGCCATTCAGAAGGATTTGCATCTGAATATGCTGTTTCTTTAAAAGGAAACAAGTACTTTGGGCAACTTCCTGACATTGTTTTAAAACAACAAGGCCCAACATGGACCAAGTAATCAGACCCTACTTACTCTTCCTGAGTACCTTCAACCTGGAAGACTCTTTTGTTTTAGGGGGAAAAATCTTGACAACTACCAGACACAACGCATAACAATCAATTCCAGGCATATTGTAAACTTTAAAGGAAAAGGCAGGTGACACAATAAAGGTCAAAGAAGGCACCTGGAGAGTCTTCATGGTTTGGGGGCTGAAAAAGACTTCTTAAATAGGACCAAAAAAATGCTCACTAGTCTTTTCTGAGCTCCAACAACCCCCTGGCCAATTTGCTCTTCTTTGTGTCTTCAAGTCACCTCCCCCCACCCTACCCCAGTATGGCTTCTGCTCTGTCTCCATTCACTTGACCCCAGACATCAAGCTCCTGATTTATGCAGAGCATGCATGATTAGCACTTCAGAGTGAGCCCTCACCTATACCAAGTAGACTTTGCTTCTGGTGTTTTCTGAGATTTGCTGTCCCTCAGTTACTCTGCTATGCTTTTAGAATTTCAATTGCATGGATCTCCTACCCTGCTTCTGTTCCATCTCTTCCTGGGGTTTCCCGGGTCCTATTGCCCTTATTGCATGCAAAACCTACTCCCCGGATACAGAGGACAGACACAGGTGTATCAGGGAGAGGCAGTTTGGGGCTGCTTTCTGTTTACTTTTAGGGTGTGTGCTCTGTGCCTGGTGGAACTTGCAACATGCATAAGAGGGAAAGGACCATCCCAGCTTTACCTTCTCATCTTCTCTCCAAATGTACTTTCAAGGAATGCTTGGTGGCTGATATAGTAACAAGGACTTAGACTCTTCACTTTTGCCTGTAAATGTCCAGTGGGTGGCTAAAAGAAAGATTAAGAATTTGACATCTCTGCTTCCATTTTGCATTCCTCTTCTTTGCTCCCAGTCATCTTGGATTCCAGGAACAAGGTCTGATCCTATAAACATCTCATGATGAGTGGAAGCTACCCCCAAGCAACAGCAACTTTCTTAGCTGGGGGGAGGGGGTACAGCCCTGCCTGATCA
The DNA here is from genome assembly GCF_048772815.1 of Callospermophilus lateralis. Classification (NCBI taxonomy): domain Eukaryota; kingdom Metazoa; phylum Chordata; class Mammalia; order Rodentia; family Sciuridae; genus Callospermophilus; species Callospermophilus lateralis. The sequence goes on from NC_135325.1 coordinate 125,453,984, forward strand.
AATCTGAGATGATGATGGACTCACCATCTGATCAAGACCACCTGCTTTAGCAGGTACACAATCTCCCTGTGGCTATGTGGACCTCCACCATTGCTCCCATTCCCCTTTCTCTAAAACACCAAGTCATTGTCAGCCCCAGAGCTGAGGACAAGGATCCCTCTGTCTTCCCAGTGTAGCTACTGTGATTAAAGTTTCTTTCATGTTTTTCACCATTACCTTTTCTGTTTGGTTTTGGGGGTGAGTGGCTGGACCTGAATTGTTGGATCCCCAGAGTCAGGACTCTAGCTTAGAATTCATGTAGCAGTATTACACTTAACCTGCTAATATGAACATACAAGTTTCCCCCCTTCAATTGCTGAGTAATGAATTCTGTGGAAAGACTTCCTAATGTTGAATCACTCTAATATTTCTGAAAGAGATGCTTCTTGATCTTATGTCATATTTTACTCTTTTGCTATATTGCTGTAATCCATTTGCTTATCTCTTATTTAGGATATTTGCATTTATATTCAAAAATGAGAGTTGTCAACAGCTTTCCTTTTGTACTTTGTTTTTGCAGCACTGGGGATTAAACTCAGTGCCTTGCACATGCTACTCAAGTGCTCTATCACTGAGCGATATCCCCAGTCCTTTTTATTTTGAGATAGGATCTCCCTAAGTTGCTGAGGCTGGCCTGGAACTCAGGTGGGAAATAGAAAGTTGGGTGGTTCATTTTCAGAATACAGTATTTAGCCTTAATTGGATCCAATTGTAGCCATTTAATTACAGCCCTTCCCTTTGCCCACCCCAATTTTAAAGTTATGCAGATTGTAACCATTGTAATCATGTTGATTATAACCCTGAGCTCCTCCTATCAGGGCAAAGGGCAGCACTGCATTAGGGATAAGAGCAGGTGGACTACCTGCCCAGGTGTGCTTGCTAGCCATGGTTGGTAGCACACCCTTCTGGAAGAAGTAAGGTTTGCCTTGTCATCCTACTTCTGACCATGTGTTTGATTTCTTCCAGCACCTCCATATTTCTAACAAGGTTGATGCCCAGCATGGAGTTCCATATGTCACATAGGATTTCTGGGGCCTCCCTCCTTAGAGGAGACATGTCCCACTGCCTTGTTGTGGGGGCCTTGGAGCAGGGGAGGAAGCTGTGATCCTTGAGGTCAGCAATGGACCCAAAATCAAAGTAGATTGATTACGTGGGAAAGGACCCAAGCAAGCACTGCAGCGACCATATAACTCTGGACACAAACCAAGGCTGGAAAATTTATTCTCAAGCTCTTGAGAGCGGTTCTTCTTTGATAGTCAGGACATCCTGGAGGTTGTGTGAATGTGACTGAGACTATTGAAAAACACGAGACCATATCCAGGAAAGCAGGATTGGGGGGCCCTGGGGTGTACAGGAAACCTCCAATAAGGAGGGTTGAGTTCACAGGGGAAATTTAATTACAGAAACCTACAAGAAAAAATGGGGAATAAAAATTCTAGGCCCAGGGTCAGGGAAGGATAGTGGAAATATCCCATATGTACAAGTCTCCTTTGTTTTCCTTTGAAGAGTCTAAGTAGGGAAAATAAACTGGTGATGGTGGGAGTCAATTTGCTCCCATGGAGGACGCGTGGCCATCTGGACCTTTGATTTCAACATCCACCATGGCTGACAGATTATTCCTAATGTTCCAAACCACACAGGCCCTTTTCACGTCTGGGTTATACTGTAAAAATCTGTGACAGCCTCTATTTTAATCTGTGTATTGTATGGATGTCTATGTATGTGCTGGGTCTACATCATGTACGTGGTACCAAAATTTAGATAAATGAATTGTAAAGGTCGGGTGAACGTCAGAGGAAAAGACCACCAAGAGACTGTCTCATGCAACAGCAAAGGGTTTATTGGGGGTCCAGCATGCTGGGGCTCCAAGCCTACCTCGAAGAGGTAAAGAGCAAAGAACAAAGAGCCCGAGAATAATTTAAGCAGAGTTTATATACATTCTTTGGAGAGAGCAGGGACTTCACATACATCATAGCCTCTTTTAGCAAATCATCACACACCACGGGAAAATCAAATAACAACTCTAAAACATGATTAGCACATTCACTGGTGGGAACAAGTTGTCTAGGGGTGATTGGTCAGTACAAAGGGGGTATTCGTTTGAACTGATTGGTTTAAGCCAAGAGGGGTGTACGTGCTGAACTACATGGTTTCCCAACACCATAAACTACTGGGAGGGTCATCTGGCATCCCAGGTATTTCCCTGTCTCACGCTGATTGGTGGCTGCTAGGGGGCTGCTATGGGTCCTCACCTAGCCTGACTGAGTCAGGGACACCTGGCGCAGCAGGTCTCTCCTGTAGATAAACAACTTAGCAGGGTGGGAATGTGCCTAGGAGTGCTCTGTGGGTTTTTCCAAGGACAAAGGTCATGTCCCTTCCTTGGACAGGCTTTGCTCTGAGATAGAGGCTGGTTTTTCAGAATAACCATGATTTAAATAAAACTTTAACAAAAAGGGTCAATCTAAATTGGTAAGAATAAAGATGCCTTTGAAATTATTAACCCACACGTTTTTTCTAGGTAGCTAACCAATCAGAGTGTTGGTTTTTATAAAATGTTTAAAATACAATGTCCAAGCTGAACGCTGTGCTACACAACTTTGTAATTCTGGGATACTGAGGCAGGAAGATCACAAGTTCAAAGCCAGCCTCAGCAACTTAGCTAGGCCCTAAGCAACTCAGTGACACCCTGTCTCTAATAAAATATAAAAAGAGGGCTGGGGATGTGACTCAATGGTTAAGCGCCCCTGGGTTCAACTCCTGGTATTAAAAAAAAAAAAAAAAAAAAAAGTTCATTGCTTCTAAGGAAGGAATAACTGACTTAATGGGTAACGTAAGTTAGAAATGGGAAAATTATTGGGGTTTTTTTTTTTTTTGGTACTAGGGATTAAACTCAGGGGTACTCAACCACTGAGCCTCATCCCCAGCCCTGTTTTGTATTTTATTTAGAGACAGGGTCTCACTGATTGCTTATCACCTCACCTGTTGCTGAGGCTGGCTTTGAACTTCCAATTCTCCTGCTTCAGCCTCCCAAGCTGCTAGGATTACAGGTGTGTGCCACTGCACCCAGGAGTAAATTAGTTTTAACATAAATAGGATTAATCTTCAGAAATGTGTTTGTTAGAGGAGTCATCTTATTAATTTTCAAAATTAAAATACTACAATATCAACTAAGTATAAATTTAAGTATTCTTGGCATTTTAAGTTCCATAAGGTAACATATTTGGGTCTATTAAATGTGGGTTTTTTTTTTTTTTGTTTGGTTTGGTTTGGTTTTGTGGTGCTGGGGATTGAACCTAGGGCTTTGTGCATGCAAGGCAAACACTCTACCAACTGAGCTGTATCCCCAGCCCAATGTATTTTTTTAATTGTCAATGTACTTTTATTTTATTTATTTACATGTGCTGCTGAGAATCAAACCCAGTGACTCACACTTGCTAGACAAGCACTCTACCACTCAGTCACAACCCCAGCCCCTAAATGTGTTTTTATAAACTGATAAATTAAAAAGGGTTTAAGATTGCTCATTTCTGGGTCTTAACCTAAAAGCAAGATTACTAAGAGTTAAAATTCTAGTAGATGTAATTCTATATGTACAAAAAGTTTCAGCTGCATTTTAATTAAAGTCACTAACTGTAGCAAGAGTAAAGTGTTTCATCTTATTAAAAAGGGGTAAGATTTGTTTGAGTGAAAGAAGACGGAGCTCCTGTGATACAAGGGGATCCTAAAAGAGATTTTGTGGCTTCTAGATAAAGGCGTTGATCAGAGACCCCAATGAACAGATATTTTAAAAAATAAGGTTGAGGCTAATAATTGGAATCTGTTGTTCAGACATTGTGTGGGGGGGTGCCAAAGTAATTGGCTTGGCCCATGAAATTCTGGCTATGCCCGGTTAGTCCTTGAGTCTGAATTTTTCTGTAACTTCCATTTGGGTCTGCCCCCACTTCCATTCATCCCATCCCATCCCCTCTGGAACAAAGGAGTTGATTGAAATGTTTAACTTCAAGGAGTGGCCTTTACATTTGCAAAAAAGCTGGATTAACTATTCTATCTTGTTCAGGGGGTAGCTGCTGGCTACTAAGGACATGGCAGTAGGTTCCAGCATTGTTAGTTTATAATTTGGGGACAGGAATATTCTTCCTTTTAAGATCTGACAAAACACCCCATTTGGCTAGGAGATATCCATCACAGAACAAAATTCTTGCTGTAATAGTATCCCATCAAACTAAATGCCTAGAGATACTGGAAGGATAAACAACTCCACCCAGAAAAAAACAATACAGAAACTAAAACCAACCTGTGTTTTGTTGGCAGCCTCAGCAAAGGGATCTTCAAGGAAGCCTAAAGAAAAGGATGGAAAGGGCCTCCTCCGGTGCATATCAATATGTCTATTGTAAGAAAAAGGCCCAAAAGGAGCCCCTGGGATCAATTGACAGTGCGGAACTCGATTAAAGTAGATGGCACCGTGATAAAGATAAGGGAGACAGATCAGACTCAGTAACATCCTGTGCTCCAACCCCTTGAATGAAACCTGGGAGAAAAATAGATGAAGGCAAAGTTTTTGTATATGCTGTCCAACCTCCTCCTGGGATGAAATTTGTTGTGTAAATTAAATACACAGATTATATTCATAAGGATTGTTTCAGAATATAAATTAAGAAAGCATTGTGGGCTGGGGATATAGCTCAGTTGGTAGAGTGCTTCCCTCAAATGCACAAGGCCCTGGGTTCAATCCCTGGCATCACAAAAAGAGACCAAAAAAAAAGTTGTATATGAAAATACGTTTTATAATGGAAAATTATAAGGTGTTTCTAACAATTTGGATCCTCCTGCCTTATTCATTCATTTATTTATTTATTGCAGGACTAGAGATTAAACCAGGGCCTCATACATGCTAGGCAAGTACTATACCATTGAATTACCTCCCTATCCCAGGACTCTTAATTTCTAAGTAGTATTAAGATACTTTTATCATCTTTTTATTTTGTGTATCTAAATCTCATATTTTTGTTTTGTATATTATTCTGATTATAATCAGAGAACATCCCCTACAAAATTTATGATAGTTTAGGGGTTTCTTGTTTTGTTTTCTTATTATTGTTTTGCATTAGAGGATTGAGCCAAGGATTCAACCCAGAGCCTCAAGATTGGATCCCCAGCACTGCAAAAAACAACAATGAAAGATTTTCTTTCTGACCAAAGAAAAATGCAGATATTAGCACAAATAGCCCTGCCCAGAGTTTCTAGGCAGGTTGGAGGCTGCTTCTTCCTGATCAATCCACCCTTTCTCCTGCCATTTGGTGTCGGGCAGGTCTGAAAGGGCAGTCCCTGCTCTCCACTTTCTGCATGAGGGAAGCTCTTCCTTGCAGCTGGATTGGCCCCATGCTGGCTCTCAGATCACATTTTTTGATCTTGCCTGTAGTATCTTTTCCATAGCCCCCAGGGATCACACCAGGAGGACAAAACAGACATTGCCCTGGGACTTCTACTGCTTTGGCTTATCCACCCAGGCTAGCTCTTCTTTTCAAATCAAGCCTGAAATTTAAAGAAGGGATGGGGCTTGGGATGTGGCTTAAATGGTAGCGCGCTCGTCTAGCATGCCTGGGGCCCAGGTTCGATCCTCATCACCACATACAAACATAGTGTTGTGTCCGCCAAAAACTAAAAAAATAAATAAATGAATATTAAAATTCTCTCTCTCTAAAAAAAAAAAAAGAAGGGAAAAATTCATTGATGAGTTTATTTTTCATGAGTGAATTACATAAAAATATAGAAACTGTACATTTATAGTTTAAGGAATAAAAACAAGCTATCAATTAGTGACAATAAGTGTGAAACAGTTGGGCACAGTGGTGCAAGCCTCAGCAATTGAGCGATGCCCTAAGCAATTTAGCAAGACCCTGTCTCCAAATAAATAAAGAAAACAGACAAAATGGAAATATTCCCATGCAATTATTTTTTCAGGGGGAGGTACTAGGGATTGAGCTCAGATTTGCTCTACCACTGAACCACATCTCCTACCTTCTTTTAATGTATTTTTTAAAATTTATTTTGAGAGGCTGGCATCCTATTTGCAATCCTCTTGCCTTGGCCTCTCTGATTGATGGATTACACAATTACATCACAGCACTTGCTTCCCACGCAATTTTGTTGTTTTGAGGTGCTGGAGGTACTACACCCCAGCCTTCCTATGAAAATTATTATTTATTAAAACTGACTTACTGGGGCTGGGGATGTGGCTCAAGTGGTAGCGCGCTCGCCTGGCATGCGTGCGGCCCGGGTTCGATTCTCAGCACCACGTACAAATAAAGATGTTGTGTCCGCCGATAACTAAAAAATAAATATTAAAAAATTCTCTCTCTCTCTCCCTACTCTCTCTTTAAAAAAAAAAAACTGACTTACTACTTTTTTTCTTTTTCTTTCTTTTTTTTTTTTTTTTGCAACATTGGGGATTGAACCCAGGTCTTCATGCATGCTAGGCAAGGTCTCTACCAGTGAGCTATATCCCAGTCCAAAACTGATTGAAAAAGGAAAGTCCTAGTAGTCCTGAAACAGTCAGTTGAAGCAATGATTTAAAAATCTTCCCATAGCCAAGAGCTGTGGTGTACGTTTGTAATTTCAGTAGCTAGCCTCAGCAACTTACTGAGGCCCTAAACAACTCAGCAAGACCCTGTCTCTAAATAAAATGCAAAATATTATTTTGGGGATGTGGCTCAGTGGTCCAGTGCCCCTGATTTCAATCCCTGATATCCCCCCCCCAAAAAAGGACTTATAGATAAAACACCAGGCCTGCATGATTTTATAGACAAACGCTAGCAACTCTACTCATTTCCAGAAAATTGAAAAGTACTATTATCCTATTTATTCTATAAGGCTAACAAAACCATAATATTAAGTAGACAAAGACAGAAAAAGAAAGGAAAATTGTAGAACCATTTCAGTCTTAAATACAGAGAAAAATCTTGAATAAAAATTGTAACAAACCAAATACAAAGTGTATAAAGGAAAATAACCAATAATGACCGAGTTTAGCAAATGTCAGTAATGCAAGGGTGACATAATACTGGGATATCTATTAATGTCTTTGAACACAGATTAAAAAGTGACACAATAGTTATCTCATTATGTGCAGAAAAAGCATTTAATAAAACTGCAACACATATTCATAACAAAAACACTTAATAGGTCAGGAATAAAAGGAACTTCCTGAACTTGATACATTAACAAGGAAATGTTATAAGCATTTTCTTTAAATCAAGAACAAGAGCCAGGCACAGTGGCACATGCCTGTAATGCCAGCAGCCCAGGAGGCTGAGGCAGGAGGATCATGAGTTCAAAGCCAGACTCAGCAACTTAGCAAGGTCCTAAGCAACTCAGGAAGACCCCATCTCTAAAAAAATTACAAAATAGGGATGAGGACGTGGGCTCAGGGGTTGAGTGTTCCTGAGTTTAATCCCCGGTATCAAATAAAATAAAAGGGAGTGTGTGAGAAATAAGCTCATCTGCCCAAAGTCAAAAGAGTGGACTGGGAGACTCGGGTGCAGTGGTGATGTTGCCAGATCTGATGTCTGGTGGTCAGGCACAGAGCAGTTACAATCAGTATTTTATCCCCTAGTGTGCAAGATCCCTCCCCAGGTTTGTCATTGGCTGAGTACTATGGGGTGTACAATCTTCAGGAGGTCACAGAGTTTTTACTGTGTCCTATTCAGTAATTTAAAGAAAGCTACCTTTCATTGTCTCCACTTGCCTCTGTTCCCTTGTGGCTGGAAGGCCTTCTTGGGGTGAGTGCACTTTGGCATGTACAGTTTTTACTTCTTTACTAAGTTTTGCACCCACCACTTCCCCTACCTCCTGTTTGTCAAGGGGTTCAATCCCCAGCAGTTAACTCACACAATAACCTGCAGAGGGGCTGGGGATGTGGCTCAAGCGGTAGCGCACTCGCCTGGCATGAGTGCGGCACAGGTTCGATCCTCAGCACCACATACAAAGATGTTGTGTCCGCTAAAAACTAAAAAATAAATATTAAAAAATTCTCTCTCTCTCTCTCTCTCTCTCTCTCTCTCTCTCTCTCTGTCTGTCTGTCTCTCTATCTCTAAAAAAAAAAAAAACAATAACCTGCAGAAATGACAGATTTGAGGTCTGTGCACCTGAGTAGCCCCTGTGAGTGTTTTTCTTTTATCCTCACTAATTTTACATTTAAGGCTAAACACTGCATTGTGAAAATGGACTGCTGAACTTTCTATTTCTCACAGGGTATAGCTCAGTGGAAGAGCACCCTTAGATTCAATCCCCAGTACCCAAAAATATATATATCAGATTTTACTCTCAAGCATATTATTTGTTGTTGTTTTCTTTGTTTTGGAACTGGAGATTGAACCTGCCGCTCTACCATTGAGCTATATCCCCAGCCCTTTTCATTTTGAGACAGGGTCTTACTAAGTTGCCTGGACTGTCCTTGAACTTGCCACCTTCTGCCTCAGCCTCCCAAATTGCTGGGATTATAGACATGTGCCATTGTACCCCACTTAAAATGTGATTCTTGCAGTAATTCAAATAACACTATAAAAAATGCAGAGTCATATGGGGTCATAAGTTCACTACAATCCCTTCTCCCTCCACTGACTTCAGTTGTAATGTCAGCTACTCTGGGATAGACTGTGGGATTCACAGTCTATTTTTCCGCAAGGGACTGGCTTCACTTGGGAAGCATGGATCCAGCTGGGTCTGTCTATTGATGGCCCTGTGGCAATCAACTGTGGGAGACCAACCTTACACGTGACTGGGTCACACTCCCCGCCTGGGTGCTGAGGCTCTCAGTCACAGAAATGTGGTCGGGTGTCTCGTGCATGAGTGTGTCTTGCTACAGCCCCATGGGTGAAGCTATGCTCACCTGTTCCTTTTAATATAACCCCTTAATACTCTTGTTTCTCTTCAGATGTATAAATATTTCGCCTTTTGTAATATAACCCCTTGCCCTGTTTAGAATCTTCCATGGAAGTGCCTTGTGTGTGTCCCCTTCTCTTACTGTGCCCTTGGGTGTGGCCTACCCAGGTGTCAGTCAACCTGCTGACTGTGGACATCATGAAGATAGACTCAGCCCCCTGAAACCTGACCCCTTGCCTCATTTGAATAGCTTCTCCTCAATAAAAGGGGTCAGCACGTGCTCTCGCTCGCTCTCTCTCTCTTCCTGCGGACCCTTAAGGTCAGAGGAGCCATCACAGCGACCGCAAAGAAAAAGATATTTGTGTCTCTTGTGTGGTTATTTTGTGCAGCCCAGTCAGCCCAGTTTAGTTGCGAGAACAGAAACCCGGCAGTCAACTGAGATGACTAACATCATTGCAGGAATCTTTCCAGATCCTTCTGACTTTAAGTCTCATGGTTTCTAGGGAAGACAGAAGCCCTATTAATTATTGAGTATGTTTATAGAATGATTCAGTTAAACCAGGAACAGGATTTGGCCTCATACCTAAATTACATTGAAACTCCCAGACATAAATTCACAAAGAGCTAGACTATGCCTGCTTCTCAGGGTTCCTTTTATCTGTAACAGGCCTAGTGATAAAGTTATAGGCTATCTTAACATAGTAGGTTGCAGAGTCTTAGCCAATGTGTTTGATTTGTTGTTTATTTATTTTTGCACTTATTTATTTATATTGGTACTGGGGATTGAACCAGGAGTGCTCTACCACTGGACCACATGCCAAGTCCTTTTAGTTTTTCATTTTATTTATTTTTGATACTATGGATTGAACCCAGGGATGCTCTCCCACTGAGATATACCTCCAGCCCTTTTTTGAAAAATCTGAGGCAGGGTCTTGCTAACTTGCTGAGGTTGACCTGGAAATTTTGATCCTCCTGCCTCAGCCTCCTGAGTTGCTGGGATTATAGGTGTGTGCCAGCATGCCTGGTAAAATGCATGTTTCTTTTAGGTTCCTTTTCAATTCATTTTCCCATTTTCTTTTGAGAACCTTTTCTTTTTTTCCTTGCAGTACTGGGGATGGAACCCAGGCCCTTGGGAATGGTAGGAAAGTGCTCTGCCATTGAGCTGTATCCCAGCCGAAGAGCATCTTACTCTAGAAGCCTCTAGAAACTTCTGCCTCGTTTACGCTCTAGAGTAAGTTGTGACATGTGAGCAGGGTGCTAGAGAATTTCCCCATTAGATAATTTAGTTTCCATGGAGTTCAACAATTTTTCCAAAGTTTTCCTGTGCTATGACAGACATCAAACAAAGTTATCAATAGCATGTATATTCATGTTAGATCTGGAACCAAGAGTTATAGCTCTAGTAACTTGTTAACCCAACTGCTTGTACAGACTCAACTCCATACAAATGCAATCTTCCGGTGATTCATGATAACTCTGCACAGCACAGGGAAAATTAGGTGGGCTATTTTCATCTACACATACCACTATGGGTAAACAGTATTAAATACACAATGTGGCCAATTGTGATGGCTCATGCCTATAATCCTGGAGACTCAGGAGGCTGAAGCAGAAGTATGGCAAGTTTAAAGCTTCAGTACCTTAGCAAAACCTGTCTCAGAATAAAAAATAACAAGGGCTGAAAGTGTAGCTCAGTGGAAGAGCACCCCTGGGTTCAATTCCCAGTACTGGGAGGGAGGGAAAAGCAATAGGAAAAGTAATATCAGAAAATTCAATTTGAGATTTTCAAGATTTGGAATCCCCAAGACTGAAGAAATGGCTACAGACACTTTCAGTTGTTCCAAAGCCTCTTCAGGGCACTGGGGATGTATCTCAGTGGTTGAGCTTTTGCCTAGCATGCAGGAGGATGGGTATGATACCCAGTACCAGAAAACAAACAAACAAACAAAAACATATCCATTTGTAAAACTTCTTAGGATTTTGGGGACCAAACCAAAAGATCTATGGAGTTATCATGCAAATGCACTCCCAGAACCTTACGTTGAGACTGGGTCTCGCTAAGTTGCTGGCGTCCAATTTGCAATTCTCCTGCCTCAGCCTCCCAAGTCACTGGGATTATAGGCATGTGCCACAGTATCAGGATGCCACTATAGTCCTAAGATTGATTCTACCCTGCAAAGCTGGGGCTAACCTGCCTTCTTTAATACAGCACTAATCCCAAACTAGCCACAGTATGTTTTTTCCTAATATAGGCTGTTTGCAAAAGGGGCTGACTTCTAGATTGTAACACTCTGTGGCTTACAGCAGACAACAGATGGCTTAACATTCCACCTCAGTTTAGCAGTATTGCAATTTGCCTAGTGAAACCTTATGTCCCAGCCAAGTAAGAAATTGCAAGAAAGCCAAAGCATCAGTTTTGTGTTGTTATTTAGTTTCAGCGGTTAGCTACTAGCAAATCATCTGTCTGTGGAATAATCAGATCCTCCTGGTGGAACAAATTTCTCCACGTTTTCCTGTAAATGACTAGAGAAAATAATAGGAGAGTCTGTTATGTTTTGGATGTGAGGTGTCCCCCAAAAGCTCACATGTGAGACAATGTAAGGTTTAGAGGAGAAATGATTGGGTTATAACCTTAACCTAATCATTGAATTAATCCCTGATGGATTAACTGAGTGGTAATTAACTGAGGCAGGTGGGGTGTAGTAAGAGGAGGTCATTATTGGGGGCATGCCTTTGGGGTATATATTCTGTATCTGGTAAGTGGAGTCTCTCTGCTTCCTGATCATGTGAGCTGCCTCCCTCTGCCACACTCTCCTGCCATGATGCTCTGCCTCACCTTGAGCCCTGAGGAATGGAGCCTACTGTCTGTGGACTGAGACCTCTGAAACTGTGAGCCCCCAAATAAACTTTTCCTCCCCTCAATTGTTCTGGTTGGTCATTTAGTCACAGCAGCAAAAAAGCTGACTGTTTTAGTCCAAAACACTTGAGGACATTCTCGCAAGGAAGAGCAAAGACAAACTTTGACTCATGTATTAGAGGAGAAGAAAGAAAGGTAAAGGAGGGTGGGTGAGCAGAAAAATCAGTTATAGAGAATGACTTTGCAGACAGCACTCCTGTTTTTGGAATGGTCTCAGAGGTTAACAGAACAACAATTTTATTTTTTTTAAATCTTGTACAAATCGATACAGTGGTTAACCATACTTGTCAAATATTTTCCTTCTATTTTGGAAGTGTGGGAGTATTGCAAGGAGGGTGCCTTTTAAAATCATGCCTTGCTTTTCTGATTCTTTTTTTAAAAATATTTATTCTTAAGTTTTAGGTGGACACAATATCTTTATTTTACATTTACATGGTGCTGAGGATTGAACCCAGTGCCTCATGCATGCTAGGCAAGCACTCTACCACTGAGTCACAACCCCAGCCAGTTTCTGATTCTTTTTATGATTGGGTTTCATTCCTTCAGATTAAGTACTCAACAGAGAACATTGTTTTACAGGTAGCTATGGCTTATCCTTTTGGTAAACTTTCTTTTCCCCCCTTGTAGAGATGGGGATTGAAACCAGGGCCTCCTGTATTCACAAGCACTCCACCACCAAGCTATACCCCCAGCCCTTTTTTTTTTTTTTTTTTTGGTGGTGTTGAGGATTGAACCTAGGTCCTGGCAGCATGCTGTGCAAGTGCTCTGACACTGAGCTACGTCCCCAGCCCTTGGTAAACCATTTTGAGAGGGCCTTTTCAAGCAGGATGTTAAGTAAAATTTTTTTTTTTTTGGATGAGCCTGACCAAGTAAGAAAAGCTCTTTATTTTTTTTTTAATTTTTAAAATTTGTTTTAATTAGTTACACATGACAGTACAATGACCTTGACATATCATACATTTGAATCAGATGGGATATAATTTCTCATTTTTCTGAGTATACAGGTTGCAGAATCACATTGGTCATGCATTCACATATAAACACGCAGTAATAATAATGTCTGTTTCATTCTACTATCCTTCCTATCTCCCCAACCCCTCCCCTCCCCTCCCATCACTTCTCTCTACCTAATCTAGGGTAACGCTATTCTTTTTTTTCCCCCTCACATCATCATACATGTATTTTGTATAACAATGAGGATGTTAAGTAAATTTACCTCTAATAACTGTTATTTTTTGTTTCATTTTTTGTGCTACTGACGATTGAACCTATGCCCTCACATGTGCTAGACAAGCATTCTACCACTGAGCTACCACCCAAGCCCTTTTTATTTTTACATTGAGATTGGGTCTCACTAAGTTGCTGGCCTCCAATTTGCAATTCTCCCACCTCAGCCTCCCAAGTCACTGGGATTACAGGCATGTGCCACAATATCAGGATGTCACTATAGTCCTAAAATTGATTCTTGAAAAAAAAAGAGTTTACAATCTCTACCTAGGACCGACAGCATGTCAAATCTGTTGTTATTCAAAAGAATAGTGATGGGAAGAAGAGGGCACAGATTTTCTACAAAACTCTAGAGCATGGGGCTGGGGATGTGGCTCAAGCGGTAGCGCGCTCGCCTGGCATGCGTGCGGCCTGGGTTCGATCCTCAGCATCACATACAAACAAAGATGTTGTGTCCGCCGATAACTAAAAAATAAATAATAAAATTCTCAAAAAAAAAAAAAAAAAACTCTAGAGCTCTGCACAGAGAGTCCCCTACTAGTATGTGCCAGGGGCTCCGTGTATCCCCATTTCCTGTAGACACTTTGAGTATTATTGTTTTTTTTTTAAATTCAAATTTTTTTTTTTGGTGGACACAACATCTTTATTTGTATGTGGTGCTGAGGATCGAACCCAGGCTGCACACATGCCAGGCAAGGGCGCTACCGCTTGAGCCACCTCCCCAGCCCCAAGTATTATTGTTGTTGTTATTTGGTACCAGGGATTGAACCCAGAGGTGCTTAACCACTGAGCCAAATCCCCAATCCCTTTTTAAAAATTGTTTGAGAAAATGTCTCCCTAAGTTGCTGAGGCTGGCTTTGAACTTGCCATCCTCTTGCCTTAGCTCAGATTTCAGGAGTACACCTAGCCACTTTGAGATTTATTAAGTCTGCTGGATCATAAGGTCTAATTGTATAATTGCAGGGTTTTTTTTTTTTTTTTTTTTTTTGTAGTTGTTGTTTGTTTTTGTTTCAGTGCTGGGAATAGAACTGATAAGACCCAATTAGAAACCCCATAAAGCCCAATCTGGGGTTGCTGCAGAGCTGTCTCTTGCTCTGGTCCCTATGCAAGACTGGTAGCCTTGTCAATTACACATTAAATGGGCCAAAATAACCCTTGGGTGTGATACATATTCCAAAATCCAAAAAGTCCACCAAGGATTGTTTTTAGAGGCGAGTGGGTGCCAGGTGAAGCACTGTTTCATCTTGAGAAGATATCTTCACTTCTTTGTTTTGTTTATTATTTTGTGATGCTGGATGTTGCAGATGCTATGCAAATGCTCTACCACTGAGCTACATCCCCAGTATTCTTAAAAATTTTTATTTTGAGCCAGGTGCAATGGTGCACGCATGTAATCCCAGTGGCTTGGGAGGCTGAGACAAGAGAATCACACGTTCAAAGCCATCCTCAGCAATTTAGTGAGGCTCTAAGCAACTAGAGCCTCTAATAAAATACAAAAAAAAGCGCCGGGGATGTGGCTCAGTGGTCAAGTACCCCTGAGTTCAATTCCCAGTGTCAAAAAAAAAAAAAAAAAAAGTTTTTATTTTGCGATTTTGAGATAGGGTCTCACTAAATTTCCTAGCCTGACCTTGAGTTTGCAATCCTCTTGCCTTAGCCTCATGAATAGGTGGGATTATAGGTGTGCACTGCCACACCTGGTCTTTACATACTTTTTTTTTGTAGTGCTGGGGGTTGAACCTAGGGGTACTTAATAACCATTGAGCTATATCCCCAGTCCTTTTGATTTTTTGAGATGGAGCCTTGCTAAATTGCTGAGACTGGCCTTGAACTTGTGATCCTCCTGCCTCAGTCTCCTGAGTGCTGGAATTATAGGCATGTACCACCATGTCCAGCACAAAGATAACTAAAGTGCTTTTTGCTTCTCGTTTATCAGATCCAATCAAGATGATGTTGTCAATATAGTGAACCAGTGTGATGTGAAGAATGTCAAGACACAGTTTCTAAGTACCATATCATGTCACAGTGGAGGAGACATATTGGAGCTCTTAGGCTCTGTTGTAATGGTGGCCCAGCCAGATCAAAAAAACCAAAAAGCAAAAGCAAAGGCAAGCACAATGGGTTACACCTATAATCCCAACTATTCAGTTAGCCCAGACAGCAGGATTGCAAGTTCAAAGTTGGCCTGGACAATTTGGTGAGATCCTGTCTCAAATTAAAAAATAGAGTGTTAGGAATGTAGCCCAGTGGTAGAAATCTCCTGGGTGTCAAAACAACAAATACTCTGGTGGTCTTTGCAAATGGTATGGAATAAAAGTATTTGATGGGGCAGTAGCTGCACACTGGGTACAGAGGTTGTGATGCTATGTGTCTGGAACAATTATAGTCATCATCTGATTAGATTTAGATTTATCTCCAGTCATGATCTGAGTCATCCACTTTCCATACAGGAACAAATAGACAAATGGGCATAGGAGAGATAGCACAACTGCAATTTTTAAGTTCAAGGCAGTAATGTCTCTCATTTCCCTAAGACTTACACTTCATGTTCCTTCTTCTATTATCAGGCCAAGGTTGTTCTGTTATTTAAGTATCATTGAAATTAAGCCACAGTTGAGTTCAAGTTTAAATCAACCATTTCAATAGGCTATTATAGTCACTTCTAACTGCATGGACTAACATGAAATACAGAATCTGTGGCAAATGCTCCCAGCTCAATAAATTGTGCCCAACCCAATGTTATATTCCATTCTCTTTGGTATAATGTCTTTGGATGCACCCACACACATATTCTCAAAGGTTTTCACAAATATTTATTAGCAAAACTCTTGTTGTTGTTGTTTATGTATAAGCTATTTATTCCTGGGTCTTAGTGTGCCTGTCCCACTGGAGCATGCTGAAATCGAACACTAATAGTGTACCAAATGACAATGGGGGTAATTGAGGTGGGCCTTGAGACCATGGTACAGGTACAGCCCTCAACATTTTTTTACTCTTTGTACTTGCAGGGCTGATAGTGCCAAAATCAAACCCAAAGTTTAGTTGTGTTACAGATTATAGAATCACAATGTGAGTTGAATCTGTATCCTGATAGATGGAGTTTGGGGCTTGCTTTGTTGACCTCCCTCTGAAAACACTAGTAAGTTTCAGGGTCCTACTCCTCCTAACCACTGTCCAACTTTCCACATAGACTCATGGCAAGGCTGCAAATTCAACTGTCATTTTGCTGCTAGTGCAGGTAGCACTTTGTCAGAAGCCAACCACGAAGTACAGACAATGACACAGCTCCCCTAGTGCGTGCTGGGAGAACATGCTGGGGGAACATGCTGGGGGAATGAGGCCCTGTTGACATCTTTTGTTTGTGGGTTTTGGTGCAGGGGATAGAGCCCAGGGCCTGTGCATGTTAAGCACACACTCCAATACTGAGTGGCACCCCCAGCCCTCTCCTGCTAACATAATGAATGATCTAGGACTTGGGGCCACTCAGTTTGTGGTGCTTTCTTATGACAGTTCTAGGAAACTAATCTAGACCTAAGGCTGGGGATCAAGGGGAAAAAGCTGGAACTCCTCAAATGTAGAAACTTAGAGGAAAAGCCCCAGAGCCAGTGCTGAGTCTCTGAGTCTGAGGTGGGGGAGGTGCCTACCTAGAGCTGGGTTCACTTGGCTCAGAAAAGAGACCCCTGGGGCTGGGACCCATATCTCTGAGGAGGAGGGGGCTACTGGTGGTACTGGGGTTTGTGAGTTCAAAGAGCCATCTAGTGCTCAGAGTTCTAAACAAGGGCACTGGGGGATATTGCTGTCTCAGAGGCAGGAGATAATGATGCTGGTTTTACAAGTATTAGAAAATATGAAAATTGGATTCATCTGGTGCCATGGAAATGCACTGCTTGCTGCTCAAGTGAAGAAGCCTTGCTAGGGTAGTCCTGGCAGACAGGACCAAGTCCCTTCTTCCTTCAGCCTTGTAGCCTCTTGAGAATACTCCCTGCTAGCAGAGCCTAAGAGGAAGCCAGAAGACAAAAGATCCCTGGTCTGGTATTACCACAGAGGACAGGAAAGTGAGTTGGCATGGCTACAGTACAACCCAGCCACTCCCCTTCTGGGGCATAGATCCCTGAGAAAGGATTGCCTATGTCCACTATATCCTGATGGAGCATGGCTGAGGAAGTGGGGCTGCATCCATACAATGGCCTCTGGTCAGCAGTGTCAAAGTGGGAAAAATGGATACAGAAAGCAATGATGAGTCTTACAGACATAGCAAGAGAAAGAAGGTGGCATGAGTTCCATCCATAACCAGACGTAGCAGAGCACAGTTAATTTGTAGCAGGGTGTTGGCTGGACAGAGGCACAAGGAGCTTTCAAAAGTTCTATAATTTAGCCAGGCATGGTGGCACATGCATGTAATCCTAGTGGCTTGGGAGACTGACGCAGGAAGATTGTGAGTTCAAAGCCAGTCTCAGCAACTTAGTAAGTCCTAAGCAACTTAGTAGGACTCAAAATTAATATATATATATAAAGGGCTGGGGAATGTGGCTCAGTGGTTAAGTGCCCCTGGGTTCAATCCCCAGTACCCTGCACCCAAAGAAATAAGTCCTATACTTTGGTGATTTCATGGGGAGATACAGAGGTAAACAAATATCAGGCATGTATGTTTCTTTTTCTTTCTTTCTTTCTTTTTTTTTTTTTTTTTTTTATGTGTGTGTGGTACTGAGGATTGAACCCAGGGGTGATCTACCACTGAACCACATCCCCAGCCCTTTTAATTTTTTATTTTGAGACAGGATCTTGCTAAGTTGCTGAGGCCAGCCTGCAAGTTGCAACACTCCTGCCTCAGCTTCTTTTCATCATTGGGGTAACAAGCTTGCACTACTGTGCCCTGCAGGTGTGTACTTTATTTGATGCATGTTAGCCCTCGATAAAGACATCCTTAGTGGATTTTCAGGACAGTGAAACTACTGTGTATGGTACTGTAATGGCAGATTCATGCCATGCATTTGTTCAAACTCATAAAACACACACCCAAGAGAACCCTAACGTCAGCTGTGGAGTTCAGTTAACAGTGGTGTCACTATTGGCTCATCAGTTATGACAAATGCAAGGTGTTTATGACTGAACCGTTGAGGGTAGAGTGAGGGGTTGTGTAAACCATGAAACTGTTCTAAAAAAATAGAGTGTGTTGGGCTCAGATAGCTTACCTGGGTTCCATCTCCAGGGCAGAGGGAAAAAAAAGTGTTTAAAAGATCCAGGGAGGCAAACCAGAGACAATATGGCAGCTCCAGATCATCAGGCCCAGAGGGTCCCTGGTGATGGGCTCAGCCATCCTCAATGTCCAATTTCTGTTTGGTTCTCCCAGCAGCTTCTCTTTGCCCATCCTCACATTTCTGTCCCACTTCTGTAAGGGCAGAGCCCAGTGGTTGCACACATGTTCACATTCCACACTCCACCCACCTGAACTACATAGCATAATTCCACTGAGGCACAGAGAAGTCTGGGAAAAGAGGCTGAGCCACCATGTTCCCAAGCTAAAAGACTATTATTATAAAAAAGCAAGCAGTTATTGGGCTATTATGCATGGAGATCAACTGGGGAAAAGAGTAGTAGCCAAGTCTAAGGGGTTTTGCTGTCAATAGGAGCAGAGAAGTGGGCAAGAGTTGGGGGGTTTAAGGAACAGTCAGTGTTGGGAGGGGTGTTTGAACCTGTTTCAACAGCTTTTTTGGCTAATAGGAGTGATGCAGCGGGGATGGAAAATCAGATACAGATGGAGAGAACGCTCAAGTGGGTCATGGTGGTTGGAGGGGTGCCCAGTGGGAGGGGCCTGGGGCTGGGGCAGACAGATTGGGCAGTAGGAAACAGGATGGAAAACATTTTCTTCTGATGCTTTCCACTTGCTCAGTTAAAGATAAGAAAAAGTCCTCATCTGAGAGCAGGGACTAGAGTTGTTGAGAATGGTGTGACACCTTGGAGAGCCAGGGACAAAATGGACTCCCCAAAATCCCAGGGAAGGCTGTGTCTCCCTGCAGGCTCATTAAAAGTGCTTTGATTTAGGGAGCTGGGCACTTCAGGGAGGTCACTCCACCAGGGCACATCATGCTGCTTTCCTGAACTAGGGAATCAGGTTGATACTTCTAGGTGGCCTTGGTGGCTGTGTCATGTTGAATAGCAAAGAGAGACTGACTGGCCAATAAGCTGCAGGTCAAGGGACCAGAATTTTGGGACTCTGCTCCTGTGTCTACCAGCTTTGGGAATGGGGGGCCCAACCATGATAAGAACCAAAGCTTGGTCTCTGGGGCCCCAAGGGGTGGATAGCAAGGCCTGTCATCCTAGGTGCACTTCCATCTCTGGAAGGTGCAGGGTCACATGCCTGAGCCACATGGGCCAGCTGGCCGGAGATCTGAACTGATTGCTGGGGCCTCCAAAGTGTGGGACGCAGACAGACAAAGTAAAGGAAGTGCTCAGTAAAATGACAAAAGGTTCTCTGCATTTCCAGGTTTTATTTGCCTGTTATAATTCTGATGTTTATGTACATATATATATATACTTTGTTTTTTTGAAGAGGGCTCATCAACAGACCAAGCGAGGCATACAGGGAGGCTGTAGCTGCTGGGCAAGGGCACAGCAGTGGTAGGAGAACCAATCTTTCCTTTTTTTTTCTTTTTTGTCTGTTTTTATTTTTTCTGGGGTGGGATCATCAAAGCTAATTGCTATAAAACCTAGAAACCACCTAGAGACTCAGACATCTGCCTACACACTAGTGGCATATGGGGAGAGGGCAAGGGTTACAAACTTTCAAAGTCACGGTGTATGTACATTCCCAAGGTGGAGGGTGGGAGGAGGCTGAGGAAGAGAACTGGGGGTGGGCAGGGCTGCTAGGGGTAGAAGCTGGGCCGGTGGGCAGTGGGAGGAGGTGTGCCCGCCCCGGCAGTGACAGAGGCCACTTGGATGTTGTCTGGTGGGTACCGAAGGCAGCATGTGTATGGAGCTCCTGAAAGCCGGCCACGGAGGAGGAGGGCATGTGGACCCAGTGTGCTATTGGGGGGCGGGGACTCCGGGCTCTCCAGATGGCCTCCCCTGCACCCATGGCCAGCTTGCCCAGTTCCTGTCCCAGTTGGAGCAAAGATGGCAAAGAAAAGGGAACAGATGGTGGGGACACCGAGTTCTGTCCCCAGTCAAGTGGCCAGGGAATGGCTGGAGGAGGGGGAGGTGCCAACCCTGCTCTTGAGAAGTCCCCACCACACCTGCCCCCAATCAGGGAGCAACAAGGATGGCTTCTCAGAAACCTTTCCAAGGCCACCCCTTCTTCCTCTCCCCAAAACCATGGCCTCTCTGCCCAAACAGGCTGGCAGGGGAGCACCCAAAGGTCCCTGACATGTGGGTGATCTGCCCCCAAGCTGGAGCAAAGCAGCGTGTGTCCAGGAAGGGGTGCAGCTGAATTTTGGCAATAAAGTGGGGACCAGGTGGTAAGAAGGGGATTAGAGGCAGCGAGTTCCTCAACCCCAACTCAAGATTCCCACAGGCCTACAGAAAGGAAGGGGCCTCGATCCCAACGACAGTGGCACAGCACAGGTATTGGGCTGGGTGTCTTGGCCACTGGCTTTCCTGCACCTCTGGCCCACCTTGCCTGGCTGGACCTCACTATTCTAGGGCCACAGCAGGGTTGATGGGGGAGGTGGCCCCTGAGCTGTCATTGCCTCCTGCTGCTTCCTTCTCTTTCTTGCCACTGTACTGGCCAATGAAGGAGCCATCCTCATTGAACTGGACGTCCACACTGCCCCCATAATCAGCCAGGCTGTCGTCACTGCCCAGGGGCTTGATGTCTCCGTTGAGAGAGGGCTGGCTGCTGCCAAAAGCCTTCTCCTCATTGTCACTGCAAGGTAGCGGGGAGGGTGCAAGTGAGAGTGCTGGGGAGGCCTTGACCCGGCAGGCAGCTCCAGGAGCTCATGCTGGACACACTCCTAGGAGGGCACGTTGCATACATGATACCAGGGGCCAGGCTTGGGCACTCCTAGGATCCTGGAGGCTGAAGGAGCACCAGACACAGTCTGGTGGGGAATTCCCAGGGCCTGGTTCCTCGCTTGTATGTGCCCACTGCCAGGGACTCCCTTGCAGAGAGGGGCAGGTGGGAAGGTGACAGCCAGGCCTAGCAGCTGGGATGTTAGCTTGAGGTGGAACACCTGGGCATTCTGGCCTCACCTTGAAATGGGAACTGCTAGGCCAGAGGGCTGGGAAATCAGAAGCTACCAGGGGACAATGGCACTCCTAGGCATGCACTGTCCATGGAAGGGGTTCCCTGTTGTTCCAGTGTGATAGTCCACCCCCACCATCCCACCTTACCTCTCCAGGGACCTGAAGTCACCCAGCAGCACAAAGAGAGAGAGAGAAGATCAGATACGAAAGGAAGATGGAGTTGGTGCCAGCCCCAGTCCTGCCCCTGGCTCACCTGTATTCGCCAAAGGTCTCATCTTTCATCGGCCGGGCCTCAGAGTCCACCTGGGTGTCCTCCTTGTCCTTTACTGAAGACACACAGAGAGGGGCCAGCTTTCTCTCCCACTCCAGACTGACCCTGGACTCTATGCCCCTCTGTGCCAAGTGCCTTCAGGATGATCCTCTCAGCCCCAACCTGTGAGGAAGGTCACCCTGACCTGCTCCCACCATGCCCACGATGACCTGACAGAAGCTGAGGGACACAGGGGCGAGGTGGGCCAAGACTCCTCTCACCGCCCCCACCCTCAGCCTGTGTGGTTCAGGATTACCTGAGTATTTGCCGCCCTTGCTGCGCTTGATGAAACAGAGGATGAGCAAAATGAGGAGCAGGAGGATGATGGCACAGACGAAGCCAATGAACCAGCCCTCCATGGCAAAGTTATTGGAGGAGAATCTCACAGGGCCTGAGACAACAGAGCCCAGGCCTGGGGTGAGTTGGAGGTTCCAGGAAGCCAGTACTGCCCCTGGGCCCAAGACAAGCCTTCAAGCCAGGGCCTTGTGCTCAGGCGCACTGGAGTTTCAGGAGGCCATCTAGGGCCAGGAGATGGGACAGGAAGCAGGCAGGAAGGCAGGAGGGCCCTCACTGAAGAGAGTACTAACAAGGGCATGGACCCAAGGGTACCCGAATTCTGGGAAGAGGGAAGAGGAACCATGGAGTGGGGCCCAGCTGGTGGAGGCTAAATGTAGCCAACTGGGCAGCAGCACCAGTGACTCCCTGGCAGGCAGTGATGGGTCCCCGGTGCCTTACTGGTGCCATTGGTCTTCACAGCCATCTGGCGCAGGAGCACCTCCTCCTTCAGCAGGTGGATCTCATACTTGGTGTCAGGCTGCAAGTCCCACTGAGTGTAGGAGCTCTGGTTGTAGCTGACATATTGCCGTGGGGGGTCAGTGATAGCCTTTCCTTCTGTACAGACAGAGACCGTTCCATCAGGGGAAGCAGCAGAGCTGGGTGGCCCCTCTGGGCCCTGAGCCCTGCCCCCTGCCCCTGCCCCAGGGGTCCCTGTGTTTACCTCTCAATGCTTTGAACTGGATGTGGAATCTGAAGTTGCACTGGCCTTCTTTGGGAACCCAGGAAATGACACTGTAGTTTTCACCTGCTGTGGCCGAGATGTTGCCAAAATCTGGTATCCCTGTGGGATGCAAAAGTGAGAAGAGGGTGGGGAGCCTGCCAGGTAGCCTAAAGATCCACCCTTCTGGGCTCAGCTTCCAGCCAGGGCCTCATCAGACCCCTCTGCTGCCATGAAAACCAGCACCCAGCAGGCCCTGCCTCTGGCTCACCAGACAAGGTCATGGTGCCTCCTTCCCGCTCGATGGCCTCGCCAGGGCCCTCCTTCGTGGTTGCCTGAAGCTGGAAGTGGTACCGCAGGCCGGGGCTGAGGTTGGTCAGGTTGTGTGTCCGAAGCTCAGGGTCCGGAAGGTCAAAGGACAGCTGCTCCTTGCCTCCTGCATTCACTGCAGGGAAAATTAGGGTTGGATCTGGCTGCCAGGTATGCCCCCTCCCATGTCCCCTCAGCCTCCCTGCTGGATACAATGCACATACGGGGGTGGTACGAGAGCACATAGCCAGTGAGCACGCCATTGTGGCTGAGCGGGGGTTGCCAATGCAGCAGCAGGCTGGTATCTGACTGGCACTCCAGGTTCAATGCCTCAGGGTGGCCAGGTACTATAGGGAAGAGAAGAGTGGCAGATCCTCACCCATATCCAGGGAGAAGAGGCAGAGGATGGAAGTCTGAGGAGCCGGACTCACCTCCCTCCGGGGTACTGAAGGTCATCTCACTGGCAGGCCCCAATCCCCTCCCGTTAAAGGCCTGCACCTCTAGATGGTAGGAGCTGTAGGGCCGCAGGCCACTGAGGATGGCACTGGTGGTGTTAGCGGGTACTACCACATGGCCTTTGTGGACATGCCTCTTGCTGTGCTTCCTCTGGCTGCCCTCCCACCAGTATGTCACCTGCACAGGTGGACAGGAGACGTCATAGAGCAGAAGGCACCTGGCAGGCAGGGACTGCCAGTGCATGCCCCCTATCACCTGCATCAGGACCCTCTCCTCCCAACCCAAGGACTTTCAGGAGAGCTGCTGGCAGATGGCAGAACCCCACCCTCAATCCCATCACTTCATCCTGGGGATCTCCCTGTGTCCGTGCCTTGAACCCTTACATTGTATCCCCGGAGGTGACCCTTGACCTGCGCCAAGTCCACAGGCCACCATCTGACCAGCACAGTGCTTGAGTTGAGGATCTTGATGCCTTCCAGCTCAGGGCTTACCTGGGGGTCTGAAAACAGAGACTTGGAGAAGGCCACAGGCCCTCACCCAGGCTCTGAGGCCAGCCTAGAGCCCTTCCCCCACTGGGCAGATGGATTTGGATGCTATGTGAGGGGCAGTTCAATGAGGAGTAGTGTTTGCATGGTCTCAAGGTCGCTCCAAGGAGAAAATAGTTTAGTTACACAGAGAAACTCAAAAAAGCCTTGACCAGGTGATCAAAGTTCAGTTCTGCTCAAGTTCCAGATTCAAGGGAACATAAGAGGCAAGACAACTTGTACAGGTTGAGTATTCCTTATCTGAAATGCTGGGACCAGAAGTGTTGTGCATTTCGTATCCTTTCAGAGTCTGGAGTATCTGTATATAGCTCATGGGATAACTTCGGGATGAGCTCTTGTGGTGCTGGGAAAGGAATCCAAGGTCTTAGTGCATGTTAGATGAGCACTCCACCACTGAGCTGCACCCCAGCCCTTACTTACGTTTCATAAATGCCTTATACACATAGAATGAAGGCAATTTTATACTATGATACTTTTAGTGAGTCTGTGTTTTGAGTAATCCATCACATGAGGTCATTTTTCCTCTTATGCCACTCAAAAAAAATTTTTTTTCCTTGCTTAGGATCAGGCATTGAACCCACGGGTGCTTAGCACTGAGTCATATCCCCAGCCCTTTTTACCTTGAGACACAGTCTCTTTAAGTTGCTTAGGGCCTTGCTAAATTGTTGAGGCTGGCTTTGAACTTGAGATTCTCCTGCCTCAGCCTCCTACATCACTGGAATTATAGGCTTGTGCCACCAAATCCAGTTAAAAACTTTTGAGTGATTTTGAAGCATTTCAGGTTTGGGGCTTTTGAATTTTTGGATTAGGAATGCTCGGCCTAAATTAGATCCCCGTACCAGAGGAAGGAATGCTATAAAATGCTATGACGGTTGATACAATTAGAATACTGACTGCCAACTACAGAAATGTATTGTATCAACATGAAATGTCTGGAATTTTATAACATCACTCTGCTTATGTAAAAGAATGTCCTTATTTGTAGGAATTCTGGACTTGAGAATTGACAGGTAGGGGCTGGCACTGTGGGTGGGGAGTGAGCAGTGTATGTCCACACACTGAGATGCACAGAGGCTTGACCCTGGGTGTTGGTGGGGCCCCACCAATACTCACAGTCCTCCCCGGAATAGCCAATGGTGACCTGGGGTTCAGGGCCCTTGCCCTGGCTGTTGACGGCCTGGACTTTGATCTCATAGGGCACAAAGGTGGATGTGTTGGACACCACCAAGAAGGGGTCGCTCACGGTCTGCTCCTGCCAGATCCCCCGTGTGTCCTGCGGACGCCATTGCACACGGTACTGGACCTGGGGGGCGTTCCAGTCCATCCATCGGAGTGGCTGGAGGGGGCCATCAGAAAAGGAGCTGGTTGGTCAAGAGCTCCTGCCTTCTGGGCCCTGTCCCTTACCCATATAAACCTAGATGTCTCCAATCATGGGCTTCCTCCTTAATACAGTCCAGGGGCAGCAAATGCCTGGGTCCAAGCCTCATGTCCAGGGGTGAGTCAGTCCAGGGACCCTCACCTTCCATGTGATAACCATGTTGTTGGTCTCGTTTCCTTCCCCTTTCACATCCACAGGGTTCTTCTCTGGGGCTGGAAAATATTGTGATACCCTATTAATGCTTCAGCTTCCTGCCGCACATTATGAAGGCCAAGGCTGGGGACCAAGGACAAATGACCCATTCTTGTCCCCGAAGCAATGAACCAGTGGCCTCAAGGTAGCTCTCCCTCACTTCCCCTGGAAATTTGGAACCAGAGGAGCATGGGCATAACACTTGCCCAGGCCCTCCCTTCATAATCTGGGACTGTAGCTCTTGATATCCCTTTTAGGGGGCCCAGAAGAGAGGCTGCTACCTGAGCTCACCTGCCTCAGGTGTGACCACAGTCTCAGAAGTTGGGCTGGGTTCTCCAGGGCCATATTTGTTGATAGCAGTTACCCTAAAGGTGTAGTGGATGTAGGGCGATAGCTTGAGGGTAGTAGAGGTCTGGTTTCCTGGCACCTTACCCAGACTGTACCATTTCTCAGGTGCCATTTCCTTGTCCTCAAATTCAATGTCATACTCTGCAAAGAAGCGAACCAGCAATGATGTGATCAGCATGTCACTTAGCAGAGAGTGTAGCGGAGGGGGTGCTTGGCTCTCTCTGAGCACCTAAGCCAACTGGAACTTCCAGGAAAAAACATGAGCCCTCAGAACACAGTGTGTGTCCCAATAAGGTGAGTAGCCCTGGATGGAGCCACAGCCCTGGGAAGAGGGGGGACCCGAGCAATAGGGAGGGATGGCAGGGGTGAAGGTGGGGGGTCTCTTACTCTCAATGGGGGCATTGTGGTCTTCGGCGGGGCTCCAAGATAGGTGCACCTGACTCTGCTTCAGCAAGTGACGATCAGACAGCTCCAGATGAGGCACAGGCCCAGGGCTCCCTAAAGGCAATAGAGGGTGAATTCTTTGGCCCCCTCAAGAGCCACATACCGCACTTTGAAAGGCCCAGCAACATGAGCCTGAGCCTCCTGGGCCTGGAGGCTGCACCCTCCAGTTCCCCCAGGCAACACACCTAGTACCATCCTAGGACTTACCAACCACCAAGAGCTGTGCCCTGCTCTCCACCTCATCCAGCTCTGTGCTTGCCACACAGCTATAGTTGCCCTGGTCACTGTAGTCCAGGCTGTGGATGATCAGGCGCCTATCATCTATGAAGTACCTGGGGAGGCAGCTGTGTTTGTCCTTGGTGCCCAGCAGTCACATCACTTCCCTGCCATCTGGGCCCCTCTCTTCACCCCTGCCTCCCTTTCCTTCTCCTGCCAGAACCTCTCCTAAGCAGGAGGCTCACTGCACAGAGAAGGCCAGGAGTTCTGGAGTTGCTACTTTTCTCACTCTGCCCCCTTCCACCCAGTCCAGGTTGGGGTTGGACTCTCACTTGTCACTGTCCCCAAGTTCCTGAAGGTCTCGCCCATCCCCTCGCCAGGTGATGCTGGGCTGTAAGGAGGGGTCAAAGGTAGCCTGGCACGTGAATGTCACCCTTGAGCCTTTCTTCTCAATTGCACTCCGGGGCCCTTGCGTGATCTGGGTTGCTTCTGAGGGTGATAAAGTGGAGAGAGGGTCACTCTGATGTCCTTCAGAAACCGTGACCCTCCCTTCCTCTCAGGGTGCTGCCTTATGGGAGCAGCAGCAGACCTTTAACCTGCAGGTTAGCCACAATGGTCACATTGTTTTGGTCATTGGCAGCCTGGCAGAAGTAGCGTCCAGTGTCATTGGCCTGGAGGTCTCGGATGCCCAGGGTCCCATTGGCATAAGGGAAGAAGCGTTCATCCTGAAGCACAGTCGTGCCTTCCTCATCCAGCCTAGAGCAAGCAGGTGGGCCTGGTTTGTACCAACTGGCAGGGGCTCCCTGCCTGCCTCGGCTCCCAGGACAAGATAATGGCTTTAAAGGCTCCCCCTGGGATGAGGCACTTACCACTGGATACTGGGCACAGGAGCTCCAAAGGCCTTGCACAGCAGGTAGGCAGTGCTGCCCTCCACCGCCATGTATGTCTGATTGTCTCCTGTCAGGATCTTGACTGGCAGCTCTGGGGGAGGAATAGCGTCAGGAGGTGGAGTAGGACATGGCCACAGGCGTGATAGAAGCCAATATCTCTCCACCCAGCATCCTCAGGCCCCCAGGAGCCCTGCACATTGGGCTTCCCTGCTCAGGGTTATCTCTCTGTACCTTCAGAAGCATGGTCCCCTCTGCCTCCATGGGCTCCATTCCAGCCATGCAAGTTTTACCAATTATTCGAGGCCCAGCTAGCAGTCTGCCTTTTCCTGAAACCCTTCCCAACCCATCCTTGAGTCTTTCCTCTTCAGACTGGTTGGAGTCACATTTTGCCCTGGGTGAATCTCTGCTTGGTTGCGGGAAGAAACCCTGCCTTGCTATACTTTCCCCACAGCTGTTGCGAGGATGGGGGAGGATGGAGAAGATAAGCCAGGGACACATCAGCTTCGCACCAAGTCATTTTGGTGGGCTGCAGGGACAGACTGGGGGTTACAAGGCAAGGAAGTGAAGGTGGGTGGGTAGACCACATAGTTGGCTGGCACTCACGGACAACATAGATGTAGGCATTGGTTTGAAGGAGCCCATGCCGGTTGCGGGCCTCACACTGGGTCACCATTGTGTCACTGGGCTGCACGTTGCTCAGGATCAGGGCACCCTGCTCGATTCGGTACTTCTGGTCCATGGCCAACTCTGTGTGCAACCGATGGGGCCCCATGGAGCCAGGGTAAAGCACTGAGCTGCGCGGAGGTCCCCTTCCCCTTCCTTTTCCTCCCATCAGTCCCCAGGACTCACCCACCTCTCCCCCTCCCAAGGTCCTGCTCACCTTCTATAGGGATTCCATTGATTCTCCAAGTGACCTCTGGTTGAGGCCTGCCCTGGACTTGGCAGTCTAGGCGGGCGGTCTCTCCTGGCCCGTATAGACGGCTCTGGGGCTTATGCAGCCAGTATGGAGCAGCTTAAGAAGAAGGAGAGAAGTACCCTGAGCCCACAGCCTGCTGTTGTCCCTGGTGCACATCCTGCCTTCCCTAGTGACAGTGCATTGCCTGCCATCCTTGGAGGCCATTCTGGGGAGCCTATGGCAACTTGGGGATAGTATGCCTGGCAGAAGCCCGTACCCTCCACGGTGACATAGTAGGCGTGCCGGGCACTTCCTAGCGAATTCTCAGCCAAGCAGCGATACTCGCCGTCATCTTCCTCGCCCACATTCAGCAGTTGCAGGGTCTTATTGTGGTTCTGGTAGCTGACACGGTCTGCTGGCATGGGGCTACTAGGGCGTAGCCACTTGATGGAGGGTGTGGGGCTGCCCAGGGCCATAGTGCAGGGAGGCCACGGGAGAAGAGAGGGGAGAGAGCACAAGGCCACTCAGCCTAGAGGTCCAAGCCCCTGCTGGGGCTGCCCAATCCCATCCCTCCTCTACCCCAGGTGCCCAGACTCACAAGCCCTCAGCGATGCACTCCAGGACCAAGGGCTGCCCCTGCAAGGCCACCAGGTGGCTGCTGGAGTTGGTGGGAAAAAGGAGGCGTGGCTTCCTATCGATCATGCTGTTGGCTGTCAGGAGAAAGGAAGTAAATGACTTGGAGTCACAAAGCTGGGGGACTCTGGATACCCCAGTGAGCCCCTGGACCTTGATTTCCTCTTCTGTTAAAAAGAGTGTCCCATCTCTGCTCCTGCCACCTGGGAAGGGATCTGGGAAAGGTGGAGGCAGGAGCCAAATTGTCCTTGGGCAAGAATAGGGTTGTCAGATCCATCTATGGTGGAAAATGTCAGGCCTGAAGGAGAGAGAGGAGTGTGTAGGGGGGGGTCAGAGACTTTGAGACTCACTGGCCTTGACCCGGAGGTCAATGGGCTCCTTTTGAATGATGGTTCGGGTACCCGGGAAGTGGGCATTGCAGATGTAGTCTGAGTGGTTGTCTGAGGTTAGCACATTGGCAAAGTAGAGGTTGCCATTCTGGCCCATGGTCACTCGTTCATCCTGTTTGATGTGCAAGATTTCTATGGAGATGGCAAGGAAGTGGAGGTCAGGATTCTTGTCCAGGGGAAGATCCCTGACCAACACTCCAGCCCCAGGTCACAGCCCCTTGCTGGCACCCACTGCTGTTCATCCAGTAGATCCGCAGTGGCGCTGCACTCGGTGGGGGGTTGCAGGGCAGAACAACTGACTCCCCTTCCTCCACCTCCACGGGCTTCACTGTCTCCTTTGGCCACTTGGGGGCACCTAGAAGGGATAGAGAGGCTGGCACTCTCCTCTTGGTCAAGATAATACAGGACAGGAGAAAGGAGGGAGGGTTATCCTGGGGGCAGACATGGGGATGAGAGAGCCAGGCTGGGAGGAAGTTCACATAAAGGGAAGCAGAGACTCTGCGTCCTTTTTGGACTCATGGTGGAGACTGGCACCCCATGGGGAGAAGAAATGAGCAGGAGGCTGGGTGACCATGAAGGGTTAACCCTCCATAATTCCTGGTTCTCCCTGCCCACCCAGAGGAAAGGATGAGGATGAGTGGGGGGAGGCTGAGTGCAATAATGGGGGAGGGGAGCCGTGGATGGATGCAGGAGTCACAGACCCTTCCATCATCCTGACATGGAAACCATGGCAACGGTTCCCAAGGTAACTGAAGGGGAGGAAAGGAGAGTGCTCAGGAGGCAGAAAACTCAGGGAGGATGGAATGTGAAGGAGAAACCTGAAGGAAGGGTGGTGCAGATAAAGGCAGAGCATAGGTCCAGGAAGGAGAGAGAGAGAGAAGCCAAGTCAGGGGTACAACGATGGACTCTAAGAGACCGAAGTGGGAAAGCTGAGAGTAGGCACCAGATAAGTGGCAGAGATGGACAGGGATGACCTGAGAATGGTGGAGGAGGAAATGAGGACAAGTCCCTAAGCTTAAGTCAGGGAGTGACTTGGACAAGGCTGGCCACAGTGGGAAAAGGCAGGCACCAGGGCAATCACACTTCCCAGCCCCCAGCCCACTAGCAGCCCATGCTAGGTTGCACTGAGAAAGACTGAGAGAAGGAAGGGGACACAAGAGGAGCAGAAGATCAGCAGATAAAGAAGGACAGGGTGAGGATGGCAGAGACTGCTAGAGAAAAAAGGAAGAGGCAATGGGACTTTCTGGGGCCACTCCTGCGCTAACCAACCAGCTGAGGGACAGTGACTGGAAGCCCAGAACCCCATACCAGCTTGAAACCTGTCTGAAGATGCCTCTTAGGTACCCTAGCCCCTCCCTGGTCCCCGAAGTGCCTCGCACCCTCAGCCATGAGCTGGATCTCATGGGACATAGCAGTGCCCAGCTTATTGCTGGCAAAGCAGCGATAGACGCCCTGGAATCTCTGGGCAAAGCTGTTGTTGCCCGCGATGGTGAAGGAGCCAGAGTAGGGTGCCTCATGTACAGTCACACCCAGTTCCTCCTTGGGCTTGAAGTGGACTCCATCCTTTGTCCAGCGGAACCTGTGGGCAGAAAAGGGCTCAGAGGCCACAGGTCCTGGCACCAAGGACAGGGTTGGGACAGGCCAGAGGCAAGGGTGTGAATAGCCAAAGGACCCCAAGGGATGGGCATGGGAACAAGGACTCAGGACTGTGGGGGAGGTCTTGGTGGCCCAGGGAGGTGTGAGGGCTGGAGGCGGAGACTGGTAGTCAATAACAGAGGCTCAGAGGGCAGGGACCACTCACTCCACTTCAGGTTTGCCTCTGGCCTCACACTTGAGGCTGATGTCATCTGTGGGGAAGACAACAAGACGCCGTGGAGACTGTTCGGTGATGACAGGAGGCTCCATTACTGGGCACAGAATGATAAAAAAGCTGGTCAACATGATGTCGGGCTGGCATCACAGCCTCTGTACCTGCCATATGGTAAGGGAAGCAGGGTCTGGGACCCTTAGGGAGCCCATGGCCATGGAGGGAGAGAGGGGAAGAACCAAAGAGAAGCTTATGGTAAACAAAAAGAGGGAGACAAGAGACACAAAAATAAATGTAGAAAGAGGAACAGAAAGAAGGTAGCAACAAAAGTTATAAAGAAATACGAGAGAGAGAGAGAGAGAGAGAGAGAGATATGAAAGACAGAGGAAACAA
This sequence comes from Callospermophilus lateralis, assembly GCF_048772815.1. NCBI lineage: Eukaryota > Metazoa > Chordata > Mammalia > Rodentia > Sciuridae > Callospermophilus > Callospermophilus lateralis. The sequence continues at coordinate 125,485,424 of NC_135325.1, forward strand.
AAAACAAAGGCACAGAAACCAAGAAGGACAACCCCTGTCAGGGAGGAACAGAAACAGCAAGAGGGACAGAAATGTCAGCAGAGGCAGAGACAGCAAACAGCAAGATACCAGTGAGAGGGTGAGGAGGCTGAGAGGAGCCTCTGGATTGAAATAGCAGGAGTGAGGACTGACAAGCCAGAAGAAACCAAGACACCCAGCACAGCACAGGGCACACAGGGAGAGCTGAGCCCGAGGCCCCTCCTCTCTCTGTCCTTGGACACACTCCCAACCCTCCAACTTACCATGGTGTCCTTCATCTAAGAAATCCAAGCAGCAAGGGAGAGAAAGGAGGAGAATGCTGAGAGATAGCTCCAATAGGACCTAAGGCTAAGGAGGTAAGATCCAGCAAACCCCAGGGATGAGGAAGGAGCAGGGAGGAAGCTATGGTGCTGGGATCCAGCAGTGGAAGGGGACAGTCTGAGGCAGAGCAATGCCCAGGGAGAGGCTCCTCTGACAGAGACACAGGTATATCAGTACAGGGGGACAGATATTCTTGCCTTTAAAAAGAATAGTTCTTGAAGCCCCCTGGCAAGGCCTTCTACGGCCTGCAGAGTGGATCCCTACCACACCCAGGATGCCTGGAAAGGCTGAGAGACACACAGCCCATAGCTAGGGCACCCTCCCCTTCTCCAGCCCACTTCCCTCCTAATCCAATTAGCACAGCGCAGTGTTTTCAATTACCCAGACCCAGCCTCCGGAGCCCAGCAGCCACTCCCCCTCCAAACCCTCCCAAAGGCCCTAATGCATCTGAATCTCCATAGCCTGCAGGGCTGGAGCCAACCTCCTTCTCTCTCCTACCATACTCCCAGCTGGCCACTAAATTCCCTGGGGCAGAGGCCAGAGCAAGTGCCCTAGTCCCAGGACTCAGCAAAGCAGAGGCAGGGAGGGAGGGAGGGAATGGGGAGGGCAGTCAGGACAGGGGAGTAGTGGATCAGCTCTGAAAGCTTTGTCTTTGCAGAAGACCTCAGTGTAAGGGGCCCCAAAAGAGAGGAGGGGGCTCCCCAGGGACACTGCAGAGGGCCCTGAGCTAAGGAGAGGCCAGTGTAGGCAACCTGAGAACAAGACAACGATGAGAACCACAAGATGGGGGAAATCAGCTCTTTGGAAAAAGAAGGAAAAGAGACAAAGGGGCTGGCATGGCTGGAAAGACAGGTTCTAATAGGGAGGCACCACAGCTGCCCTCTATATAATATCAGGATCAGTAACAAGCTCTGGTCAGTGCCCAGGGCAGCCTTGGACTTGCTGTGATCTTTGGCCTACTTCTCTCTCCCCACTGCCATCTTTCTGTTAAATTCTCCCGCCCCTGCCACATACAGACACACTCAAGTAAGATGCTCAACCCATCAGGTGGAAGGGCAGGCTAATACCCAGGATAAGGCCCTGGCATTTCAGACCTGGAGGCAGGTCTGAAAAGCAACTGAGAAAAGGCAGGGAAGGAAGGAAAACCAGACATGTGTATGAATGCAAAAGTGGGGTCTGGGCATGTATGTGGATGTCCTGGAATGTGTGTATTGCAGTAGGTTTTTTCCAGCATCCATTTGTGTGTCTGTATACGGCTGGGCCTTGCCTGAATATGTCTTCAGATCTGCCTATGTATGGCTGAATTTCAGGATACAGTGTTGTGTCAATATCCACTGCCATGTCTGTGTGGATGATGTTCCTTTGTGTATAACAAACCTCACTTGTTTGTGGTTTTGTTGATGTGGCCTCTCAGAGTCCTGCCCCTTTTACATGTCTGCCTGATGGGAACAGGTGTCTGGCTCATCTGACTCATGTGTCCCATGAGCCCCTCTTTATCTCCTCCAAACTCTCCCTGGTCCCTGATGCCAGGTGCCTCCCAAGCCCATCTCTCTCAGCCCCTGTCCCATTCCTGGCAGACTTTCTTACCCCTGCTCCCCAGCTGGTCTCTCCATGTCCAGGCTCAGAGACAAAGGTAGCAAAGTGAGGTAGAGAAGGGATTGGAGCCTGGGAACTCAAGATCCACAAGTGCCCTCACACATGACACTGTGAAATACCCTCCAAATGTTTTTTTATTATTATATTTGCTTACACTCAGAAAAAAAAATCACAGTGGTAACACCCTACATAAAAGTATGTACACACATTCAGCTTCACACATTCACACAATCCACTACAATCAAATGTAACAGTCAAATACCTCCAGACCCTCACAAACCTGACCAATAAAATAACAATTATAGTAACTTCCAAACTTACCCACATAGGAAACCAAAATCACATTCACAAATATTCAATTTAGTCACAACTGCACACACAGATATTTGGTATGTCCAACTCATAAGCATGCACAAGTACTCACAACCCTACAACCAACCACACTGCAGTACCCACACTCCTACCTGTGACCTCTCCAAACAAACAGTACAATCATACACACTTGCTCCAGCAGCCCCACCCCATGCCCTCCAAATAACTATAAATAAAAAAGGATCCATAAGGTTGTTGGGCAGGGACCTGTTGTATTCAACGTGTCTTTTCCTGTCTCAGTTCAGAGACAGAGCTATCAATGTCCAAGGAAAGAGCCGGTTGGGAATACCTAGTTTAGAAATAGTAGCAAGACTTGAATGCAGGCCTTGAACAAGCTAGCTGAAAACTCGGGAGTGTCCCATTTTTCTGGCCCCCACACCCTTGGGGTGTGAGGTGGGTTGAAGTAGAAGAGTCAGAGTTGGGTGGGAAGGGGTGGGATAGGCTGAGGGAGAGCGCCAAGGAGGCTGACAGCAGCCCCGTGTCCAGACCGCTGTCCGTGGTGCTGAAACCGCAGAAGGCCACCGTGCCTATCCGCGGTGCTCACACCCTCTGTGCTTTCTGCCCTTCTTTGCAGAGGTACTCAGTGTCTTGGGCACCTCCTGCCTACACGGCGCCCAGGAAAGGAGGGGTGAGGGTCCAGAAGGAAGAGAAGGTAGAGGATAAAGAGGAACCCACCACAGTGGAAAGGAGGGCTGAGGCTCCCTCCAGCTACTCACATTCGTCGGGGATCTGGATGAGCAGGCAGGGGCTACAGAAGAGGAGAGGCCACACGTACCACAGCGCCACGACCATCTTCCCGGCGGCGCTGGCGGCTTGATCAGGCACAGGCTCAGCTCACGCTCCGGCCAGAGGGAAGGGGGGGCTGGTGGGCGGCTTGAGGCGGGAGCTGCGGGTGGAGAAGGAAGGAGGAAAGGGCACGGTGGGAAAGGAGAGATGGACGGATGACTAACATCTGGGCGAGCCCAGGCTCCTGGCCCCGCCCCATCCGTCGGCTTCCCAGTTCTTCTCCCGCACCTTGGAAGGAGAAAGTTGAGACAGCCTTGGCTTGGCCTGCAGGTTGCTTTTCATGCCCTTCTTACTCTGCAGCTTCCCTGCCAGCTGCTTCCCCAGAATCAACTTGTTGCCCCAATCAGCTTCCCTGTGCATACCACCCAGCCATTCTGTGCACACCATCCGTATGTGTCTCTCAATGTGCCTGTGCACAGGTGTCCATGTGAATATGTGTGGATGCAGATCTGCATGTGGGGGAGTAAGACAAATATGCACATCCGTATTTATGTGGCTGCATGTGCACATGCATGAGAACCTGTGTCTTCTCTGGGAGGGGAGTGCACTCATGAATGGCATGTGTTGGCATGTCTGTCTGGGGGAATCAACACACAGGTCTGGTGTGTGTGTTGTGTGCCTTCTTGTGTGTCTTTATGTATCTGTGGGTGATGAATCACCATGTCTGCTACCTCTGTGTGCACATATAAGCACGTGTGCACATGTGTAGAAAAGAGCTCTTCTGTAGTCCCATTCCTGTGGCTTTCAGAGTCAACTGATCCCTGGGTGCTATTTGTACCTAAAATCTGACAGGGGGTTTGGGAATTGGGATAGAGAAGAGAGCAAATGGACCCAAGATGGCTACATTTCACAGAACAGGCTCAGGAAAAGGAAGAAAAAAAATGGAGAAGGAAGTCTACCCCCTGGGGAATCAGTGGGAGAGTGGGGGGAAGAGGAAAGTACTTCCCTGCTGCTTCAGTTCCCTGGGGGGAAACAGGGGTGTCTATAGCCTCTGCACTTCCAGATGTTCCAGGCCAGGGTCAGGGCAGGGGTCAGGGAAAGCTCTGGGACATTTTTACAAGACAGTGTTTCTGACACCTCGCAAGTGTCTGGCAGTTCTAGCTTCTGGGCCTTTTGCTGAGTCTTCAGACCTCAATTGCTAGATGTATCTACCCCAAGTCCAAGAAACACCAGACACAGCCACATTTCACCTGCATGAAATGGGCCCAAAACACTGGGGTCCAGGAGTGGGGGACTCTCTGAAAATGAACAGAAGAGGAAACAGATTCCCAAGAGGACAGGCTATTTTAATTCTACAATAAGAGGAAGGGATATGAAAAGAGACCAGTGTGATTAAAGTGTGGGAGAGGCTGGAGCAAAGAGCTGAGAAGCCAGAGCACTGGTCTGGATGCTGTCACCAAAGCCATATTGTAATCTCCCATGTGCCCAGTCAGGACCTTAACCAAACGAAGAACTGAGCCTCATCTAAAACACCAAGAATAGAATGCCACGCCAAGGTATCTGGACGCTAGCAAGAGGCAACAAGGAGCCACAAATCATTTTTGTGTAACAGGGGGATGACCCAAGAAGAGTGGTGACTGTAGTATATTGCTTGCAGACTGGGCAGGGAAGACGGATGGTAGAGTGGCAGTCAGCTTGAAGCTCTCAGACTTCCCCAGCCAGAGCTGGTAAGTGTGGTGGAAAAGCACCAGGATGGTGTAGAGACCAAGAGAATGACGTGGAGTAGGAAGTGGTGCAGGGGTGGCCAATTCTCCACCTGCAAGAGCTGAGCTGGGGCCGGAAGAGAGGAAAACAGTGGATCTGTTCTAACACCTCCCCCTACAGAGCCCATGCAATCAGGGCCAGCCCCAGGTGGCCTTGGCCTTGACTTCAAGGCCTGTAGGAAGCAGTAGGAGATACAGATCAGAGAGTAGGCGATCAAACAGCAGCCTTGGGAGCTCTGAGCACTGGTCTTACAAGGGGGAGGGGAGGAAAACTGGAGCAAGGGGAAGCTCAAAGAAGGACCCTTTTGCCTGTGAGGAGGCTTTGATGCTGTGTGTGGAACTGACGGTGTTTGCCATTATAGTTCCTCCATTTGTCCTCCAAATCGAGGTTCCCAGAATGATGTTTGGCATGTATACTGGGGTATATGCAGGGCAAGCACAATATCCCCAACCCCATGACCCCTACTCTGCCTCCTCCTGGCCACATCTCAACTCCAGCCTCTTTTCCAGTGTCCTGGTATTTATCACCCCACTTGCTACTGCCCTAGGTACTCCGAGACAGGCAGGAAGGAGCCAGAAGGTTGAGAGGCCCCTGACAGCTGGGAGGGGGCTCCCCCTCCTCCCCTCACACTGCTGCTGGTTCTCTGATCTCTCACCACTGCTCAGGCAATTACAGAGCAAGCTAAGGTTGTTAGCTCAGCAGGGCCCGACTCCCCATCAGCACCACCACCAAGGGCAAAGGAGCAGAGGAGGGGAGTGGCGTATTCCACAGATGGAGCCAAGGCCCCATTTGCCAAGGGTGACAGACAGAGTGAGAAACAGGCAGGAGGGAGCAGGAGAGGCTGGGAAGTGGGGCCAGGAACAGGAGACAAAGACAGCCATTGGAAGACCCTAATTAGCAAGAGATGACCAAGATAGAGATATCCAGCTAGAGGCCCAATTTGTGGGGAAATGGAAAGAAAAGGAAAAAGGAGTACAAAGGTGAGAGACAGCTGCAGAAAGCACTGAGAAAATGAGAAATGGCAGAATGAGAAACCACTGAGAAATGGCAGAATGAGCAAGAAGAGTGAGGGGTGGGCGTGTGCACGCAAGCGCACATAAGCCCACGTCTGCTCTGCTTGAACAGGCGAATGGTGCCTCGGCAGCTTCCTTGTTCCCAGGGGGTGTGCCTGGCAAGGGGCAGGGAATAAGGGAAGATGAGCCTGGATGGGTGGAGAGGGACTTCTCTGGCTTGGAGGTCAGGCTGGAGGGGCAAGCAGGGCGGGATAGACAGAGAGTGGACCAAGCTGTGCGCTGGAGCCAGACAGACAAACAAAGCCCCTCAGCGAAAGAGCAGCAAGTCCCTGCCCACTTGTGGCACTGGGCAAGAGGATAGTTGTTAAGACAAGATGAATGACCCACTGCTTGGACCCGCAAGCACCAGAGAACAGGTGGAGGTTCCTGCAGGGAGGAGGGGTGGAGGAGGGAAAAGCACCCAGAGGATCTCAGTAGATCCTTCCAAGATTGCTGTCTGTGTGTGAAGTAAGCAGCCGCCTGGCTGGGGGAGGTGCACATGCATTCACAAGCACAACAGTGAGTGTGTGAGTCTGTGCGTGCATGCACATGCGCTGACTGTGCACCAACCACTGTGCTGGGGGAGTGCAAAACAAAGGTGCAGCTGCTCCTGAGTGGGTCCAGCCTAAAACCCATCCACCCTGCCTCATGTGGGGTTCCTGTTCAGAGGCAGAACTGGGCAGGCAGGGAGAAAGGGCGTGGCAGGCCAGGAGATGAGGTTCTGGCCCACAAAGCCTAAAGGAAGGAGGTCTGTGGGAAGCCTCACAGGAACCCCACCCCAGCCCCACCCTGGTCTCACTGTACCCTAGGTCCCTAGGGGGTCCTCTCTGCATTGCCAGCCTCAGCCTGAGTTGAAGCCAATTGCCAGGGAGGGACCTGGGAAGTCCTAGAGCCTGGCTGAGACCTGACACAGCTGCTTCCTTCCCTGAATGAGCCAGTGGGTGCTTGTGCACGTGAGCACACACGTGCGCACACACACACCAGGAACCTCCAGGGTGTCTTGTGTGTGCACACAGCACACATGCCTGCTAGCATCCTATTCTTGCTGGGGATCCTTCTCAAAGAAGCAGCAAGAAGGCCATCAAGAGCAGAGCAAAGAATTTCCAGGCTCTCCTGCCTGATGTCTATCAGGAATGGCAGAGCCTGATGACCTACTGGGTCAGAGTAGGGGCAGGAATAGTGGCTCAGAGCCTTGTGTATGTGGGAGGGTCAGAGTGTGGGTGGCAGGTCTCTATGCTCAGGCCAGCCAGCACACAAGGGGAGGGACGTGTGGCAGACTTTGTGCCTGTCAGTGTGGACATAAAGATGTAGGTGTCACCTACACCCCAAGTACTGTGTCCCTTTAAGACTCCCCCTCACTCTCCTCCCCAGGCTGTGACTGGTGGGTTTCTATGGTGATGGAGCTGCTAGCAGAGGTGGGAGCCTTGCTGCAAGTAACCTATTGAGTTGTTTAGATAATAAATGGAGGAGGGTGCTCAAGGGAGCCCCCATAGGTACCTGGGGGCCCAGAAATCTTACACTGCTGCTTGGTCCTCTGTGCTCTGCCTTACCCCTCCCTAAGGAAAGAGAGTGTGTCTCAGCCCAACTCAGCTCATCCCACCCCCCACCTTATCCCCGCCTGAGGCTTCCGTCTCCAAGGCAACTACAGCTCACCTGTAAAGGACCATTCTCCTTAAAGGATGAGGAGGGGGCAGAGGGAGGTTAACTCTTTGTGTCTTTGTGGAGAAGGAAGGAAGGATTCTCAACACAAGCTGACTCCACCCTATACCTCTCCCACCTTGATCTCAGTCAGCTCTATTTTCTTAAATAAACTGAGGGATAGCACTGACCACATATGAGGGGTCCTGAGCCAGTATTTTTATACACATCAACTCATTTCATCCTCATTATCTCCGATTTCCACCCATGGAAACTAGGACCCAGAACTGAACTGTGTCCTAGGTTGCAGAGCCATGACTGGTGCTCACCAGGGGTGGTTGCTCAGAGAGGTTGGAGGCTCCTGAATCTACCCAATCTACTCTGGGGTCAGGTGACCTCCCAGGACTGTGGCATTCTGATATGTGCCTGCTTGGGTCCCAGGGGACCAGGGACCTGGATAAGGAAGGGCTCTAAGCCATCCTGGCCCCTGGGGATGGGCCCATTTGCTAGGCAGATGACAGGCAAATGCCAGGGAAGGGAGTGAAATCTTGGAAGAGAGGCCATGCAGAAGTAGGATGTGACCAACATCACGTCTCAGCACAGAACAGAAACCTGACGCTCAAACAACCTATCCATACCTTGGCTGGGGTCCTCCTCAGCTTGAGGCTCTGTGCGGCTTCACAGGATACCACCCCATTCAAGTATTCAGTCCAAAATAAGGCAAACTCCTTTTCTTATTGGGTTTTTTACAGGCTGGGTTTCTTTCTTTTTTTGTTTTGTTTTATTTTATTTTATTGCAGTAATGGGATTAGATCCAGGGGTGCTCTACCACCAAGCCACATCCCCAGCCATTTTTATTGATTTATTTGTTTATTTATTTTGGTACTAGGAATCAAACTCAGGGATGCTTAACCACTGAGCTACATCCCCAGCCCTTTTAATTTTTATTTTGAGACAGGGTCTCACAAAGTTACTGAGGGCCTTGCTAAGTTGCTGGGGCTGTCTTCAAGCTTATGATCCTCCTGCCTCAGCCTTGCATTGCTGAAATTACAGGCATGCATCACACTTTTGGCCATTTTTATTTCTTATTATGAGACAGGGCCTTGCTAAGTTGCTGAGGCTAACCTTGAACTTGTGATCCTCCTGTGTCAGCTTCCCAAAATGCTGGGATTAAAAGCAATGCACTACTATTCCCAGCCAGGCTGGGTTTCTTGATACCCTCTCCTGCTATCCAGCATCTTGGCCTGCTGTGACCTCTTTCTTGTAACCAAAGGCTCCAGAGCCTCCTCACAAAGAGGTCTCCACTACCTGGAAGACCTCTTTCCAGTCAGAGTTTAGGGACAGCAATGGCTCCATTACTGTGCTGAAGGGGAGACTAAGACCCAGCAGGGGCTAGGGCTTACCCAGCCTCCCAATGAACCAAGGAACAAGGCTACAGCCTTCCAGAGCACTAGAAGGCAGAACCACAAGGCAACAATTGGTATCAGGGTTCCACTCACTCTGGGCCTCTTAACCTACATTAGAGGAGCCTTCCAGGGCCACGCCAGAGGAGACCATGTGTATCCAGCTCCTGGGGCTGTAGGCCTACAGAACAGGTAGGTAGTACAGAGAAGACATCAAGCAAAGGTGGCAAGCAGAGCAGCAGCCAAGCCTGTGTCACCTGGTTTAAGTATGTTGGGGGAAGGGTGCATGGAAATGGCTTAGATTCCGCCAGGCCCCACTGGGCCTCTGGGGGCTCCCTACTCCCAAAGGGTTAAAGGGCAGAAGGAACACAGGAAGCCTGGGGGTGGACAATGGAGCCTCTGTCCTCCCCAAGGCCTTGACATTCCTAAGGCATGAACGCAGATAGCTGAGGAGGGGGCCTAAGAGAACATCTCTCTCCACTGAAGCCATAAGCCCAGGCTGGCCACAGGCTCTGTCCCCATATGATACAGTGCTGCATGTCAGCCATTGCGGCCACCACCCTTGGCCCCACCCCTTCCCAGCACAGGCCTAAGAGGGACTCTGAGGGGAATCCATGTGGGCATATGTGGATGTGTGTGCTCTTTCAACAACAGACACACACACAAATGTGCACATGCAACCCAACATGTGACCCCAACACAGGCAAACAGGAATGATGCAGTCACACTCAGAAACACAGGTGACCAGATACAGGAGCCCCACACATGCAAATAAGAATACTGGAGGGCCTTACACACACACACACATGTACACACACACACACACACACACACACACGGAAGCCCAAAGCCTCCCATGCAAACCTCTGGACTGGGGCTGCCCTCCCCCACCTCTGCCTGGCACTGGAGTCTTTAGACTGGAGTGCTGGGGAGGGGGGGGGGGGCTTCTGGATGCAGTCCCCATGCTTCAAGCTCCATCCTCAGACTGATATTGAGATGGACAGGTCCAGAAGTCTCCCTCGGACAAATGCATAAAGCCCAGGATGATGCCACCCTCCTGCCCCACCCAATCTCTGGCTTATATGTTGCCCCTGCTAGGTTTAGGGGCCAGAAACTGGCTGGCGTAAGCTGCCGAGCAGAGAAACAGTGGCTCTGCAGCTCTCTGACCTAGAAGAGCAAGCTCCTGAGGCCTTGGGTGGGGGGCAGTGGACAAAGAAAAGCTTCCAGAAAGCCCAGCAGACCAGATCCTCCCCCTTGCAAAGGAGCTCCCCGCCCTCCCCGGCTCCTCCCTCTCCCTCCAACCACAGCCTTTAGGAAGCCACAAAGACCCTGTTGATATTTGGGGAGCAGGCAGGCTGGGCTGGCTATTCCCCTCAATCCTTATCTGATTGGTAACTACCAGGTGCCCACATCCACCCTCCAGGTCAGATGAGGCCCCATGGGGGGTTTGGGCCCAACCCAGGGATATGGAGCTGTTGGACATTTGACAGGGCAGCAGAGCAATCAACCCCAGTGCTGGAACTCACAGCTCAATGCCAACCGCAGGGCCATCAAGGGCCCTGAGAGAGGGAGGGGCTTTAGGGGAGGCAGGTAGCAGAACAGAGAGTAGAAGAAAAACAAAAAAGGAATCAGAGAGACAGCAATGGGCTGGGAGGGGAAGGGGTGGGGCAGGTGATGCAGAGGGAGGGGTACAGAGCAAGAAGGGGAAAGGTGAGAGTGTGAGGTGGAACCAAGGGTTCAGGAAAAGCAGAGGAGGGTTCCAAGATGGCCATTAGAACAAGTGGAGATGAAAGTCTGCAGGGCCTGGGGGCTGCTAAGGGCCTGGTCCACATGGCCCCACCCAGACTTCCCAATCACAGGAATAGGGGACAGGGCAGAGACTGCAGCCAGCTTGGGACACTATAGCAGGCAATTAGACCCTCAGCCTTCCCTAATGTCTAAAGCATAGGGTGGGGTCCCCACTCATATCCACAGAGGAAGGCAGACTTCTCCATGGGACCCCACCTCTACTCTACATTCTCCCCAGGAAGATGCTGTCCTAGAGCTAGCCCAGTGCTGCTGGCCATGACTGGCTGGACTTAGCCACTACAAGGCCACATCACCCTCAGTTCTCAGAAGAGCACCCAGCTGCAGCCATTTCAAAGGGTCTAAGAGCTGGGTGTGGTGATGTATACCCATAATCCGGGTAACTAGGGAGGTTGAGGGAGGAAGATGACAAGTTTGAGGCTAGCCGCAGCAACTTAGGGAGACCCTAAGCAACTTAGGGAGACCCCATCTCAAAATTAAAAAACAAAAAGGGCTGGGGACATAGCTCGGTGGTAAAATTCCCCTGGGTTCAATTCCCGGTTGTAAAAATAAATAAATAAAATAAAAATCAAGTGGTAACAGGGACCATTTCCCTTGAAAGAGACCTTGGAGATGAATGAGTCTGCCTCTCATTTGATAGCCAAAAAGCTGAAGCTCAAAGTGGGTAAGGGATGGGTAAGGGGTGGGAAAGGGGTGGGGAATGGCCAATATGGCACATACTGGGCTGTCATTTTAACACTCCCCAGCCAGTGGTGGCCAGGTGCCTGCCATGCAAAGTGCCTGGCCCTTGAGGGAAAGAGTGTGGACTTGGTGGAGCCCAACTGGGGAGCACATCTGGCCACCCCTGTTCCCCAGAATAGCCTTCAGACAAGGCCCTCCCTCACTGTGTCTTTTTCCCTTCAAACAATCATAAAGAAAAAAAGTGAATCAGCATCCCATGTGGACAGGACAGTGTTGGTCCAGCCCATTATTGGCTCTTCTGTGGGCAGCCAGGAACCTGGCCCAAGCAGGCTACTTGGCAGTGAGATACTTCCCAGCAAATGACTGCCCACCCATGATTACTCAGTTCTCAGAAAGGAGGTGTCTGTCACCCTGACAGCAGCCCCACCAGTGGCAACAGGGCATGAGATTCCACCACCTCTGGGTGTTGTATGCCTTCATGATGCTCTGCAGCGGGTTGGGCGCTGGGCATTGGAGGAGGGAGCCCCTTGGGAGTGGATGAGAGCAAACCAGGGAGGCTGGGGAGTGCCAAACGTGTTTCCCTCTTGATGATCAGATCACCAGCAATTCTTAATTTCTTTTGTTCTTTTCTGTATATTTCAAGTGTACTACAATAAGATGAATTACTTTGGGGGTCACCCCACACACATAAACAAACATAAATAAATATGGAGAGAAAGAAACATTGGGATGCAGCAAAGAAAAATGGCCAGGAGCCAGGGAGGTGGGGAGGTTCCAGTCCTAATTCAAGCCCTGGCACCAACTTGCCATGCAGTCATAGACAGGCAAGGGTCCCCAAAGGCTCAGACCCCGTGAGTGAGCACACATAGGCACCCTATGGGTGCTGTGCCAGGAGAGAGGCTGGGCTGGGCCAAGTTCCCCCACCTGCAGCACGGAGCCCATCAGAGGTGAGTAGCCCTGGCTAGGCCCCCTGCCTTAGCCACCCCACAGGGGACCAGAAAAATGGGGCTTGGCAGCAGTTCCCATGGGAAGAAGGGTTGGTAGGGCTTATTCACCATCAGGGCCATGTGAGTCAGCAGAGATAGCACTAGGATGCCAGAAGCCCCTACCCTTAGGGCAATGTTAACCAGGAGCAGGGCATCTACCTGGAGGGAGTGCCAGGCCCCCACTCTTTGGGGCTGACAGATGGTGGGCTTGCCTCCCAAGACAGGCAGTGATGGGTGGGAGCTCCAGATACCCTGCAAAGGGCAGCAGATTGCACTTGGTGTTCTTTGCAATCTCTGTCAACCAAGACACCCTAAAATTCTGATCTAGGAAGGAGGAAATAGGAATTACAGACCCCTCCCATAATGGAAGAGAGGGAAGACTTGGAAAGGAGCAAAAGACCTGCAATAGGCAGGGACGGGGCCCAAGCATCTTGTTTTCCAGAAGTCCCTGGCCCTAAACAGTGAGGCCCTCCCTCCCTCACCCCTACCTGATGGGCCATAATTCTACACCCTGCACATGGAAGGTACATCAGGGAGCGCCCAAACACACCTCACCCAGTGCACCCATTATTGGCCACGGAGACTGTGGAAAAGGCTCCCTACGCGCGCGCGCTGCGCCTCCAGGGAGGAGGCGCCTCCAGGGAGGAGACCCTGGTTGTGCGCAGATTTTGAGGGGAATCCCAGCTAGAATTTAGAGAGAACAAAGCCCCCTCCCCACTTTGGGGCGGGGGAGGGGAACGCTGGCACTGCCTAGCCCTGTTCCCTCTCCTCCTTTGCAAGAGCAGCTTAATCCAATCTCCCCGACCCTATCGTACTGGAGGCTGGATTTTTGGTCAAACAGGTCCCTAGAAAAGGGATGAGGGATAGCCACGCCCAGAACCACACCCCAAGGCGATCGATGGCTGGGCAGTCGACCCTTTTCTCGCTTCCCTTCCCACACACGCACACACCCAAAGGGACATGCCAACTTCAGCCCCACCATCCCATACAGACCTTGCCTGACCACCGCTTCCCCGCGCCCCTCCTCAGGTATACATTTTGGGCGCCGCCCAGGTACCCCTCACCTGTCGGGCTCAAGCACCCGGTGTCCTTCCCCCGCCCCGCTCTCGTCCTCAGTGCCGGGAGCCAGGTGCCCAACATGGGTGGGGCTCCGGCTGCACAGCCGGTTACAGCGGCCAGGGTGGCACTCCCTCCTCTCTCTCCCCGGCAGGGCCGGGGCTAGACGCAGGGGAGCTCAGGGGGTCGCAGTCGTGGCCGAAGCGCTAGGACAGGCCCTTCCGTCTTACCTGCGCCGCTGCCACCCCTCCGGGTGCCGGTCCAGCCTCCGAACACGCCGGCTTCGGACCCGCCGCCCGAGCGGTCTGCGAAGTCGATGCCGACGCTGCAGCGGCGGCGGCGGCGGCGGCGGCGGCGGGCGGGGGTGGGGCGGGGCGGGCGTGCGCGGAGGGGAGGGGGAGGGGAGCGCGGGCGGAGGGGGAGGGGGAGTGAGATCACCTCCCTGGCCGACGGCCCCGCCCCGCCGCGCCCTCGCGCATCTTCCCAGCAGAGTCTGGCCGCAGAGCTAGACGTGGACTGGGGACCCCCTTGGTGGCCCCTTCCGGGAAATCCGTGGCACCTGCGCCCGCAACCCTGAGGTCCCCGATTCAAGAGTGTTTCCAGCCCCACCACCAGGGAGCCCCCGCCGCCGTGGCGTCTCCAAGCGGGAGTCTCCAGGCAGGGATGCGCCCAGGGGCCCGGGCTTGGGTGGTGGAGAGAGGACCCCGACGAGGACCACATTGCCCCCACCCGCATCCTGTCCTCGAGGGCGATGGCCAGAGACCGGCACCCTTACGCAAGGCGGTCTCAGCCGGCCCTGATAGGCATTTGGACGTCCCCCAACACCCAGGGCAGGATTCCAGTGTCCCTCTACCCGCTCTCCTCTGAGTCCCCCGCTATCCTGAGCACCCAGTCCGGGTCCTTCCGGGAGGGGTGCGTGGGCCTCCGTCCCCAGCCTTCCGAGGAGGCATCTGCTCAAGCGCGCCCCTAAGCCCGAGCGGGACCAGAGCCCAGGGGCGAAAGGTCACGCAGAGGGCGCCCCTAGGCCTGACACTCCCAGTCCCAGATCTTCCTCGACTCCCCACCAGGCCCGGTGTCTTATTTCTTTGTCTTCGGAATTGGCCTCATCCCGACCTTTTCGCACGGCCCCATACTCCCTGCAGCCCTGCGCTGCAGCCCAGTGCAGGGTAGGGGGGGAGGGGGGAGAAAGGAGCTCCTCCCCAGCGCCCCCTTCTAGGCTAGTTGCCGTGACCTCCCAAGCGAGGAGAGGTGGAGGGGGCTGGAATTCCGGAGCAAGCTGAGCTGGCCAAAGCCGCAGGGCAAGGAAGGCCTAGGGCCCAGATGGCAGATTGCAGCCCTGGTGGCCAAGGTATTTTTATGGGCATACCTGTTGCCCAGTGAAGCATTGGTGGGGGGGGGGCTCAGCTTAGCCTCCCGACACACCCCAAGTGGTGCAGGGTCTTCCCAAGGGCCCACAGGAAAATGGCTCTGGTATCCTGGACTGGATTCCCCACCCACATTGGACCACTTCCCACCAGCTGCTTTTACCCTGAAAGTGAAGGCTTGGGGTGGTCCCACCGGCCCTCTGAGATGGCCCGGATGCCATGTTTCTAGGGGTCTTTAGGAGGAGAATGGACAAAAACTAGTGAAGGTGCTGGGCTTCCAGGGAGAGGGAGAGCCAAGGGGGCTGCCTGCCCCCCCCCAGAGCTGCCAGTGGCCCACCACTTGGTTCTAGTGGCCCCAGAGTGGAGCTGTGGGCAAAGCTCTTGAAGTGCCACTGGCCCAACATCTTTAGGAAGAGGGAAGGGAGACTGAGCCGGCCTAGGTCACAAGGCCAGGGGGCCAAGAGCTGGGCAGAGAGGGGGTATTTTCCACGAGGCACTGAGCTATGGTCAGCTTCCTGCCTGCACTGATGTGACCTCTGATAGGCCAGGCAGAAGCTGACTGTGGGCCTCTGCTCTCCAGCTGCTCACTCCACTCATCCCAACTCGCCAGGCTTTCCCCAAGCCCCAACTTCTGCAAATCCTTGACCTAATCTGGGGTTTTATGATGATCACTATGATGACATTGACAAGGGTAAAGTAAGAAGGGAAAGGAATAGGACCCATTTAGCATGTACCTGCTAATGCGTAATGATGGGTGCAGCATTCATTTATTTTATAAATATGAATTACGCTTATTACACTGTATTGCATTGGTAAGCAGTACCACAGACCTGCCTTGTTCTAAGCACATTCCATGTATTAGCACATTTATTTTCCACACCAACCTAGTGAGGTCTGACCAAGCATTAGTCCCACATCACAGGTGAAGAGACTGGAACCCAAAGAACTCAAGGGATGCACCCAGGGAGTGCTGCTTAGAAGAGTCTCTTTCTCTCTCTTAGTTCATTGCATTCACACATAGCCCGGTGATGAAGGTCCTATTATTATCCTCATTCTCCAAGTAAGGAACCCAGATCCAGAAAGAGGCAGTTATGCAGTCAAGAGGGGCTGCGTAGAGTGTTCATTCCACCTGCATTCTGCACACCCCTCCTCCTCAGCCCTGCACTGTGAAGTAGATGCAATCAGTGCCCCCATTTCACAGAGGAGGTTTAGAGGATTCAAGGGACTTAATCAAGATTATCCAGAACATAAAAGGCATAACTGGCATTTGAACTCATGTCTATTTTACTGTAAGGTCCATTTTCTTGCTTCCTATGCCAAGGTGGAGAGGCCAATGGGAGTGAGAGCAGGAGAGAGAGAAGATCACAGGCAGAGCAAGTCACAGAAGCAGCCAGAAGGATTGGCCTTGAATATAAGGTGAGCATTCCCTCCACTGCCTCGTACTCACTGTGGAGGTTCATGGGATCACTGGGCAGATGGCTGTGTCTTGCCCACCCATGCACCTTTCAAAGTCAAGTGCACTTCACAGCCTCTGCAGTTTGGTGGTCATGATCTGCCCTCCATGATCCACTCCTCTTAGGCACAGGGGACTGGACTTAGGCAGCCCCCCAGAGTCTGGCCAGATCCCCCAGATGATGGGTCATGTAATAAGGGATGGACATCACAGACAGCAGCCAACAGTGGGGCAGGAAGAGTGGCAGCAGGCAGGCAGAGTGGGCTTGTGAGCTTGCCATAGCTTTCCTTGATCTCCTGGAAGTAGCATTATAGTTGGTTTGGGTTTGATCCAGTCTGACAATTCTTATCTTTTAAAAATCAGCTGTATTAGGGCTGGGGATATAGCTCAGTTGGTAGAATGCCTGTCTCACATGCACAAGACCCTGGGTTCAATCCCCAGCACCACAAAAAAAAAAAAAAAATCAGCTGTATCAAAGTATAATATACATACAGTAAAATTTACCCCTTTGAAATACAGTTTGGTGGATTTTGATAAATGTCATACAGTCACCACCAAAATCAAGCTATAAATCATTTGTGCCACTTCCCCAAATACTCTCCTACTACTTTGCAGTCAACGACTGTCTCCATGCCCTGGCCTCTGTCCCCCACTGATCTGCTTCATTTAGGCAATCTAATTTTTGAGATTCATCCTGTTTTGCGCATGTGTACCAGTAGTCTGTTCCTTTTATTTTTATTTCTTTTTGTGGTTTTGGGGATTAAATCCAGGGCCTTGTGCATGTGAAGCAGGCACTCCATCAACTGAGCTGTATCCCCAGCCCAATGTGTTCATTTTCATTGACAAGTAGTATTCCTCTCTTTGGATGTATCAGATTGTGGTTAGGCATTCACTCATTGAAGGACATCTGGGTTGTTTCCAGTTTTGGAGTATATGAATAGAACTCCTGTAAATATTCATGTGCAGGCTTTTGTGTGAACATGCTTTTTCACTTGTCTAAGGTTAACTAGGTTAGTAGCCAAGAACTGGGTTTCTGGGTCATATGGCCAATTTATGTTTATCCATATTTGCTTTTTTTTTCCAGCACTGGGAATTAAACCCAGGGCCTAGTACATGCTAGGCAAGTGTATCATTGAGCTACATCCCCAGCCCTAAATTGCTGAGGCTGTCCTTGAACTTGGAATTCTCCTGCCTCAGCCTCCTGAGTAGCTGGGATTATAGGCATGTGCCACAATGCCCAGTCCCATCTTTGTCTTTTTAGCAGTAGAGTTTGATTACATTTATGACGATTGCTGTTCTATTTGGATTTATTGGTGTTTATTCTGTGCTTTCTATTTGCCCTGTTTTCCCAGTTCCTCTCCCAGATGCAGAATCCATCGCTGCCACAAGTGCCTCCTAACACCCAAGCCATGGAGGCTGGACACAGGAACCTCCTTGATGCCCAGCAGGAACACAACTGCCTTCCCATAGCATCTCAAATCTCCCTGAGGGCACCAAATTTGTCTCTCAAAGCCCAGCTGTATGGAAGTTGGAGGTGAGAATGAA
This sequence comes from Callospermophilus lateralis, assembly GCF_048772815.1. Lineage (NCBI taxonomy): Eukaryota > Metazoa > Chordata > Mammalia > Rodentia > Sciuridae > Callospermophilus > Callospermophilus lateralis. The sequence goes on from NC_135325.1 coordinate 125,503,205, forward strand.
GACTGAGAGCAGGTGACAGGCCCAGGAACACCCTCTGTTGTAGGTCATCTCTCAGATTGAGTTTGCTTTCTCATTTCATTTCCCGTCTGTTTATTTAAAAGCACTGTATGAATTTTTTAATAGTTACTTTAGCTATTTTAACATGCATTCTTAACAAAGTCTAAAGTTAATCAATATATCCACTCCAGTGGTTATAATGTAGATCCACATATTCTTTGATATCCCTCTCCTCAAGAGGTGATGCCCAATGCCCCTCCCTGTGAGTACTGACTGGACTTGGTGCCTGGCTTCTAATGAATCAGAAAAAGCAGAAGTGACAACTTTGGGGAGCAGGTCATAAAGGCACCACTGCTTCACTTCCTCTCTTGGATTACTTTTTGGGAAAAGCCAGCTACCACACTGTGAGGACACTCACCAGCCCTGCAGAGGCACTCACATGGGATGGAAAGAAAGTGTCCCACCTATAACCATGTTACCATTTTGGAAATGGTTTCCTGGGACTGGGATGTGGCTCAGTGTTAGAACATGTGCTTAGCACATGTGAGGCTCTGGGTTCCATCCCCAGCACCAAAAACAAAAACATCCATGCCTTCCTGTGACTTCAGTGCTGACCAACATCCTGAGTGCAACTGCATCAGACACTTTCAGTTGGAACAATCCAGCTAAGCCATTCCTGAATCCTCACCCACAGAAATTGTGTGATGATAAATAGTTATTGTTTTTTTTAAAAAACCATTACATATTAGAGCCTAGGAGCTCAAGGCCAGCCTGGGCAACATAGTGAGACTCTCAAAAAAAAAATATATATATATATATGGCTTTTCTCCCAGGGATTTGCTTTGCTTATGTATGTAAGGAAGGCAGTACAAGTTTCTTTTTTAATTTTTTTTTCTTTTTTCATTTTATTTCTTATTTTTTGGTACTGGGGATTGAACCCAGAGGCCTATACCACTGATCCACATCTCCAGCCCTTTTTTTGGGGGGGCCGGGGGTACCAGGATTGAACTCAGGGGCACTTGACCCCTGAACCACATCCCCAGCCCTATTTTGTGTTAAATTAGAGACAGGGTCTCACTGAGTTGCTTAGCATCTCGCTCTTGCTGAGGCTGGCTTTGAACTTGCAATCCTTCTGCCTCTGCCTCCTGAGCTGTTGGGATTACAGGCGTGGGACACTGCACCTGGCCCTTTTTGTTCTTTATTTTGAGACAGGGTCTAAGTTGCCTAGGTTGGGTTTGAATTTGCATCCTCCTGCCTCAGCCTCCCCAGTCACTAGGATCACAGATATGCACCACAATGACCAACTAATAAGGAAGTCCAAGTTTCTAATTTGTTATTTGACTACACAACTAGGAGAACATGAAGCCCTGGTTACCACCTCACGTACCCTAGAATTGCCATTTGTACCTCAGAGGTGACAGACTTCTGACCAGTCACTCCTTGGGGTTATCCTTGGTCTTGTCCTCTCCACAGTCTTCTGGGCTTCCTTTCTTTAGGCCTGTCTTCCTGCTGATGCCTTCCACTGGAAGCTCTTCACAAAGTTCTCTGTGCACCTTTGTTCCACAGCTAACAAATTCAACTGCCTCTCTGTCAAGTGAAGTCTGCACCCACTGTCTTCACAGACCCCCCCAGGACCAGGGCTCCTACCCTCTGGGTCAGGAGGTAGAATCAGCATCTTCTATGTGTCACTCAGCCATTTTGTGTCCATCACCAACTCATTTGCCAATGGCCAATGGCTCACTGTCTTCTCTTCCTGGACAACATCCCAACCTTTCAATTTCTTGGCATTTTTATCTCTCAAGACCTTGTTGATCTCACCTCAACATCCTCCTTCATGTTAAATCCCAAATGTTAATCCTCTGGGCACAGCCTCCACTCTGTTCCTTCCAGTTCTCCATCTTCCTCCCTGTTATCACTCCTGTGTTTGGACTAGGTACCAAATATATGAGTTCCCCCTTGGTTTTTCTCTTCTACATCCTACCTTGGCCCCACCATGTATCTCTTCAATTTGCTTCAGTTTATCCATTTAAAGGAGGGCTCTGGTAGGAAAGAAGAAGGCAGTAATCTCAGCTAATCTGCCTGAGCTCCAGGGAACCTAGAATCAGAGGATTTTAAGCAGGTCAAGTGCCTAAATTGTCTAATCCACAATGTGACCTCCACCTCTGAGCTACTGTTATGGGAACTCCTGTTACCTTCAACCAGTTCCTATTCTGTCTCTTCTGAGGCCATCTTTTCCTCATCTCTTTGCTTCTGCTTAATCCTAGCTTTGCTTCTCCTGGCTTTTACTGCTTTATGACAAGCACACATGGCTTTTCTCCATGTGCTCATTAGTTTTTAATCTCACTGCAGTTCAAGTTCCAAGAGAAGAAAGTTGATTGGCTCAAATACTTGGTATCCTTGTTTTGGCAAACCCTTTATGCCAAGTAACTGCATTGGCAACTGGCCAGTCTATAGAGGTGGCAATTTTTGGCCAGGCACTGGCTCCTGATCCAAACAGGTAAATCCAAGGTTAGTCCAGGCCAATGGGATACACACCATATATTCTATATATAGTGCTATGGACTGAATGTTTTGCCCCCCACCTAATTCACATCTTGAGGCTCTAACCCCAAGTGTGGCAGTATTTGAAGATGGAGCCTCAAAAGAACTAAGAAATGAGCTCATAAGTGAAAGGCTCGGATTCCCATAGGGTTGAAAGTGTTCGATCCCCTGACCCACCATAGGAGTACAATGAGCAGGTGGCCATCTGCAAATCAAGAAGAGAGCCCTCACCAGGAACTGACCCTGCTGCACCTTGATCTTTCTTTTTGTTTTCTATTGTGCTGGGGATTGAACCCAGGACTTTGTGCATTCGAAGCAAGCACTTTACCAATTGAGCTATATCCCCAGCCCCTGATCTGGGATTTCTGACCTCCAGAACAATGCGAAAATAAATGTCCATTGTTTGAGTCACCTAATCTGTCTAAGTCATGGGCAGCTGCTGCAGGGAACTATCTATGTCTTGGCTAGCCTGTCTAGGCATGTCAACATCATCCATTCTTTTGGTTTTCCTTTATACTCAGGTGATAAAGCCCCAGGGCTTGAACAGGATTGCTCATGACTCTGTCTGGTTGTTAGATCATGATTATTTGGAAAACATGTATGCAGTGTTTAAGAAGGTTAATGTCAGAGAAAGAATAATTGGCTGGCTAGGGGCTGGGGCTGTAGGTCAGTGGCAGTGTGCTTGCCTATCATGCTAAGGCATTGGGTTCAATCCTCAGCACCACATAAAAATAAACAAATAAAATAAAGGTATTATATCTGACTACAACTACCAAAAAAAAATTTTTTTAAAGAATCATTGTCTGGTAACACCCAGGCCCTAAACAACTATGTAAGAATGACATTGCCATCAATGAACTCATGAAAACATACTGCCCTAACTCAGTATTGGTCATTATCATGCAAAGCAAAAGAACCTGGGGCTGCCCACAGAAACATATTTCAGGCGAAGAAGTTCATGATGATAGAACTCCAACCTTGAAAACATTTGAGCATGTGACTGGGAAAATTGGAGCAGAAGAAGCTAAGAAAGTTGGGGTTGAACATTTATTGTGAAACATCAAAGACGGTACAGTGGGCAGTCTTTCCAAGTGGATCACAAATCAGGGCCATGGTTTGAAGGGACTGGACTCCAAGTTTCTAGATATCAGGAGCTACCTGGAAAAAGTAGCCACAGGCAAGCTGCCCATCAACCACCAGATCATCTACCAGCTGCAGGACATCTTCAACCTGCTGCCTGATGTCAGCCTGCAGGAGTTTGTCAAGGCCTTTTACCTGAAGACTAATGACCAGATGATGATGGTGTACTTGGCCTTGCTGACCCGCTCCGTAGTTGCCCTGAACAACCTCATTAACAACAAGATTGCCAACAGGGATGTAGAGAAGAAAGAAGGGCAGGAAAAAGAAGAGAGCAAAAGGATAGGAAAGATGACAAAGAGAAGAGTGATGTGAAGAAAGAAGAGAAAAGGAGAAAAAATAAAATGTGTAGCTTTTTTAAATTTGTAAATTAAAATCTTATAAACTAAATCAATGTGCCACTAGAGGGTTCTTTTTCACTTTCAGTGCTTATTAAAAGGCTGTCCTGATGAGAGCTCTCTGCCTCCAATCATTCTTGCTGTGGCATTATGTGATGTAAATGAAGTCTCATGACCTGGGGTCCAGCTTCATGTGTTGTTTACCTTCAAAGACACAATTAAATGCTTTTTTATAAAGTGGTGTCTTAATGAGGGAATGCCATGGACAGCTTAGGAGATGCCATACAGAAAGCAGGGAGATTAAATGGAGATTTTTTTTTTACATTTAATCTCATTTTTATTTCTTTTAGGTTTCTGTTTTTCTGGAACTAGACAAAACAGTTCTAAAGTATTCATGGAAAAATAAACAAGCAAGAATTGCCAGGAATATGCAAAGCAACAAGGGGAAACTTAAATGGAGATTTATCTACTAAATGTGGGACACTCTGGGTTTTCTTAGCCCACACTTTTCCTCAAGTGCTGACAGTCAGCCCCAACTATCAGCCTGAAGAGCTTTCTCTGGAGTTGGTTATGGTTTGGATCTGGAATATCTCCCCAAAGAACCATATATTCTTAGTCCTAAAACCAGAGCTTTTGGGAAGTGGTGGAACCTTTAAGACAAGAGCCTAGTAGGAGATCTTCTAGTCATTGAAGGCATGTCTTCAAAATAAATAGTGAGGCTCAACCCCTTCAACTTCCTCCTTTTTTCATCACAGTTATGAGGTGAGAATGGGCCAGGTGATCATGGGCTGAAACTTCGGAAGCCATGAGCCAAAATAAACTTTTCTCTCTGCAAATTGTTCATCTCAGATATTTGTTACAATGACAGAAAGGTGACTAACAGACTTCCCCAATAAAACATCTCAACTAGATCCCCATACAGCTAAGCTCACATCAGTAAGTCATCCTTTCCAAGGAACTCTTTAGTGCCCAATTTGTAATATGAGAAGACAACCATGATCACCAGACATCTGAGAAAAGCCTCTAATGTGACAGCAAGAAAGAGAAAAACAATCGATGAAAAACAACTATGTAGATAAGAAAAAAAAATGTTTTCCTGGATGGGCACAGTGACATACGCTTGTAATCCCAGTGACTTGGGAGGCTGAGATAGAAGTTCTCAAGTTTGAGAGCAGACTCAGCAACTTAGGTAGACCCTATCTCAAAATAAAATAAAATATGGGCATGGTGCACATGCTTGTAATCCCAGAGGCTCAGGAGGCTAAGGCAGGGGGATCATGAGTTCAAAGCAAACCAGCCTCAGCAATTTAGCAAGGCCCTAAGCAACTCAGCAAGACCCTATCTCTAAATAAAATAGAAAAAGGGCTGGGGATGTGACTGAGTGGGAAAGTATCCCTGAGTTCAATCCCCAGTACCAAAAAAATAAAATAAAAAAAAAGGGGGCTGAGGGTATAGCTCAGTAGTAGGGCACCTCTAGGTTCAAGTCCCTCATACCAAAAATAATAATAATTAAAAAAGAAATAAAATGAATACATTTTCAGGGCTGGGGGTGTTGTTCAGAGCTAGAACACTTGCTTATCACATATAGGGCCCTGGGTTCCATCCCCAGCATTACAAATACACATGCATATGTACAGAGATATTTTTTTCTAAAAATCCCTTCAGGAAGATAATAGAATGTAAATATATCTATGAAACAAGAAAAGGATGCTACAAAAAAGTAACATGTAGAGAACAAACAAGTGCTTTCTGTGGGAACACAAATTAAAATTTCAGTAGATGGACATTTTGCTTCTGAAAGGAACTAGAAAGTTAAGGCAACATCACTCCCACCATAGCTACAAGAAGGAGATGGATAACCTACAAAATCCTATAGGGTACCCATCTATTCTGTGGCTCAGGCTAACCTTGAATTACTGGGCTGTAGCCATCTTCCTCCCTCAGCCTTCCAATTAGCTGGAACTACAGATGCCTGGAAACATCTTATTTTAAGCCCACCAGGAAGCTGAAGTTAGGAAGAAAAAAGAATACAAGTCAGAAAAATTCCTTTCTAGGAGAAAAGATGGCTGCTTTTATCCTTGGCAGGACAGCAGCAGCAGAAAGAGACTGCCATAGAATGTGTAAAATTTTTTTAATAAATGTTAAAAGGTTGGGTGTGGGATGACATGATGGGTAGCCAAATCTCCAGGTCCCTACAACTCGACAGTTTTTATTCTCCCACTTACTCCTTTCTATGGGTCTTCATCAAGAAATTCTGGAGGCAGGTGAGCAGAGAGATCTCTCTGAGGTACAGATGTGCTGAGACTGCCAAAGTGTGAATGCAGGTCAGGGTAATGGAGAGAAGCCCCACTGGTACATCAGGCCTTGCAGTTACATGAAGCAGCAGCAACTAGAACTGCAGAAGGGTAGAAGAGCTGAGAAAGACCATTCCCTAGCTGAAGAGTTTGCCAAAGGCTTAAGGCAGGATGGAGAACTAAGAGAAAGCTTAACCCTCTAAATCTCACTCTAAGTACAAAGCAGAAGCCAGTGAAATTGAGACAAAACATGCCTGGAGCCACGATTGTGGGTCTACTAAAGTCTAAGCATGGGGCAGGACAATGAACAAAAATCCTCCAGGCACTTTCATCACAAGTTCTGCTACACAGAGGTTCTGATCCTGCCCTGAAGTAATTTGACATCTGTAGGAAACTGAATCCATCTGAAGCAACAAGAAACCCAGACACAGCTTAACTATAGACAAGACTGACTCAGTACAATTCTATAAGACACAAGGACAGACAAACACACACACACACACACACACACACACACACACACACACACACACCCTAGTCATCTGGAAGAAGAGTCATTCCCCCCTCTTCTTTTTGACAGTGCTGAGATCAAACCCAAGGGCCTCACAAATACTAGGCAAGTACTCTTGCAGTCCTTTTTATAAGATTTGGAGACAGGGCTTCATTAAATTGCTAAGGCTGGCCTCAAACTTGCCATTCTTCTGCCTCATTCTTTTGAGTAGCTAGGATTACACGTATATACCACCATGCCTAGCCAAATCATGTCCTTCTTTGGATGAAAATGTTATTTATTTTTCTCTCTACTCTTCTATTACATATGATATCTGACACTCATTTAAAATTAAGAGGGCTTAGCTGGGTATGGTGGCACACACCTGTAATCCCAATGGTTTAAGAGGCTGAGGCAAGAGGATCACAAGTTCAAGGCCAACCCTGGCAACTTAGTGAGACCCTGTCTCAAAATAAAAAGTAAAAAGGGCTGGGAGTAGTAGTTCAGTGATAGTATACCCTGGGCTCAATCTCCAGGTTCAAAAAAAAAGTACAAATGGGAATGCTAGACATGAAAATTTTGATATCACAGATGAAATATCTAATGAACTTAGTAAAAAACTAGACATGAGGAATGAATCAGTGGACTTGAAGACAGGAAGATGGAAATTATCCAAACTAAAGCACAAAGAGAAACAACAGTGGGAAACCCAATATATCAGAGCATTTGAGATGAATGGAACAAAATCAGAATATTTAATGTAGGCAGAGAACAGGGCAAGGGAAATACATTTGAAGAGATATGACCAAAAACTTTCCAACTTAGATGAAAAACATTCTCAATCCACAGATCCAAAAGTTTTAGTGAACCCTATGCCAGATAAATGTAAATAAATTCTCTTCTAAATACTTTATATTCAACCTGCTGAAAAATGAAAACAAAAATCTTTTTTTTTAATTTTTTTTCTTTGAGAGAGAGAGAGAGAGAGAGAGAGAATTCTTTAATATTTATTTATTTTTTTTTTTTAGTTTTCGGCAGACACAACATCTTTGTCTGTATGTGGTGCTGAGGATCGAACCCGGGCCGCACACATGCCAGGCGAGCGCGCTACTGCTTGAGCCACATCCCCAGCCCCAAAAAACAAAAATCTTAAAAGCAATCAGAGAAAGAAAGAACATGCTACTTTGACAAAAAAAAAAAAAAAGCAAGAATGACAGTCGTCTAACCCTCACCTGAAACAACAGGGGCAGAAGGTAGTGGAACATTCTTAAATACTTAAACAAAAAAAATGTCAGCCTAGATTTCTAGACCAGGTAAAAAAGTCTTACAAAAATTAAGGCAAAATAGTTTTATCCCCATATGAGAATAAAGGACATGCAATGAAATAAAGTGGAAGAGAAATGATCTCCAGATGAAGGCAGGAATGAAAAATACACTCACTCTTTTGTTTTGGGGGGTTACCAGGGATTGAACTCAGGGGCACTTGACTACAAGGCCACATCTCCAGCCCTGTTTTGTATTTTATTTAGAGACAGCGTCTCACTGCTTAGGGCCTCACTAAGTTGCTGAGGCTGGCTTTTGAACTCCTGCCTCAGCCTCCCGAACCTCTGGGATTACAGACATGAGCCACTGCACCTGGCAATACACTGATTCTTTACTGCTTGAAGTTAAAATAATAACAATATAATTTGGAATTGTCCTTTTGTAGCCTAGCATAGTGATGCACAACTGTAATCCCAGTGGCTTGGGAGACTGAGGCAGGAGGATTGCTAGTTCAAAGTCAGCCTCAGCAATAGTGAGCCTCTTAGCAACTCAGGGAGACCCTGTCTCTGAAAATATAAAAAAGGCTGGGGAGGGCTGGGGCTATGGCTCAGTGGTAGAGCACTTGCCTAGCACATGTGAGGTACTGGGTTCAATCCTCAGCACCACATAAAAATAAATAAATAAAATATTGGGGCTGGGGATGTGGCTCAAGCGGTAGTGCGCTCGCCTGGCATGTGTGCGGCCCGGGTTCGATCCTCAGCACCACATACAGACAAAGATGTTGTGTCCACTGAAAACTGAAAAAATAAATAAATATTAAAAATTCTCTCTCTCTCTCTCTCTCTCTCTCTCAAAAAAAAAAAAAAAAAAGGGCTGGGGATGTGGCTCAGTGTTTAAGTGCCCCTAGGCTGAATCCCTGGTGTGTGTGTGTGTGTGTGTGTGTGTGTGTGTGTGTGTGACTATATGAATGAACATTTAGAAATTAAAAGTTTCTGGGCATGGTGACACATGCCTGTAACCCCAGCAATTCAGGACGTTGAGACTGGAAGATCTCAAGTTTCAGGCCAGCCTCAGAAACTTAGAGAGGACCTGTCTAAAAATAAAATATAGAATGGGCTGGGGACGTGGCTCAGAGGTAGAGCACCACTGAGTTCAATCCCAGATACCAAAACAAGGTCAATAAACAAGACAAAATACTTTAAAATTCATTTCCTCCCAATCAAAACAAATAAAAAAGAAAAACAAGAGTAACAAAAATCCAACATCAATATGGTATATGTGGGCTGGGTTGTATCTTTAAAGCACACGCCTAGTATGCATGATACCCTGGGTTCAATCCCTAGCACCACACACACAAAACAGATACTATACATAAACACAAAGATAACAATAAGTATATTAAATATAAATAAACTAAATGGAGTAAAACTCAGTTCCAGCCAGGCATGGTGGCACACGCCTGTAATCCCAGTGGCTGGGAGGCTGAGACAGGAGGATCGTGAGTTAAGCAAATCAGTGAGACCCTGTCTCTAAATAAAATATAAAATAGGGCTGGGGATACGGCTCAGTAGGCAAGGACCCTCAGTTGTTCAGTACCCAGTACCAAAAAAACAAACAAAACACCAAAACAAAAAAAACTCTGTTTCAGCCATTATTATTTTTAAAAATGTTTTTAGTTGTTGATGGACCTTTATTATTTTTTTATTTATATGTGGTGCTGAGAATCGAACCCAGTGCCTCACACATGCTAGGCAGGTGCTCTACCACAGAGCCACAACCCCAGCTCTGTTCCAGCCATTATTGCATAACAAATTGCCCCAAATTTAATGTTGTAAAATAACAACTGCCGGGCTGTGGTTGTGGCTCAGTGGTAGAGCACATGCCAAGCATGTGTAAGGCACTGGGTTCTATTCTCAGCACCGCATATAAAGAAATAAAATAAAGGTCCATTGACAACAAAAAAAAAATATTAAAAAAATAAAAATAAAATAACAACTACCATTTTTTATATTGCTCATAGTTTCTGTGAGCCAAGAATATAGGAAACAAGTTCCCCAAATACTTAAATATGAAATTTTAATATGATCCAGAAGTACCAATCCTATGTATATCCTGAAAACAAACCAAGGAACAAGAATTCAAACTGATGATTTGCCCATGTTTATTACAGCATTATTCATAATCATCAAAATGTGGATTCAGGGGCTGGGGCTGTAGCTCAGTGGTAGAGTGCTTACCCAGCACGTATGAGGCACTGGGTTCGATTCTCAGTACTACATAAAAATAAATAAATAAATAAATGTATTGGTGTCCATTAAAAAAAAAAAAAGTGGAAGCAGTCAGAATGTCCACCAGCAGATGAGTGGCTTAAACAAAACATGTCTATCCAAATAGTAGAATATCACCCACCTCAAAAGGAGGGAAAATGGATACATGTGCCAATAACATGGATGAACCTTGAAAGTACTGTGGTAAGTAAAAGCCAGAGGACAGATATTGTATAACCCCACTTATATGAAAGACCTAGAATAGGCAAATTCATGGAGACAGAACTATTAGAGGCTGCCATGCCAGGGAGGGGCAAATGTAGAGCTTCTGCTTAATGGGTATGGAACTTCTGATTGGGTCGTAAAAATGTTTTGGAAACAGACAGTGATGATAGTCGTTCAATACTTGGAATATAATGAATGACACTCAATTGCACATTTTATATATATAAAATTTCTCTACCTATATCTACATCAGACACTTAAAGTGATAGATTAAATGACTGAGTCATAGATCGATAGATCACAATTGTCTCAAAGGCATTTGGGAAGGGCTCAGTTAGACAGTTCTGGTTCAGGGTCCTTCACATGGTCACTGTTAGACAGACAGGGGCTGAGGCTGAAACAGTGTAACACTAGAGCAATTTATTGCTGATTGGGCCTCTCTCCTTCATGTTGCCTCTGAGCCCTTCTGTGTTTTCTCTCCATGGTGGCTGGTTTGGGCTTTCTCATAGATGATGGGGAAGCTGGACTTCTCTGTGGCCTTGACAGGCCAGTATCTCTGCTAACAAAGCAGAAGCTGCATTCCTTCTTCTGACCCAGCCTCAGAAATCAAGCAGCACTTTTACCATATTCTCTTAATTATAAGCCAAGTCACAAGCCTGCCCAGATTATAGAGGGTTGGGTTAAATTCCACCTCTTGATGGGGAGGTGGCAAGGTTCCAGAAGAGCATGTGGGATGGGAGATAGTGTTGGGGCTACCTTTGAAAAACACAATCTGCCACACACCAGTTAAAAGGCAGAGACTGTCAGGCTAGACAAAATAGCTATATGTTATTTACAAGAAGCACATTTTGAGCATAAAGATACAGACATGTTGAAAGTAAAAGTATGAAAAAGACATACCAAGCAAACAGTAGCATAAGACACAGTAGAATTCAAGACAGAGTATTACCAGAGATGAGCAGCCTTTCATAATGAGAGAGACAAAAAAAATCAAGAAAACATAATCATTTCAAGCATATAAGCACCTCATAACAAATCTCCCAATGAAACAAAAATTGATAACACTAAAGGTTCTAGAAATATATTCAAAGATTTTAACATCACTTTCTCATGTGCATGTACGCATGTGTAACAAACAATCTGAGTTTTTCACTTAAATAATGGAATTTTAAATAGTGACATATATAATGGTCATTGCAGGACTGAATGAATATATATATATATATATATATATTTAATATATATATTCATATATATATAAATATATATATATTTAATTAGAGCATTATAGTTATTCACAGTAACTGGATAGATTTTGACAAAATCATACATGCCTGGAATTTTATTTATTTTTTTAAATTTATTTTTTAGTTTTTAGATGGACACAATATCTTTATTTTATTTATTTTTTTAAATGTTTATTTTTTAGTTGTAGATGGACACAATATCTTCATTTTATTTTTTTATCTTTATGTGCTGCAGAGGATCGAACCCAGGGCCTCACACTTGCTAGGCGAGCGCTCTACCGCTGAGCCACAATTTCAGCCCCTCTTTATTTTATTCTTATATGGTGCTGAGAATTGAACCCAGGGCCTCATGCATGCTAGGCAAGCGCGCTACCAGTTGAGCCACATCCCCAGCCCCCTGGAATTTTATTTCAATGCCCATTCCCTCTTTTCCCCCTCCCCTCCTTCATCCTTCTTTTTTTCTTCCCCTACTCTACCGATCTTTCTTTGTCTCCTTATTTATTTATTTATTTTAAAATAATTTTAGTTGGGGCTGGGGATGTGGCTAAAGTGGTAGCACGCTCGCCTGGCATGCTTGCGGCCCGGGTTCAACCCTCAGCACCACATACAAAGATGTTGTGTCCGCCAAAAACTAAAAAATAAACATTAAAATTCTCTCTCTCTCTCACTCTCTCTCTTTAAAAAAATAATTTTAATTGTCAATGGACGTTTATTTTATTTATTTTTTTATGTGGTGCTGAGATTCAAACCCAGTGCCTCACACATGCTAGGCAAGTGCTCTACCACTGAGCCACAACCCCAGACCCTTATTTATTTATTTATTTATCTATTAATCTATTTATTTATTTATTTATTTTGGTACTGGAGATTGAACTCAGGGGCACTTGACCACTGAACCACATTCCAGCCCTATTTTGTATTTTATTTAGAGATAGAGTCTCAGTTGCTTAGGGCCTTACTTTTGCTGAGGCTGCCTTTGAACTTGCAATTTTTCTGCCTTAGCCTCCTGAGCCACTGGGATAATAGGCATGTGTCACCAGCTATTTATTTGTTTTTGATTGGTATTTTCTACATATACATAAAGATGAAATTCCCTCTATGTATTTATATATGCATATAACATGATTTTGTAAAATTTATTCTAATTCCACCATTAAGTATGATTGTAATGCATCAGGAAAAAAAAATCCTTTTCCCAGTAAGTGATAAAACAAATAGGAAAAAAATCAATCATGTAAGGCCCTAGTTTCCCAGCACTAGGAAAAAAAAAATACAATCATTAGGAATATAAGTTTGTTTTTCAGCACTCCAGATTGAACCCAGGGATGCTCTCCCATTGAATCACATCCCCAGCCCTTTTTTTTAATATTTATATTTTTAGTTGTAGATGAACACAATACCTTTATTTTATTTATTTATTTTTATGTGGTGCTGAGGATGGAACCCAGGTCCTGGCATATGCTAGACAAGTGCTCTACCACTGGGCCACAATCCTAGCCCCATCCCCAGCCCTTTTTTTTGTTTTGTTTTGCTTTGAGAGAGGGCCTCACTGAGTTGCCGAGGCTGGCCTTGAACTTGAAATCCTCTTGCCTCAGCCTCCCAAGTCACTGGGATCACAGGCATGCACTACTGAGCTCAGCCAGGATATAAATTTGAATAACACTACCAAGCAAATTGACTCCACTCCAAAACAGCAGAGTACACATTCTTCTCAAGTACAGATGGAACATTCTCCAATATAGACAACATTCTGGACAACTGAACAAACCTCAATAAATTACAATGAGGCTGGATTAAAAATCAACAATAAAAAGATATCCAGGAAATTTCCAAATATTTGGAAATGAAAAAAAATATGCTTCAAAATAATTCAAATAATTTCTTCACCCCAATAAAATAATAAGTGAAATTAGAAAATATCTTTTACTGGGGCTGGGGATGTGGCTCAAGCGGTAGCGCACTCGCCTGGCATGCGTGCGGCCCGGGTTCGATCCTCAGCACCACATACAAACAGAGATGTTGTGTCCACCGAAAACTAAGAAAAATAATATCAAAATTCTCTCTCTCCCTCTCTCTGTCTCTCTCTCTCTTAAAAAAAAAAAAAAAGAAAATATCTTTTACTGAATAGAAACAAAAATAAAATATCAAGTTTTGGAAATCCAACTAAACAAAATAATAAAGTTAAAGAGCAGAAATCAATAAAATATAAAGCAAAACAACAAGAGTAAAATAAATATATGAAAACAAAAGCTGGTTCTTTTGAAAGATCAATGAAATCAATAAACCTCCAGGCAGACTGATGAGAAGTGAAGATACAAATTACAAATACTGAGAATGAAAGGGGCCATAACTGCAGAGCCAACAATCATTAGAAAGATAAGGTGAGGCTGCCAGGTGTGGTGGCACAGGGCCTCTAATCCCAGAGTCTCAGGAAGCTTAGGCAGGAAGATTGCAAGTTTGAGGCCAGCCTCAGCAACCTAGAAAGGCCCTAAGCAACTTAGTGAGGCCCTGTCTCAAAATAAAAAAAGGGTTGGGGATGTGGTCCAGTGGTTAAGTACCCCTAAGTTTAATCCTTTATATCAAAAAAGGGGGGACTATCAAAGGCCATTCAGGAAGAAATAGATAACCTGAACAGAACAGCCCTATATCTGTGAAAAGACTTTAATTTGTAGCTAAACATTTTCATGAAGAAAACTCCAGACTCATGTGGCTTTACTGATGAATAATATCAATTCTACACAAACTCTTCCAGAAAATAGAAAAGGAGAGAAAACTTTCTAACTCATTTTACAAGGGGTAGCATTCCACTCACTCCAACATCAAAGACATTAAAGAGAAAATTACAGACCAGTTTCCCTCATGAGTTTATACCAAAACCAGATAAGGACACATCAAGGAAAGAAACTACAGACTAATATCCCTGATGAACTTAGATGCAGAAATACTTAATAAAATATTAGCAAATTAGTATTGAACAACATACTAAGAAGATAGTACAACAAGACCAAGTTGGTTAAAGGATGCTTTAACATATGCAAATCAATAAATTTAATTCATTACATAAATAGAATTAAGGACAAAAATCACTTAGTCATCTCAGTAGATGCAGAGAAAGTCTTTGACAAAATTCAGCACCCATTCATGATAAAAAAAAAAAAACACTAAAGAAACTAAAGATAGAAGGAACCTACCTCAACATCATAAAGTTCATATATGAAAAACCCAAAGCCAACCTCATAATAAATGGGGAAAAACTGAAAATATTTCCTTTAAAATCTGAGACAAGACAAAGATGTCCACTCTCACCACTCCTATTTAATATGGTGCTAGAAATTCTATTCAGAGCAATTAGGCAAGAGAAGGAAATAAAAGGGATAAATAGGAAAGGAATAATTCAAATTATCACTGTTTACAAATGATATGAGCCTATACTTAGAAGATCAAAAAAATTCCACAAAAACACTGCTAGAGCTAGTAAACAAATCTGGCAAAGGAGCATCTAACAAAATCAACATACAAAAATCAATATTTTCCTATATACCAACAATGAATCTGCTGAGGAAAAAATCAGGAAAACAATTCCATTCACAATAGCCTCAAAAACAAACCCTAGGACTAAATCTAACCAAGGAGGTGAAAGACCTCTACAATGAAAACAGAACACTGAAGAAAGAAATTGAAGAAGACCTCAGAAGATGAAAAGACCTCCCATGTTCATGGACAGGCAGAATTAATATTGTTAAAATGGCCGTACTACCAAAAGCAATACACAAATTCAACACAAAGCCTATCCAAAGAACAATGACATTCTTCAGATAACTAGCAAAAAGGTCTCCTGAAATTCATTTGGAAGAATAAAAGACCCAGAATAGCCAAAGCAATACTGAGCTAAGACAGCCATGCTGGAGGTATCACAATAACTGACTTTAAGTGATACTACAGAGCTATAGTAAGAACACTGCATGGTACTGCCATAAAAACAGATACATAGACCAGTGGTACAGAACAGAAGACACAGAGACAAACCCACACAGAAACCGTCATCTGATCCTTGACAAAGGTGCCAAAAACATACACTGGAGAAAAGATAGCCTTTTAACAAATGGTGCCGGGAAAACTGGTTAGCCATATGTTGAAGAATGAGACTAGACACTTACCTCTCACCCTGCATAAAAAAATCAACTCAAAGTTGTGGATCACAGACCTAGGAATTAGACCACAAACTATGCAACTCCTTAAAGAAAATGTAGTGTCCACAGTCCAGCACAGGCAATGGCTTTCTCAACAGAACCCCCTATATCTCAGGAAATTATGCCAACAGTTAATAAATGGGCGGCATCAAATTAAAAAGCTTCCGCACAGCAAAGGAAACAATTAGGGAAAAAAGAGAACCTACACAATGGGAGTAAGTGTTTGCTAGCTACTCATCTGACAGCAGATTAATATCCAGAATATATAAAGAACTCAAAAAACTTTATACCAAAAATCAAATAACCTAATTAATAAATGGAACAATGAATTAAACAGACACTTCTTAAAAGACAGAATACAAATGGTCAATAAATATATGAAAAAATGTTCAACATCATTAGAAATTACGGAAATGCAAATTGAAACTACACTGAGATTTCATCTCACACCAGTCAGAATGGCAGCCATCGAGGATACAAACAATAATCAATGCTGGATAGGGGGTGCTGGGGTTGTGGCTCAAGTGGTAGAGCACTCACCTAGCACATGTGAGGCAGTGGGTTCTATCCTCAGCACCACATAAAAACAAAATAAAGATATTTTTAAAATGCTGGAGAGGATGTGGAGAAAAAGGAACACTTTCCACACTATTGGTGCGACTGAAAATTAGTACAACCACTATGGAAATTATGGCATGGAACCCCCATATGACCCAGCTATACTACTTCTCAGTATTTATCCTGAAGAATTTGTCATAATACTATAGTGATACATGCATACCCATGTTTTTATAGGCACAATTCACAATAGTCAAATTATGGTACCAGCTTAGGTGCCCATCACCAGTTAGATGAATAAACAAAATGTGGGGTATATATACACAATGGAGTTTTATTCAGCCATAAAGAAAAATGAAATTATGTCATTTGTAGTAAAATGGATGGAACTAGACACCATTATGTTAAGTGAAATAATTCCAACTCAGAAGGTCAAGGATCTTATTATGTTTTCTCTTATATGCAGAAACTAGAGAGGAAAAAGGAAAAGAAAGGTGGGGATGGATCTCGTGAAAATCAAAGGGAGATCAGTAGAGAAAAGGGACCAAGGGATAGGTAGTAGGGAGGGAGGGGGGAAGTGCTGTGGAGTGATATTGGCCAAATTATATTGTCATATTGTGTGCATGTACAAATATGTACAACAAATCCCGTCATTATGTACAACTATAATGCACCAATAAAATGTGGGAAAAAATAGAAATATGAGAACTAATCAGACAAAAAACTACTCTGAGATTCATCTCACTCCAGTTAGAATGGCAATAATCAAGAATACAAATAACTAGGTTGGGGATGTAGCTCAGTTGGTAGAGTGCTTGCCTTGCATGCACAAGGCCATGGGTTCAATCCCCAGAACCACCAAAAAAAAAAAAAAAAAAAAAAAAGAAGAAGAAGAATACAAATAACAGTCCCATGCAGTGGTGCATGCCTGTAATCCCTTCAACTAATGAGGGTGAGACAGGAGTATTGCAATTTGAGGTTAACCTCAGCAACTTAATGAGGCCTAAGCAACTTACAGAGAACCTGTCTCAAAAAATAAAAAGGGCTGGGAATGTGACTCAGTAGTTAACCACCCCGGCATTCCATCCTTAGTACCCACCCCCACAAAAATAAAATAAAATTGCTGGCGAGTGTGTAGGGGGAAATATTCACTTATATATTGTTGGTAGGGTTGTAAATTAGTACAACCATCTGGAAAGCAGTATGGAGATTCCCCAAAAGACGGGAATGGAGTCACCATATGACCCAGCTATCCCACTCCTCGATATTTATCCAAAAGAACTAAAATCAGCATATATAGCAATACAGCCCACATCAATGTTTATAGCAGCACAATTCACAACAGGCAAGTTATGGAACTAGCTCAGATGCCCATCAACAAATTAAGAGAAAATGTGGTGTATATATATATATACAATGGACCCAGTGGCAAGAAGAACAAAATTATGGCATTTGCTGGTAAATGGATGGAACTGGAGGATATCATATTAAGTAAAATAAGCCAGACTCAGAAAATCAAGGGTTGAATGTTTTCTCTCATATACAGAAGTTAGAGAAAGAGAGAGAAACAGGAATTTTAAAAAAGGATCTCACAAATATAGAAAGGAGACCAATAGATTAGAGGAAGAGGATGGAGAGGGAGGGAGGAAGAAAGGACATGGGGAAGTACAGGGGAATTAAAACTATCAAATTATGCTATGTTCATATAAAAATAGCACATGAATATATATATTCATATATAAATGATAATGCATTAATTAAAATAATAATAATAATAGAAAGGAGATCAATAGAGTATAGCAAGTGGACGGAAGAGAGAGGAGAGGAGGGAGAGAGAAGGTACTGGGAAATTAGATGGATCAAATTGTTATGTGCATATATGAATATGGCATAACAAATCCCATCATAATGTATAATTATAATGCTTCAATGAAAATTTTTTAAAAATAAGGCTCTGGGTGCAGCTCAGTGGTAGAGCACCTGCCTAGCATGTATGAGACTCTGGTTTCACTCCACAGAAAATAGTAAACAAAAACAAAGAAGAGGGGCTGGGGCTGTAGCTCAGTGGTAGAGCCCTTGGCCAGCACATGTGAAGCACTGGGTTCGATCCTCAGCATCACATAGAAATAAATAAATAAAATAAAGATATTGTGTCCACCTACAACTAAATATATATAATATATATTATATATATATATAAAAGAAAAAATTGAAAAAGTAAGAGTTGTCCACAGATTTTTTTGTACTCTATTCTATTTTTTTTAACTGTTTCTAATTTTTTTCTTTTTCTTTCTTTCTTTTTTCTTTTTTTTCTTTTTTTTTTTTTTTTTTTTGGTATACTGGGGATTGAATCCAGGAGTTCTCTCCCACTGAGCTACATCCCCAGCCCTTTTGTTTATTTTTGAGACAGAGTCTCACTAAATTGCTTAGGGTCTCACTAAGTTGCCCAGGTTGGCGTTGAACTTTCAATCTTCCTTCCACAACCTCCCGAGTAGCTGGAATTAGATATATACCCCACCCACCAAGCTATCTTTATTTTTTTAATTTACCATTTTAAATTTAAATTTAAATTGATTGATTGATTGATAGCAGTGCTGGGGATTAAACCCAGGGCCTTGTGCATGCTAGGCAAGTAAAGCTGATTTCAAAACTCATTTCAGAGAAGAAGCTATTGCTGATGTACTTGTAATGAAGAAAAAGGAACATGTGTTGGGAGAAGGCCAAGTGTCCTGACTGAGAAACCCAAAGGGAAGTACTAAAAGAGCTCATTGACAGGAACTGAAATTGGTTGCCTCTGGGTAGGAAAATAGTGAGGGACAGATGGCACTTTTTATTTTTATTTTTTTTACTTGTAAATGGACACAGTGCATTTATTTGTTTTTTATGTGGTGCTGAGAATGAAACCCAGTACCTCCCACATACTAGGCAAGTGCTCTACAACTGAGCCACAACCACAGCCCTGGTGGCACTTTTTAAAAGGAGCCTCACTGAACAATCTGCCTGTTTAAACGACATGTATGTATGAGCAACCAAAAAGGAGACTCCTGCCAGGCTGCCTGAGCCTTAGGTGACCTCAAGACTAGCTAAAGGTGCAGGCCTCTATCTGCTTTCCTTTGCCCCAGTACTATATTCATGCCAGCCCAGGGAGAGGGTGCCCTGCTGGGAACCCTGCCCTCTCCCATGCAGGTGAGATAGAACAGGACAATCATCCTCAGACTGTCATAATTGACTGCAGCCATTCAGCATATGCGCACACCCACTTATTTTTTTAATATATTTTTTAATTGTAGTTGGACACAATACCTTTATTTATTTATTTATTTCTATGTGGTGCTGAGGATGAAACCCCAATGTCTCACGCATGCTAGGCAAGTGTTGTACCACTGAGCCACAACCTAGCCCCACTTGTTTTTATTTGTTTGTGCCCACTTAATCCCATCCTCTGATCCATTGCTCCTTCCCCCATAGGCACCTCTCCCAAGTATTTGAATGACAGTTCTCATCCTGCTCCTCACCAGTCCCTGTAACATCCATTCATCATGGCTATATGCACAACTGGTTCATCCCTTCCACTGCCACATGGGATTGGCTACCTGCAATTGCATAGCCCCTGGGCCCAGTTGGGGTGCTTCTTCCTACTTCAGGATGTAGCCTCTCAGCAGCTTTGTGTTCCTCCTTCCTTTGGGCACCTGGGTCTTGGCCCCAGGCTCTCCTGGCTTCCCTGCCTCCACTCCTCTCTACACGGGCCTCTGTTCCCTGAGCAGGTCTGGGTCTTTCCACCTCCATGTCCACAGTGGGGCCACTTGCAGTTTGGTGAGTGAAGGAAGGGCTCTGATCTTGGGGAAGCAGTGGATAGTGAAGGACAGGCCACACTTCAGTCATTGAATTCGTACTTTGGAGAAGGGGAACTGGGAAGCAGGAAGCTGAGTGGTCACATTGACACAGCTGGGCAGTGGCCTAGCAAGGACTTGCTTTCTGTTATTAGGGGACCAAGGTTCTCAATTTCTCTGCCAGTTAAGAGGTGTCTGTATGATGAGGAGATTGTCTCCTTGATACTTAATCTCCAGAGGCCACCCAAGGCCAGTACATGAGGGTGGGGGTGCTGATGGAGAGGTGCACATGAGGAAAGGAAGGAAGGACTTAGAGGTGGGGTGTCCGCATTCTGCAACTGATTTGCCAAGGGTTCCAAAAAACATAAATATGCATGTGGGATATGTGAGTGTGACTGTCATGTGTGTGATGTGTTCAGTGTATACTGTGTGCCTTGTGTGGTATGTGTGTATGTGGGTGTGTGCACATGTGAGCTGCGTGGCATGTGTACACGTTTTGTGAATGTGTGGTGATTTACGGGTGGGGGTGAGTGCGTGTGCATCTTTGCCTATTTGCAAAGTGCACACCCCCACATGTCCTCTATCCGTTGGGGCTTGGGGGGGGGGAGCTGGAACACCACAACAGTCACCAGGCAGGAAGAGGAGGCCTTGGCTGTTGGCAAGGTCCCTGGACCAGGGCCTGGTCCATGTCCATGAGAGGCCAGTTTTGGTCTCCAGCTTTGCAGGTCATTGGAGAGGACAAACAGGAAAAAAGGAGCCTGCCCTAGGCGGGTGGACAGGCTGTGGCCAGGGCTGGGCTGGGTAGGCTGACATCTGGAAAGAGTGGGAGCCATGAGCAGAGGGGAAGCTGATGAGCTGCAGCGGCCTGTCTACAGAGGAGGGGGGAAGGAGGGAGGATCCAAAGACCTTGGCATGGAAAGTCCCCTCTCAGACCTCTCCACATCAAAACCTGCACTCCAGTGGCTGTGGTGTATGCATGAATGTGCATATGAATTCATGTGTGTATCTGTCAAACACTGTCTGGTAGGTTGTGGATGTCATATATATGATTGTGTGTGTGTGAGTGTACGTGTGGGAGAGAGAAGAGAGAGAGGAAGCAAGAGGAACACAGGTAACAGCATGGAGGTCCCATTGGAAGACCCCTCCTTCTACAGCAGGTAGCTGCAGGAAGTGGGTGGGGTGTCCCTGGCTCCCACAGGCCCCTGGGGAGGAAGCTGGATATTGCAGGGGCACATTAAGCCTGGACTTGGCCCCTACCCCACCCCCTCCCTTCCTGTCCTTCCTCTTGAGCCAGCCCTAATTGACAAGGAGGGGACTGTGTATGCATGGGGGGGGGGGCACCCTGAGTGTAGTGGGAATTCCCTTGGCTTTTACCCCTTCCTCACTGGGGCCAAATAGGAACAGGAGCTGGCTTAGGAAAAAGGAGTAAGGATCTGCCATCTGCGATCTCAGTTTACCCATTCAGGAGATGAGGTGCTACATGGGTGGTCCCTCACAGCACTACCAGACCAGAAGTTCCAGGAAGGGGGGCAGGTGGGATGAATGGAGGTTGCCACTAGGCCAAGTGGGGGACTGGATGAGGCAGCCTCAGGGCCTTGAGGAGTGGGGGAAGGAGCCCTGGGGATGCATCTGGGAAGCCTGAGGGCAGGAAGGGAAACTGGAGGCCAGGAACCTACTTCCTGGTGAATGGGAGGAGGGAAGCGGGAGGCCAGGGGAGGCATGTGGGGGAGGAAAAGGGGGAGGAAGTCCTCTCCTGGGCAGGTCACTCCCAGAGGCTGGGTCTGGGCGGGGCAGGCGATGGAGAACAGATCTGAGCGCTTGGGCCACCTTCACGCTGCTGCCCAGCTGCCCAGGAGCCCGGGAGCCTGGCCAGGTAAGGGGTTGTGAAGGGGCCTGTGGCAGCATACCTAGTCCCTCCTGCCTAGTCTCTAGCCCTCGGATGGTAAACTCTCTAGGCCTCTGCCAGGGCAGGATTTATGAATCTGCTTGGATGCCCACTCCCCAATCCAGGTCTCAGGGGCTGCCTGGGGTGTATCCTGGGCTGTTTGTTCTGTGTGACTGCCTCACATGCACGCTCTCTCTCTCTCCCTCCCTCTTTCTCTGGGGGAAGTGCTGGGTACTGAACTCAGTGGTGCTCTACTACTGAGCTACATCCCCAGTCTCCAGCCTTTTTAACTTTTTTTTTTTTTTTTTTTTTTGACTCAGGGTCTCACTAAGTTTCTGAGGCTGGCCTGGAATTTGCAATCTTCCTGCTTCAGCCTTCAGAGTCACTGGGATGACAGACATGCGTTTCAACACCTAGCTGACTGCCTCTCTCTTATCTTCCTGCCCAGGAGTGAGCACAGGCCAGACCCCTATCCCAGGCACCCACACACTGACAGGCATCGGCTACCCTGACACCTCTCTAAGGACTTCTGTACAGTTAACCTGGGCATCAGGGCTGGCCCCTCAAGTAGAGGCAGAGTTTGCCCCGTCTCCAAAGACTTAGGACACCTGCGGTGGCCCCACCATGCTGCTGGCCTCCACCACCTCCGGTAAGGCTGGGCCCCTGCACACCCCCACAGGAATGAGTTGGGTGGGTTTGATAAAACCAAGAAGCCCCTCTTTCTAAAGAGCTCCTTTGCTCCTCTCTTTGGGGCAGGTGGGAAGAAATGCCTCAGGGGAGGAGGAGAGGGAGAGGAGGGCAGGTCATACATACTCCCTGGGCTGAGGCTGCCCTTCCCTCGGGACCTCATGTGTACAACACCCCACAGATGAGGCTTCCTTGGAGGAGTCCCCTCTGCTGGGAGCCAAAAAGTGGGCAGTAGGGGAGGTCCAGGGTGCTAGCTGCCCAGGCCACCAGCTCTAGCATCTGGTGGAAATTTCCTTGGCCTGAGTTCCCTACATGGCACCGTTTCTAACTTGGCCCTCTCCTCCCACCCTTACCCAGCTGTGCCTGGGCCCCTCTCTCCACTTAGCCCACCAAGCAACGGCAGCCGGGAGGAGTCATTGGACACCAGGGACCCATTGCTAGCCCGGGCAGAACTGGCCCTTCTTTCCACAGTCTTTGTGGCTGTGGCCTTGAGCAATGGCTTGGTACTGGGGGCCCTAGTACGACGTGGCCGGCGCGGCCGCTGGGCACCCATGCACGTCTTCATTGGCCACTTGTGCCTAGCAGACCTGGCTGTGGCTCTATTTCAAGTGCTGCCCCAGCTGGCCTGGGATGCCACCGACCGCTTCCGTGGGCCTGATGCCCTGTGTCGGGCCGTCAAGTACCTGCAGATGGTGGGCATGTATGCTTCCTCTTACATGATCCTGGCCATGACGCTAGACCGCCACCGCGCCATCTGCCGCCCCATGCTGGCATACCGCCATGGAGGTGGGGCTCGCTGGAACCGGCCAGTGCTGGTGGCCTGGGCCTTCTCGCTTCTTCTCAGCCTGCCTCAGCTCTTCATCTTTGCCCAGCGTGATGTGGGAGATGGCAGCGGGGTCTTCGACTGCTGGGCCCGCTTTGCAGAGCCCTGGGGCCTTCGTGCCTATGTCACCTGGATTGCCCTGATGGTGTTTGTGGCACCTGCCCTGGGTATTGCTGCTTGCCAGGTTCTCATCTTCCGGGAGATTCATGCCAGTCTGGTGCCAGGGCCATCGGAAAGGGCTGGGGGGCGCCACAGAAGGCACCGGACAGGCAGTCCCAGAGAGGGAGCCCGGGTGTCAGCAGCCATGGCCAAGACTGTGAGGATGACACTGGTGATTGTGATCGTCTACGTGCTATGCTGGGCACCCTTCTTCCTTGTGCAGCTGTGGGCAGCATGGGATCCAGAGGCACCTCTGGAAGGTAGGTGTAGCTGTGGCTAGGGCTCTGGGGGCTGCTTGAACTTGGTCCTCTACCCATACCTACACCCGACAGTGGGCCACAAGCATGTGCTTGTGTGCACTGGTAGCCTTTAGTGGTACACAGGATCCCACCCCTCCCGGACCCCTGAGCCCCAACCTGGACTCTGCCTCCACAGGGCCCCCCTTCGTGCTGCTCATGTTGCTGGCCAGCCTCAACAGCTGTACCAACCCCTGGATCTATGCCTCCTTCAGCAGCAGCGTCTCCTCAGAGCTGCGCAGCTTGCTCTGCTGTGCTCGGGTGCAGGCCCCACCCAGCCTGGGGCCCCAAGACGAGTCCTGTGCCACTGCCAGCTCCTCCCTGGCCAAGGATACTTTCTCCTGAGGAGCCAGTGGGCACTTTCCTTCCAAAAGCTCCATGAAGCTCAGCTGCCTCTGGGGCTGGCTCCTCTAGGACTTACTGTATACAAAGAGGCTTTCAGGCTCCAAGACTGTGAGAATCCCTTACGTTAGCTCCTTGTTCCAGGCATGGGGAGAGACTAGATAGGGCAGAGGATCCCAGGGCCTGGGGGTGGCAGGTGACCTGTGCCCTAGAAAGTGCCCTCCAGGTAACACAGAGGTCCCAGGGAGCCAAAGAGGAAGGAGCAGGGTGGGGCCAGTGTACCTTCCTGTCTGTACCTCTCTAGTCCTTCCCTAATAAAAGTTGGCTATTTTCCACATGGTGAGGGGGGTCTTCTTGCATTAGGGTAACAGTGGATGTGGAGGCAGAAACAGACATACAAAGACCCTCAACACATGCATGGGTCTGGAACCCACAATGCAAGCAACCAAGCCTTCATAGGTACAGGTCCCCAGGAGATACAGCCCCCTGAATGGACAGCTCCGTGCCAGGGCACCCACAGCAGAAGCTATTCCTTGCCAGTGGAGGTGTTGGGGCTGGCCTTGTACCAACCTGCCCAGCCCCCAGAGACAGAGAGCTGGTTCCATCAAGGTATCAATGCACAGGTCTTTATGAATCACAGCCAACACCTGCCACCCAAAGCCACTGACGAGCCTCCCAGCAAAGCCGCAGAGGGGCTTGCCCCCAGCCTCTTTCCCTGGCTGCCTCCCTAAGGGCCCTTAGCCAGGGATGAAAAAAAAGAAGCAAAGGACCTAGGGACAATAGTGGACTTGCAGGAAGCCACTTGGAGTAAGGCAGGACCTGTGCTGGCTCCACCAGAGCATCTCAGTGTGGCTTGAGGGATGAATCTGGGCCCTGGGGATGGGAGGCAGAGGGTGAAGCTGGGGCCCCAGACCCACGGGAGAAACCCTTGTTCCTGCCGAGGCGGCTACAGGCCAGAGGCTTTGGGCTTCGGGGCCCAGGGCTGGTGGAGGCAGGAGCTGCTGGCCCAAGGCCCTGGCGGACAGCAGCCTTCCCCAAGAGCTCCTTAAACACGGAGTCCATGTTCTGTGCCACAGCCTGGCAGAGAGGAAAGGAAGGGAAAACATCCAGTGAGGGCTCCCCCAGAAAAGGCTCCCCGATTCCCAGCCTCTGCCTGAGCTCCTCCTACCCTGCCACTGGGCCCCTCCCCTCCCAGTGGGGCTCCCTGCCACCCCTCCATCCCTGGCCTCCGCCACTCCACACTGGTTTCCCTTCTACCATTTTGAGTGTCTCTGTCACAGCCTCCTCTGGGGACATAATTCCTTGATCTGGCCCTGTGCTCCCTCATCTTCTCACCCCCACTCTTCCTGGATGAGATCACAGGCCCTGTCCATGGCCTCTGGGGCCACTAACATAATGGAAACTCCCAGCTCAGTGTCCTTCCCTGGGACTTCCTAGCTGCTCTGCCCGAGCCAGCCCCTGTCCCTGCCACCAGGCTCCTTATTCTGCAGATCCACCTAGCCTGTCCTGTGTTCCTAAGGCCTAGGAGCTGGGTCCACACCTGAGATGCCTGCATATTCCTGTACTGTCTCCTCCTTGGGCTCAGTGACTGTCCCCAGGGCTTCCCTGCCCACAGATGTTCACAGGGCCCATTTTTCAGAATAAGTGAACAGGGGTAGGTGTTCCCAAGGTTGTGCTGCTAGCCAGGACCCTTTCTGCCTCTCTATCCCTTTCATCTTCCCTGGTGTGCCAAACACCTTCCATGTCACTGTCACCTAGCCTGGCTCTAGATGCTAGCCTTGAAGCCTGTCCAAGAGCCTCTTGCATATGCCAGCTTAGATAGCTTATCCCTGCTGCATCACTGTTCAAGAATGAGCCCCATGACCCAGTCAGGTCCAGGGTCTTCTGCCCCTCTAGTCCCTGCCTCTGGGCCTTTGTCCTTCCCATTCCCATCTCCATCCCCTTTGCCCTCCTGCCCCTTTCTGGGCTCTGTCTTGGGCTCTTGTCTGGCCAAAGAAAGCAGAGATGGAACCTCACCTCAGGAGGGAGGAGTTGGGTTCCCAAGGGGAGGCAGTGACCTTGCAGGAGAGGGGCTGCCCCACCTGCCACCTAGCTCTCACCTTATCCACCTCCACATGTCGCTCTAGGGAGGTTGGGACCAAGCAGTGTTGTTTGTGTCCAGAGGGGTCCACAGCCTCAGGTGGGGTGCCCATTTCTGACCTGCAGGGTAAAGAGAGTAAGCCTAGTGTAGGGCCTGGGAAGTCCCCAAGCCAAGGTGGCAGTGGCTCCTCCCACCCTGGGCTGTGGCCAAGGAAAGGGGTGGGTCCCAGTGCTCCCCATGCTCCTCTAAAGTCTCTCCCTGTCAAAGCCAGTTGGACTTTATTCTGTGCTTTTTAGTGACCCTCATCTGACAACTCCCCTGCTCCCAGGTAGCCAAAACTTGAGCCCAGCCCCCCTGGCATGGCATGGTGAGGGCAGCCTCTGGCCACCATGTCTGCTGCCTTGGGCAAGCAGGACCCTCAGAAGGGTCTTGCTAAGGGCTGTCTTCTACTTTCTCACCAATGGGTAAACTCCAAGACCAGGAGGCCCTGGACCTACCACCTGCTTCTCAGCCCCGGGCAGGAAAGAGATGGGCCTGTATGAGCGCTCCTTCCTAGCTGGGGTCCCAGCCAAAAGTGGGCACAAATGTTCATGGTTAGGCCCAACCCAGATTTACAAAATTTGGCTCAGAGAAGAGAGAAGGCAGCAATCCAGCCTGTCCTAAGTTTCTGAGGCCTAGGAGCTGGGTCACGCCTGAGATGCCTGTATATTCCTATACTATCTCCTCAAGAACCAGTGTCTACTTCCTGAGAAAGCTGGGTGGAGAAGGTGTGGAAACCCCCAGTTCAGGCCAGGCTGAGAGGGCAACCTTGAGCACCAGGCCCAGGAGGGCCAAGGCTGAGATCATGGGACCCTTCCTGAGGCCGCAGTTCACTCACCCCTCAGGCAGCGTGATGTACTTGTGGGGAATGAGTCCCCTCACACCAGCATGCTCCCCCCGCCACCAGTCACTTGAGGCCCGTGCATGCAGCCGCAGAACATCCCCTCGCTGAAACGTCAGCTCCTGGGCCGTACGGCCTGTGTAGGCGAAGCAGGCCACAGCCTCCACAAACCCCTCCAGGTCTGGGGACAAGAGACAGTATGAGTGGGAATGAAGTAGGCGCCCAGAGTGGGGACAGGGTGGGGCCTCACTTCCTCACAGAGTAGAGAAGTGAGCTTCTCCACTCACCATCCTCTTGAGCTGAGGTCCCAGCTTCCAGCTCTGGCTCGTTCTCCCCCACAAGGATCTCCAGCAAGGCATCCCTGAGGTTCAGAGCAGAGCAAGGCAGATGAGGGGGCTGTCCTCCACTGAACCCCCCAGGCAGCACCAAGAGCATACCCCAGGCAGCTGGCCGAAGGTGGCGCCATGCACTTCTCATAGACGGGGCCTGGCAGTGTGGCCAGGGCTGGGAAAACCTGTGCAGGCTGCAGGATGAGTGTCTGCACCAGCTGGTTCACCCGGCCCTGCAAGGCCACTGGGTCCTGTCCAGCAGGCACGGGCAGCAGTGTCGGCCCAAAGCACACAGCCAGGTTGTAGGGGTCCATCATGTTCTCATCGCTGTACTGGGCCAGGCTGGAAGGGACATGCAGGTCACAGGCAGGGAGCTCCATGTTGATGTCCCCTCCACCCCCACCCCCAGCTTGCTCCCCAGAGGCACTCACTGGTTGAGGAAGGTGAAAAGGTAGCGCAGAACCACCAGCACGGGGCCAGGCAGCCGGGCCAGCAGGCGGCTCACAGGCTCCACCCGCTCAGCCACAGCCTCCAGCTCTGTGGCCAAGGCCACCCCCAAGAGAGAGCTGAGTGAGTGGGGCCGCAGCCACTAGCAGGTGGCCCTCCCATCTGGCCACCCTCAGGCCCGGCCTCACCTGCAGAAGCCAGCAGCTCATTGAACAGGTCTGGGGGGAAGAGTGGGGGCTCCAGGCTCCGGAAGTAGAGCTTCAGCACCCCGGCCACTGAGTCCAGGTCATGGGAAGTGCAGCCTTCTACCAGAGGGTCCTCTCCTGAGGAGGGACAGAAAACAGGGCACGGTGAGGAGGCCACCTGCACCTGCTGAGCCCCCACTACCCCCCTGGCCTGCCTGTCCCCACCTCTCTCGAAGGCATCCCGGATCTCTGAGATCCGGGGCTGGGCACCTGATACTCGGAAGATGCCTTCATGCTGTAGACCTGTGGAGGACAAGGACCTGGTGGGCAGAGTCCCTCCCAGCTTCAGGACTGTCGCCCCGTGTGTGAGGTTCCAGGTGCCAGGTGCCAGGCCGCAGGAGGGGCTGGGGTGTGCTTACCATTGAGGTTAATGAAGCGGATACAGCTCTCTACCACCAGGGGAACAGGCTGGCCTGAGCTCTGGGGATAGAGGGTATTACACTCAGACCCACCTTGGCATTCCACCTTTCTGTCTCTCTCTATTAAGTTTGTTATAGTCACTACTAAGTGTCTGATATTTCTGATGCTATTTTAGGCAGTACTTTGCATTTTATTTGCAAATTATTTGTTGCTGGAATGTCAAAATGCAATCAAAATCTGGACGTTGACCTTGAATCAAGTAACACTGCACAACTCAAACTGGTTCATTTAAATAGTCTGATTCTTTTGAATTCTCTATGTACATAATCACATCATTGCGAATGATAGTGTTCCTTCTCTTTCTTCTTTTGTTTTTTGTTTTTTATTTTTCTTCTGTACTAGGGATTGAACCCAAAGATGCTCTACCACTGAGCTCTAACCCCAACGTTTTTTATTTTTTGACACTGGGTCTCACTAAATTTCCCAGCTGGCCTCAAACTTGCCATCCTCCTGCCTGATCCTCCCAAGTCACTAGGATTCTAGTCATGCCCACAAGACTCAGCATGCTCTGTACCCACAAGCTCTTTCTTCTTTTGGGATCTCTCTTGCTTCCTCTATTTCACTATCAAGGAACCCCCCACCCGTAGCCAAGGGGCCAACAGTGGGACCTGTGGGCATCCTACACTGATACCAGTCATGGGTGGGGGATCTGTCAACATCTCCTCCTTAAAAGTGCCATAGTCCCAGGTTTCTGTATTCCTATGACTGTTGAGGACATTCACATCAAGCAGTAAAGGCCATGGGTGAGCCCAGCAGAGAGGCCTAGAAAAGGCCTACCCAGAAAGGGACAATTGACTTCCCCCAGGGAAGGTGAAGAATGGGTATGCAGGGATCAAGCAGCTGCTTGGCCACAAAGATGATCCAGGCTTCCTTCAATCAGATGGAGTATGGGGCAAAGCAAGTACCTGGATAAACTTCTCCATGTCTCCTCCAAAGAGTCTCTGGTTATACTGGGAGGTAGGACGGGGGTGGCGGTTCTTCTGGAATTTTCTCTGTGTGTATTGACTCCTGTGGTGAATGGGAGTCGAGTAAGGGGTGCAGGCATGGGGAATAGGATGCTGCAGCCCAGCCCAACCAGACCCTGAAACTCCCAAGTTATTCCAGAAATCACTGAGACATTTAGGCCACAGGGGACTGGGCAACAGAGCTAGACCCCAAGGAGAGAGGCGATGGGGAACCTTAGAAGAAGCTAGCATCTCATGAAGGACTCACCAAGACATCTCCCGCTCCTCCTTGTCACCTGAGGAAAAGAAAATGCTGGTCTGCCTCTCAGACCAGGAAGTCTTGAATGAGCTCCAGAGAAAGGAGGCATGGCCTGAAGCTCAGGTGCTCAAAGGGCCAGGGGTAGGAAAGAGGCCAGGACCCTTGTTGGGTTAGCTCCTCTGGGTGGGGAGTAATATGGGCTGGATGGGGGTCCAGACAGGGCAGAGGAGAACAGGGGTGGTTCCTAGCCCAGGGGTAGGGAAGAACGGGCAGGGGCCTGTACCAGAGCCCACCTCGTTGTAAGGCCTCCTGCAGCTTCTCATGCTTGGCCTGAAGCTTGGCAAGGATGCTCCGTCCACTTAGATATTCCTGGAGCTTCTGGAAGCCCCAAGAAGAGCTCAGAGTTTAAGAACTGTCTCCATAACTGTACCCAACCCTGCATGCCTCTCCCCTGCCCACCCAGCCCCACCGTCATATAGAAGGTCTCTGTCTCCTGTTGCTGTCCCCGTCTCCGGCCTGCCTGCCGAGTGCCTGGGTCTGAGCTGGTGGACTTGAGGGACTCGGTGGAAGGACTGGCCTGGAAAGAATCGAGCATGTCCCCATCATCTGATGCTACCACCTCCAGCAGAGCCTGCAGCGTCGCCTTCAATGTCTTGTTCACCTGAGGCGGGGACAGTACCAGGACAGTAAGAAGTCAGGGAGAATAAGCTGAAGGACAGGAAGTCCAAGTTAGCAGGAAGGACAGATGAAAAACACTGCCAGTCGGGAGGTTGGTGGCAGAGCAGCTGACCCCACAAGAGGACTCTAGAGTCTCCAGACCCCTGTACCCACCCAGGACTGAGCCACTCATACCTCCTCTGTCTCAATGGTCTGTCGGTCCAGGCGACTCTGGATATTCTGGGCTCTGGGCAGAATCTCGTCCCGCAGCTCCATCTCAACCCGGATCTCAGCCACCTGCAGACGGCAGTGCCAGAGGCTGAGGGCTGAGCCTGGGGACGAAGCTCAGGAGTAGCAGTAAGAACAGGCAGCAGGTGCCAGGATCTCTAGGGCCTAGGAGAACCAGGCACACTTCTGCTGCCTGGTGGCTGACTATGGGACCAGCAGACCTTGACACTTAAACTGAAGAATGTTGAGGTATCTCCCCCAAGATAAAGGAATGCATCCATCCACACCAAGTCTTGTCTACAAAGGTTTGTGGCAACATTGTAATAGTCCAAAGCTGGAAACAATGCAAGCTTCTATTAACTGGCAAATGAAAAAAAGGGATATCATTCACAATAAAGAATGAAGCTGGGTGCAGTGGTGCATGCCTGTAATGTCAGTGGCTTGGGAGGCTGAGGCAGGAGGATTGTGAGTTCAAAGCCAGCCTCAGCAACTTAGGTGCTAAGCAACTCAGTGAGAGCCTGCCTCTAAATAATTTTTTTAAAAAGTGCTGGGGATGTGGCTCAGTGGTAAAACACCCCTGGGTTCAATCCCCAGTATGAAAAAAAAAGAAAGAATAAAGTATTGATCTATGCTACAACCATTATCTGAGTGAAAGAAGCCAGACAAAAAGGGCCACATATCATATTAATATATTTACCTAGAACGTTTGGGCAGGCAAATCCAGAGACAAGAAGCACATAGGAGGTGCTGGGGGTGGGGCCCAGGTGGGGAGTGACTGTACAGGTAAGATTTGTTGTAGAATTAGATGGTAAAGATAGCTGTGCAGTCTGTGAAGATACACTTTGAATGACTAAATGTTATACCTCAATTAGCTGCTGTTTAAAACTAAGGGTAGTGAGGAGGGCTGGGGCCTGAGACAGAAGGAGAAGACCCAGCCAGATCTCTCCTGGGGAAAAGAGAGGACAGAAAAATCACTCACTGTAATTGGACAGCATAAGAGCAGCCTGCTTCCTGGGCATGTGGGGGGGTAGGAGGAGAAAGCTTTAGGAAGTGAGGAATTCCCTTGAAAGGGAAGTAGAACACATGCTTTGTACACACAAGGCCCTGGGTCCAACCCCCCAAAACCATTTAGAAACACATAAAATAAACATGTAAGCATCCAGAAAAGTCTGGCGGGAGGAGAACTGGAACTTGTTTAATGGCACCAAAGTTTCAGTGTGTGAAGATGAGCAGGTCTGGAAATGGATGGTGGTGATGATGGTTACACTACACTGTGGACATGCTCGATGCCACTGTCCTGTGTACTTAAAGAATTGTTGACATGGTGGTGGAATGAGATGGACATCATTACCCTAAGTACATGTCATATGAAGACATGAATGGTGTGACTCTACTTTGTGTACAACCAGAGACATGAAAAGTTGTGCTCTATATGTATAATATGAATTGTAATACATTCTGTTGTTATATTATATATAACTGTTGTTATATTATATATAACAGATTAGAATGAAAAATAAAATAAGATAAAGGTAAAATAAAAGGGGCTGGGCTTGTCGCTCAGTGGTAGAGCAGTTGCCTTGCATATGTGAGGCACTGGTTTTGATTCTCAGCCCCACGTAAATAAATAAATAAATTAATTAATTTAAAAAATTTTTTTACAAAAGGTTAAAAAAAATGGTTGATATGGTAAAATTTGATCTTGTGGATATTTTACCACAACTTTTTTGTGGTACTAGGGATTGAAACCACGGGTGCCCTACCACTAAGTTGTACCTTTTACTTTTATTCTCCTAGTACTATGGATTGAACCCAGAGGTGCTTTACCACTGAACTACATCCCCAACACCACCCCTCTTGTTTTTGAGACAGGATCTCACTAAGTTGCCCAGGCTGGCTTCCAACTTGTGATCCTCCTGCCTTAGCCTCCTGAGTTTCTGACTGTACAGGTGTGCACCACCACACCCAGCAGCCACAATTTAAAAAAAAAGTCTACTTAGGTCCTAGGAAACATTGACATTGGCTCCTTCCCCAAACCCACACAATTAGCAGAAAACTAGACATTTCCTCTCTGGACTCAGGGACCCTAATCACAGCTGATGAGGAAGGATGAAACTGCACCCTGATGACATAGTGAAGACATAAATAAGCCCACCCTGGAATTCCATGTGGCAAACAAGACAAAAGCAAGGACTTTGTCCATGCCAGAAAATCTCCCTCAGTGCTTGCCGACATAAGTGACTGCTGCTTCCTCACAATAGCAGCCATATCCTCCTTTTACTGCCTCCTTCCTGATAAAATTTATCAAGTCACTAGATCACGTAGTTAGCCCTGCTCTCTGACAACATGCAATGCACAGCCAAGTGCTGCTTCCTCAGAGGCTTCCCAAGTCCCTTAACGCAATGCCCCAATGCCACTGGTCCTTTCCACACCTCTCCCTGAGATGCCTACCCCCTGATTTTCCATGGAGTAAGTCTCCTCACAGAAAGAAGCAAAAAGCCCAAAGTGGCCACTACAGGGGTGTTCCTGGTGGGCTTTGGCTGGGAGCATGCAGCTACATCTGGGTTCCTTCACGTGAGGTCCCCAGAGCACAGTGGCCAGAAAAGCTCCTGCTCAGGGGAATTGGCCTGTCCAGGAAGAAAAGTCCACAGATCTCCACTACTTGGGGATTTCCCACAACAAAATGAGTCCTTATCCAGTCACCAGAGGGGAACAATCACTATTGACCAGCTCTGCTCACACATGTGAAATATGGGCTCTAGCCCTCAGTGCCTCCTCTTACTATGAACTGACAGTTAAGAATGGCCGGGTATCTGTAGGAAGCTGTAAAATGGAAGACAAAGACCAAAGCAAGCTTTTTAAAAAACTTCAAGAAAATAGAGGAAATCCAGGGAACAGAGAATAATGTCGAGAAAACATGAATAACCAGTTTACAGACATTTAAGAAGATAACATATTTACAAAACAAAAATAAAGCATTATTTTACACTGAGTGCAATGACAAATGCCTGTAATCCCAGTGACTCTGGAGGCTGAGGTAGGAGGATCAAACGTTCAAGGTCAGCCTCAATAACTTAGCAAGACTATGTCTCAAAATAAAAATAAATAGGGTTGGGGATGTGGCTCAAGCGGTAGCACGCTCACTTGGCATGCGCAGGGAGCTGGGTTCGATGCTCAGCACCACATAAAAATAAAATAAAGATGTTGTGTCCACCATAAACTAAAAAATAAATATTAAAAAAATTCAAAATAAAACTAAAAATAAAAAGGGCTGGGAATGTTGCTGGGTTCAATCCCTAGTATCCCCAAAAAATTTTTTATGAAAATTTTTCTACATACAGAGTACATGGAAAGCTACCTAGCACCCAGTGGCAAAGTTAACATGCCTTCGCCCAAGGGGTGTGCATTGGTTTGTGGGTGCCCCCTGAGTAAGGTGCTAAATGTACCCTGAGGCCATGGAACAAGGAATTGAGCCATCAGGACCAGGTGGTGCTGGGGATTGAACCCAGGGCCTTGTGCATGCAAGGCAAGCACTCTACCAACTGACTTATATCCCCAGCCCAAGCTTCCATTCTTTGGCAAAGTGCAAATCCTGCAAATCCTGCAACTGGCCTCTGTTAAAATGAAGACCAGAGAACACAAAGCCCTTTGCAACCATACTTGGGGCATTAATGGCAGGGCCACATGAGCCTCACCTCATCACCCTCATGTGGCTGGTAGTCAAAACGCAGTGGGAGACAGAAAGCCATTGAGTGCACCTCAAGCACCTTGGCTTTGTCCCCTGAAGGATCCAGGGCCTCCAGAGCTTCTTCCAGGCTGCCCAGGCCCTGCATCTGGGAGGCTTGGGTGCGGCTCTCTGCGGCTGTGTAGCTCCGGAGCACCTGTCCCAGGGCCAAGTGGAAGCCTGTATCACAGCACTGTGGAGAAGCAAGCGATCACTCAGGTGGGCCTAGAGCCATGGCCCTTGAGCCCCAGTGTATGGGACTCCTCCCACCCATGCACCTGCCCAGGACTCACATCCATGAGGTCCAAGACATCATGCAAGTAGTAGTTGCTGACGGCGGCATTGACACTGGCCAGGCTGAGCAGGTACTCATTGCGTGCCTTGGTGCACTTGAGTTTGTGTTCCAAGAACTTGGCCTGACGCTGCTCAAGACAATGGGTTACACAGGGGTGATGCATTCCCCAGCCCACCCCCATCTCCAGTCTTCCATATAGCCCCCTTGACTCCCCTCCTATTGTGTCCCACAGGCAAGTCCCTTAGCAAGTTGTCTTTCCCTCCTTACCTTACAACACCTTAACCCTCAGGGATCAGTGCTTGGACCCACCAACCCTGGGGTGCCCAGCTGAGCCTGACTTGACTTCCCAGTTCTTTACCAGCTACTTCTAGTCCATCCCACTAGCCCTCTGTGAATCTTCCTGTCACCTCTATTTAGGCCCTGACCTGCTTCACTGTCATTTCTCACAGCCAAGGGGGAGGACAACACACCAGATATCTAATAAATAAAAGGCCCAAACATCCACCCTCCATAATGGAGGTGGGAGGACCTGGAGGATACACAGGAAATTCCACTTGGACCCAACAGGGGGACTGAAAAGAGGAAAAGGCACACACTGTGTAGAAGGGACTAGACCAGTACACTCAGTCCCAGCCAGCATGGGGCCTCCTTCCTGGCATTTCACACCCTCCCCATTCTCTCTTTGAGATCACCTCGAATGTCCTTTCTCCTTGCACGTCACTTTATCACTCATCCTGAGTCTTTTTACCCCTCTGACATCTCATGGGATGGCTGGGAGGAGATTCCCAGGCCTGGCAACACCAAAGCTCTCTGTACTCTGGCAGGGATGTGGAGGCGGGGGCAGCTTGGAGCATGGGGGAACTGCATTGGGCTGTCCTGGATCCTGTGACTGTCTTTCCCCCTCTGTGTCTCAGGCCCATGGAGCTTTCTGTGTGTGATCCCTATGGCTTTGTCCTGCCACTTCTGCCCCTAGCTTGGGGAACCCTTCAGAACCAGGGACAGGTGACTGGGCCAGAATCCATCCTTTACAGGAGGTAAGAGTCTTGCTGGAGGCCTGCAGCTCCCCCTCCCCCCAGCAAATCCCAGGAAGAGCCAAAGGCTTGCAGGGATGAAGGCCAGGAACCCTCCAGGCCCACCTTCTCCACCAGCTTTCCCCCCTTCTTGAGGGAACTCTTCCGGAGTGGCCCTGTCTCAGAGGTGGTGCTGGTGGTGGTGGCAGCAGGGGCACTCCGGCCTGCCCGCTTCTCCTCTTGCCGCTCAGCTTCCCGGAGCTTCGCCTCGGCATTCATGCTGTCTACATGATACACCTGGTACGTCTTCTTGGCCTGCAGGGAGGCCCCAGGCAAGGCAGCCCTGTTGAAGGGCCTGGCCACAGCCAGCTCCTTCCCCATCCCAGCCCATCTGGGACTTGGACCTGGGATCTGGGCAGTTCCACATGAGCACTTAGTCTAACCACCCTATCCCCAGAGCTGAGAAGGGGCCTTGCCCATAGTCCTCCAAATTCAAGTCTCCCCTGGGCACCACATTCTCCTTTAGCCTGATTTGGGGAGATGTGACAGCTTGGGGGTGTTCTCGCCTCCAACTGGTGTCTCTCCCTGGGCCACTAGGGTGGGCCTTGCCCCTGCCCCATCCTTTACCGTCTGCAGCTCTGAGACCACTTCCAGCAGCTCATCCTGCAGCTGTTGCACCAAGTCCTTGCTCTATAGGTGGAGGGGGGAATAACCATAGCACCCACCACAGTCCTGGATGAACCACCCCAGCTCAGCTGGGCACAAGCCTGGCTTGAGACACAGGTCCCCTCTGCCCAGTACCCACCAGGCCTCCTGTGCTTCCAGCCACAGTGCCACCAGATCAAGCCCCCACAGGCTGCCCCTGCTAGATCCTGATGGCCCCCATACCTCACATAGCCCAGGGCATGAACCCTACCTTCCTGACAATGCGCCCCACATCCTCTGCAATGTGACTCAGACGCTGAGCCAGAGACCCGGCCAGCACCTCGCTGAGGGCCGCACTGTCCCGGCTCTGCTGCCGTGTTTGCTGCAGCAACACAGCCCAGCAATGCAAGGAGGACAGTAGGGATGGCTCCTTCCTGGGGGTAGAGAAGCACTCAGACCAGGGTGCCTGGCCCCAGGGTCCTGTTATGGCATCTCGTCCAGTGCAGCACCTACCGGAAGCTTTGCTGCTCCCGGCTGTTGCCCCCCAGGCGGCCTCCACGGCTGGCAAAGCGTTCGGCCAGTTTGTCCAGGCCTCGGGAGTACTCCAGCTCCACCTCAGCGCGCCGTCGCATGAACTCGGCCAGCTCCTGCAGCAGCTCTCTCCGCAGCTCGCCCTGCAGCTCCAGGCAGCGCAGCTGCTCGCTCAGCTGCCAGCGCATCTCTGCAGGGAACCATGGCTCAGGCCTGGCCAGCAAGTGTGGCCACCTCATCTGCCCAGAAGCTCCTGTATGCCCGGGCTAGGCTAAGACTAAAGCTGAGAGGAGGGAAGGGGTAGCTCTGCAGAAAGAAGCTGGGCTCAAGGAAGCCTCCCGTGGGTAAGGAGCTCTGTGCTAATGTGTGTCCTAGCAAGAGGGGAGAGCCATGCAAAGGCCCAGGGGTGAAGGCAAGCCTGGCAGCTCCGGGAAGGTTGAAGCCATCTATGACTGGCAGAATACAGGGCCACTTCAGCTCCGTCTTGCCCCATTGCCAGCCAGGCGCCTTTCAACTTGGCTTCTTATCCCTGTTTGGTTGCTGGAAAGCCCCCAATGGTTTCCCCTGCCACTTCCTTCCCCTCAGGCACCCAGGATTCCTGTGCTACAGCTTCTCTTGAACAGATACACACAGATACATGGAGCTGCTCAGGGGTGAGACCGCTGTGGCACTCTGCCAAGCCTCCAATGAACTCATGGCCTCAGTGGCCAGGGAGCCCTGTCCTTGAGCCCCAGGGGAAAAGGCAGTCTCATAGCGAATGGTTAGCTGATCCAGGCTGATAAGTGATGGGACAGATCCTACTCTGGATCACCCACCCCAGGGCTTCTCCCCGCCCCGGGGCCCCCTTGCTGGCCTCCTGACAGCTTATCGCTGGCTCAATTGGGCAATGCAGCTTCCCCCACACAGACAGAAAGCTTAAGCAACTCACTGGCTGCACTTCTGCCCCCACGGAATGTACAGGTGGACACTAGAAATCCTGAGCAAAAAAAGTCACTGTCTTAGCTGCCATTGCACCAGTGTCTGTTCGTGCTCCCAGGGGCAGGACACTAATTCATCTCTTCACTCAGCAGAATGTGATTTCCCACCCATTCTGTGGCAGACACATCTTAGATACAATGGTGAGGAGGACTGACTGAGTGCCAGCCCTCCTGGAGCTGGGATTAGAGCAGGAGGGACAGAGAGCAAAAGGACACATTCATCCTAGAATGTCCAGGAACAACAGGTGATGAGAAGAAAAACACGCAAGGCAAGGTCAGAGGGCAAGTCTGAGAAGCAGGAGTGGGGGTGGGGTGGGCAGATTCCCAGAGCCCATGGTCCAGGGAGGATTTCCAGCTGGACCTGAGGGAGAGGGGAGTTTCATTTTTAGGGCCCTCTCTGGCCACCATGTGGAGCCTAGCTGGTAGCTACTGCACTAGCCCAGGCAAAAAACAGCAGGCCTCAAGTGGCTGTCCAACAAGACTCCACTATTAACAGGTTGGTACAGGTGGGCTTCTGTGCTTCTATTGACTTCCCAGGGCCTGTGGAGCAAGTGGCCCAGGCATCTTTATCTCCTCCAATTTCCTCTTGCAGAAAGTCCCATCCCAGTCCTCAGCCCCCAGGCTTGGGCAGGATCAACCTCTCTCTCCCTGGAGCCCCAGAATCAACTGCATGTGTCACTACCCCTCAGTCCTTCACACCACTCCCACTGGCCTGGCTTGGGGAAGGGCCCAGGGTTCATAACCCTGACCATTTATTTCACTGAAATTACTGAGCAGGAGCACTCTCTACCAAGTGGTCAAGCTAGGCAAGTGGAAGCCTAGAGTGGGGAGGAGTTCCCAACAGTGAAGCCAGTACAGAATAGGCCAGAACTCACAGCCTGATGCCATGTAATTTAGTGGCAATGGTTAAGGAACCTCCTGCTTAACCATCTCAGCCAACCTCCATGGCTGATGTGCGCTATGTAGGCACTAATGCCATGAGCTCAACTAGGAGAGTTTTCATTTAATCAGGATAACATTTTTGAATAGAAGTAAATTTAATTGCATTCCAAGCAAGGTTTTCAAGGACCCAGCTGGCCTCGCCTTCCCTCTAGCACCTGTCCTGCCCTCTGGGAGGACTATGTCCCCTGGGGACCTATCACAACTGAACAGCGTTGAATGGACCAGGCGACCACAGCACTGCACTTATTCTTTGCTGCCACCAGCGAAAACTGATCGGAAAATCGCACCCCATCAGGATCCAGACATGCACACTGGCTGGTGTCAAGTAGCCACAAATGGCAAGCCAACTGCATCTGAAGTCCACAAGAGTACAAGGAGCTGCTGCCTAGCCCCCAGCCTCTAGGCTGTGCTATCACAGCCTGCAGCTTGCAGCTCAGAGGACCTTGTCCTGACCTTCCCACAAGCAAGGTCTGGCCCCATCCCATCCCCTTTTGCTATAGTTATTATCATACTTGAAAATAATTGTGCACTGGCTTGTTTACTATTTGTCTCCTCTACTGGACCCATGAAACATGTGCAGGCAGGGACTGGTTCTTTCTTGTACAGCATCATATTCCTAGTGTCTGACTCAAAACAGATGTATACAAAACATCTGGCAAAAGGAGGGACTGAATCCAGAATCACATATGTTTGAAATACAAAGCTGAGCCTGGGCCCCATCAGCACTTCCTGTAAGCAAGGCCTTCACTCTCACTTCTGCTGACAGAGAAGTAGAAGAAAAGATGGCCTCCCAAACCACGGTTATGCTGACCTTTCAGAATTTAGGGTGTCAAGACAGGGACCCTGTTTGTCTACCATGGTTGGAAGGACTTTGGGGGAGAGTCTGGCTCAAAAGTCCACTTTCTCAGTGTGAATAACTGACCCATATTGAAGAGTTTTCAAAGTTCTTCAGTTTCATGTCATTTTGAGGGAGTAGGATGAGGATTACTGAGAGGTGGTGAAGGCTCACCCACTCAGAAATCACCTGGAGCTGATGCTAGACACCAGGTGGCCTCTCCCAGAGTGGAAGGACTAGGGCACACATTGGTATATATTGCTTGCATTGAATAATTATACTGGAACCACCACAATCAGGTTGGAAGACACTTCAAGGGTCATTCAATCTACCTCTTGAGAGCTATTGTGCTGTGTGCCCATGGAAAGTCACAGTACCTCTCAGGGCTGTTACCACAATAGGTAAACTGGGGTGACAAAGAGTGATATGAGGATCAGGCACTGGAAAGCAGCAGGGAACTGCTGGCCCTTACACGCTGCCTTCTTTCCTTTGCAAGAACTACCATGCCCTGAATTAATAGAAACTGTCGCTGAGAGTTTGCAAAGCTGATTTGCATGTGATTTGCACAGAGTGTTTATCAGAAGAGATTTCATTTGTAAAACCAGCCCTGTTGACTCTCCCAAGCCAAGATTCACAGCACCAGCCTGACCCAGAGGCAGCCGCCCCCACCTGGGCTCACTCGATGCCAAAGGGAGGCAAAAGTGTTGGGACCTGGGATGGTGTTAGGGAGACTTGACCACCAATCCAACCAAGGTACTCACGCGACGCTCTTACCCGCAGCACCCTCCAGCAGTCAAGGTGGCCAGAAACACTCTAGCGGGGATGCCACCTTTCCAGTCTACCCTCCTTCGGGCCACCAGGGTTTTCACTGCTCCCTGAGGTGAGGCGCAGGGAGACCCATTTCGGGCAGACAGACTGAAGGCAGGACACTGGCGGGCGCTCGGGGCGAAGGGACCCACTACGCCGGCAGGAGCTCGGGCTCCCTCCGCCTCTCTCCTGAGGACGCTTCGGGCTCCACCACGAACTGGGGGGGTCTCCGCCCCTCTCACCTTTCACTTGCGCCTCGTACTCGGCCTGCAGCCCCCGCTCCCGCCGAAGCTTCCCGTGCGCCGCCATGGCGGCTGGGCGGCCGCGCCGTCGAGCCCGCTGCTCCCACGCGGCGGCAAGCGGCCGGGCGCTGGGACCTGGGGCGCCACCACCAGCACCCTGCGCCAGCCCCGCCCCGCCCCGCCCCCTGCGCGGTCCCCGGCGGGGCGGGGCGCTCCTGGCAGGACTTTGCGCCTGAGGCTCCCTCCCTCTGAGCTCGCGCCCCCGCCGCCGCCAAGCAGCTACCAGATGCCAAGCAAACTGGCACCCCCTGCCGTCTCCGCCCCCCAAAGGCAGTCTTTGGTCGCCACTGACCCTCAACAGCAGTGGACAGTACACCATAGCTGCTCTGGGCTGGGTCTCCCCCTGAGTTGCCTGTTCCCCCAGCCTCCCTGGACATCCCTTGAAGTCCTTCCCCTTCTAAGTCCCAACCCAGAGAGAGGCTTAAGGAGCTTGGAAAACTGGAGTGGGAAGTTCTGCAGCCAGCCTTAGGCCTTCCTTCCCTCCAGGCAGGTCCCTTGCTGGGGGAGGGAGCAGGGTTCAACTATGGTTCCCCTTCTGCTCAACCCCATAGGGAGGGACAACCCTCATTTCCCCATAGGTAGTTACCACTTCCTGCTGCCGGAAGACACTCTCTTGCCTCCTTTCCCCAGCAGCTTGCACCTGCCCTGACCAAGGCCTGCCTGGCGGGTAACCCCCTCAGAGCTAGGTTTTAGCCAGCCTAGAGACAAGTCCTGAGGGCTCCATCATCCAGGGATGATGGGGTTTCCCTCCATTCCTCTGTAACAACTCTGTGCCATAGGGCAGCAGCTTTTCTCCAGTAAATGGGGAAGGCAGGTGGCAGGTAGTGACAAGCCAGACTAGACTACCCTCTCTCTTTAGTGGGAGATAAATCCCTGGGGTATAGGCCATGGGAGAGAGGCAAAGCAGTTAGGCAGTGATTGTCTCCAGACAGGAAGGCCTGCAGGCATTAGAGCAAGGGGTCCAGACATGTGTTCATGGATGTCAAAATGCAGATATGGGTCTGGTACAGTGATACATCTGCAATCTCAGCTATTGAGGAGGCTGAGGCAAAAAGGACTGCAAATTCAAGCCCAGTCTAGACAAGCAAGACCCTGCCTCACGTTTTCTAAAAAAAATGACTGCGGGTATAGCTCAGTGGTAGAGTGCTTCTCTTGCACAAGGCCCTGGCTTCACTCCCAGTACTAGGGGAAAAAATGTACTTGTGGATACATATAACCTTGACCTGCAGATCTGAGGGAAGGAGAGGCCATTCAGGTACTGTCTTTCAGCTTTAAGAAATAAATTCTCTTGCCCAGAGGGGAAAAAATACATCCCCTCAGCTGTGTCCCCCCAACACACACACCCCTAGTACCAAAGCCTTTCTCTAAGATGCTGCCATGTGGCCCACAGGACCTTGAAGAAAGACATGGGAGCTAGCCAGACTCTGGTAGGTCCAGGACCTGAACTTCTAGTAGCTGGTTTCTTTTGTTGTTGTTGTTGTTTGTTTGTTTGTTTGTAGTTGTTGACAGGACCTTTATTTATTTATTTAGGTTTATGTGGTGCTGAGGATCTAAACCAGTGCCTCACACATGCTAGGCAAGTGCTCTACCACTGAGCTACAACTCCAGCCCCAGCTGTTCTCTTAAGTGTGAATGTTGGAGTCTTCCAGCAAAGCTGGTGAGCTTGAATCCCTTCCCACCACACACACACATGCACATGCACACCTGAACCTTCTCCTGTGTTAGGAGAGACCCACACACCCCACCATTGCCTCATGCTGAAGGAACCAGGCACCCATTCCCCTCATTAGCTACCCAACACATCCTGCCTGGTTTCTATGCCTCTGGGCCCTGATTGGTCCCTAAAGGTCCCTCATCCATTCAGCAGAGCCAGGCACAGAACTCAACCACATGACTGCTAAACTGGCCTCAGCCCTTGCTTTCAAATGCTCTCCTTAGTCCTTTTCGGACTCCAGAAATATCACATTGATGCCCCTTTCAGTCCCTGCTTCCTCTACCCTTCTTTCTCTCTCTTTCATTGGAGATTGAACCCAGGGACACTTTACTACCGAGGTATAACCCCAGCCTTTTTTATTATTATTTCTTTTAATTTTGAGACAGGATCTTGCTAAGTTGCTGAGGCTGGTCTCCAACTTTTTAAAAATTCTTTTTAGTTATACATGACAGTAGAATCCATTTTGATATAATTATACAAACATAGCATATATCTTATTCTAGTTAGGATCCCATTCTTATGGATGTACATGATGGATGGTGGGATTGACTATGATATATTTACATATTTACACAAGAAAATTATTTCAGACTGGCCCCGACCTTGCAATCCTCCTATTTCAGCCTTCTGAGTTCTTGGGATTACAGAGGGGCATTACCACTCCTGGCTTCAGCCCCTGCTCTGAATCCTTGAGTTGAAAGCAAAAACCAACCAGCCAACCCCTTGAGTCCTGGCTTTTAAAACACTTGTTTGGCATTTAAAGCCCTGAATGAAACTGCACCCTAATGATGGCTCTATCTTTTTTTTTTTTTTTTAAAGAGAGAGTGAGAGAGGA
This sequence comes from Callospermophilus lateralis, assembly GCF_048772815.1. Lineage (NCBI taxonomy): Eukaryota > Metazoa > Chordata > Mammalia > Rodentia > Sciuridae > Callospermophilus > Callospermophilus lateralis. The sequence continues at coordinate 125,546,880 of NC_135325.1, forward strand.
GAGAGAGAGAGAAATTTTTAATATTTATTTTTTAGAGCCACATTCCCAACCCATGGCTCTATCTTTAACTGTACTGTTCCTCTACAAAGAATCCAAAAGCCAAATTATATCACATAAGGTGAGGGCCAGGACTGCAGGACCTTTCTAAGCCCGTTGCATGTACATTTGGTACTGAGGGGTGATTGCAGAGCTGATGTAGTTAGGTAAGATGTGAAGGTGGACCAGAGGGAGATTAAACCAATGGTGAAATTGTCACCATATATCCACATGGAAATGAGAGCATGAATTAGGCAATGAGCCCCCGCTTCCCATTCCTCTGTGTCGGTTTTCCAAAAGTTTAATAATGGGGATTCAGAGGTCAAGGTTGTGCATCTTGAATGTGTATGGGTTCATCTCCTGGAGAAGCTTCCCTGGAGTCCACCCCTAGCCACACAGTGAGGAGGCAGGGGACCTGCTTTCCCACCCTGTCTTCCAGCCTCTACTCATCGGCTTAGAAGCGGCCGCTCCCAGGAGGCAGATACTGCAGAGGCAGAAGTACCCGGCCTCTAGGGCCAAGCGGGCCTGTGGTTTCCGTCCTCTCTTTTTCTCCCCCGCTCTGCAGGTCCCACCTCCGCCCAGGAAACCTAACAGCCTGGGGGCGGAGGGGACAGCCGCGCGTCTCTGGGCCGCTAAAGACGCAGAGCACCAAGGGGTAAGGCGTAGTGAAAGGAGAGTTCCGCACGGCGCCGAAGGAGCTACTAGCAGCTCCCTCCCTCTAGCACTGGGGCGCGGCCTAGACAACGCGCATGCTCGCCCTCTAGTTCGTAATTGGGCCGGCGCCGCCGGACCAATCAGAGCCTGGGAACTTAGCCCACCGCCTGCTTGCTAAGAGACTGACTCAGGCACGGCGGGCGGGACCAGGCGCCACTTCGACCCATACAAAGAGAAGCCTTGAAACTTCAGCCAATTAACGCAGCCTCACCCGAGCCAGCGAGCTAGGGAGAGGCGACCGCGCGCAGGCGCCCTTCCTGCCTAGGCCCTGCCCAGCTGCGCTCTAGTCACGGTTTCTGCAGTTGGTCACGCGCCAGGCGCTA